>NC_142009.1:166031044-166350211 GCF_049901735.1 Notechis scutatus | reverse complement strand
GCCACTGTTAATACATTTACAATCAAATATTTTAAATCTTTACTGTATGTATCAGGTAAAATTCCCAATAAAAATATCTCTGGTTTCAAATCTATATGTTTTTTTGTCATTTTTTCCAACCACATGTGGATTTTAGTCCAATATTTTCTAGCATCTGCACAAGTCCACCACATATGGTAGTATGAGCCAGGTATCTGATGACATTTCCAACATTTTTCGGATTTATTCTTGAACATTCTTGCTATTCTTGTTGGGGGGAAATCCCACCTGTAAAACATCTTATACAAATTTTCTTTAAATGCTGTTGACATTGTCATTTTATAATTTTGAGACCACAGTTTTTGCCATTTCTCTAAATCAATCCCATATCCAAAATTCTTCCCCCAAGCAGTCATAGTTTCTTTAACTTGTTCTTCTTCTAATTTAATTTCTAATAGATATCCATACAATCTTTTAATCACTTTTTCATCAGTACCTGTCAAGATCTTATCTAAGTCAGTCAATTTATCATAAAAACCTTCTGTTTTAAAATCTTTATCATACCTTGAATGTATTTGCGCATATGAAAACCAATTCATCTTTATATCTTGTTCCTCTAGATTTTGCATAGATTTAAGTTCACCCTTTTCATTCAAAATTTCCCCATATCTAACTGTTTGTTCCTTCTTGTATATTATAGGATAGGAAAATGCTTCGATAGTCGATAACCAGACTGGAATTTTCAAATAGCATTGTCTTTTAATCTTCTCCCAATTTAACCTCAGAGACTCCCATATATGATGTCTTCTAAAATAGCCCTGTGTTTTGGTTCCCTTATACCCTAAAAAAGCATGCCACCCCAACAACAAATCATGTCCTTCTAATGTCAACAATCTAGTATTTCTTAATGTTATCCATTCCTTAACCCACATCAAGTTTGTAGCTTGGTAGCACAACTCCCAATTAGGCAAACCAAATCCTCCTCTAATTCTAGCATCTTGCAAGAGTTTTAACTTTATTCTCGCTTTCTTACCTTGCCATATATATTTCAACACAATTTTATTTAAATCTTCAAAGTAGTCCTTTCCAAGCCTAATTGGTATTGTTTGAAACAAATATAAAATTCTGGGTAGAATATTCATCTTGATTGTTGAAATTCTCCCTATTAATGACAATTGTAGATTTTCCCATTTCGTCAAGTCCAACGCTATCTGCTGTTTAAGTTTAATGTAATTGTTCTCTTTTAATGTACTACATCTTGCTGTCAAATATGTATTATTATTGTTGTTGATAATGATCTCACAGTCAGCTATGCAGTTTAGACTGCATTTGGCATTTTTACCCACCTATTGAGTCATTCCCAAGAATCTGGTTGTCTCAATAACTACAGAGACCACAATGGCTGGCTGGTTTACATCACAATCTTTCAACTTTGATTTTCAGATCTTGATACTTTGCAATCTTCTCAAATTCTTTTTTTTTTTCTATTCTGCTATCTCCTAGTATTGCCATGTCAATTATTCACACTTTTTTTTCTTTTTAACCACAGTTGTATGGTGTGTTATAAGCCAAGACTTCATCAGTTTCTATTTGGAAATTATACAGTATCTAATATTTTAATTTTCAACTACTATTTCAACTATATATTCCTAACAATTTTTGTTATTTAGTATATGATATCTTTTACAGACATTTGAGTGAATCAATTTGGTGACCATGTTGTGTTGTTGTTTATAACCAGTTTGTGTGATCTTCTTGCACAAGCTAAATATGATCAAATATTTCTTCTGATCCTTTGCACAATCTGCACTTTGAATTGTTGGATGATTTTTCACTTATGGCCTTGCATCAGTTCCAATAGCTTGCTTTTAAGCCACCAAAGTCAACCTCTCAGTTTCATTTTTTTAATGTGCCAGTTGTAAGCTTTCACCAGGTTTTAACCTTATAAATATTTACTTTTGCCTTGATCTTTTGTAGAAATTGACCATATAATGTTTTTCCTTGTCAACACTTTGTGTTCCCATAGCATAATTTCAATATTTATGCTTTTTTTCCTGTAAATTCCAATTTTCAACTTGCATCAGTGTTTGTTCTTGGCTGACTTTTATATAATCAGCCAGTGCATGCTTCTCTTCAACAGTTCGTTTGTCCTGATGCAATCCTCTGCCTCCATTTCAGATGTAACCTATAATTTATCAATATCATCATGGGGATGAAGCAAGGGCAGAGAAGGGGCAGGTCTGATGTCCTGTTGACACGACACATCTCAGGTTCCTCAGGATTGTGCCACAATTCAAACTGCAAGGAGGTTCTGGACCAGAATTGCCTCAGAAGGGTGATGAAGAAAGAGCACACTCTGTTGATCTCAGGAAGCCCACAAACTTCCTGATTGATCCAGAGAAGGCTCTCAATCCAGTGGGGAGAAAAATATGTCCATTGCGTGCCTGATCAAAGCTGGGATAGTTGACTGATGGAAAAACCATGAAAGACTGAGGAACAGTGTGAACTATCTGGGTGAGAGATTTCTAACTTCTAATTGCTATTGAGGAATGAGCTCGCTGAAAACCAGCCTGGGAGAGAGTGAGATAAAAAATGTGGAAGTGGATTTGTTCTTCTTCCACCTCCCAAGAAAAGCAGCCAGAAAGCCATTTTTAAAACCAGAAAGAAGAAAAGAAAAAAATTTAAGAGAGTGAAAGAACCTTAAAATTAGGAAGCTGGACTGGGGACCTCAAATATAATATTGGCTAATTTGGAAAGCTTTGGGGGATTATAAAATTTGGACTTAAAGAACTTTCTTTTTTGTTAGAAATCCCAGACTGAATAATACAATATAAAACAAAGTGGAGAGGAGCAGAGCAACAGTGACACCTACTGGCAGAAGTGGAAGGTGCAAGAAAATAAAAAGGGAAATTTATATAGCCTTGAAAGAAGAAGGGTTGGCTGTCAAAACAAATAACATCTGTGCTAGCAAGCTGTTTATGCTAGACAGTTTGACAGAGAGCAAAACACTGTTTAAATAAGTGCAGCTCTTGGAACTTAAGCAGAAGTTAAACAGACAAAGTGAACAGTAAATATTTTGCCTCTTTTTTAAAAAAATTGTTGCTCTGTGAATTTTGAGGATACAAGACAACTGACTGGTGGAACTCTTGGATTTGGTGGGCCTGTGTAGATTACAATTTACTTTTTGGACACTTTTTGAAGAACGAAGGACTGGCAATCTATTAATTCTTGTATTACAATTTATACTTTCACTTTCATCTTTATTTTGGATTACAGATAATGGTTTCATCACCTTAGCTTTGTGGATTATAATCACATGTCTCTGGGATTATAATTAAATTACAATTACAATTAAAGCACTATAAAATGAAGAAAACCACATCTGCTCCATCCTCAGCATCATGATCCACTGCATCCAGCCCAGCAGGTCAAAGATCATTGGACACGATGCTTCAACAAGAAAAGATGAACACAATGCAGGCAGAGATGAAAGGCCTCCTTCAAGTGATATATGAAGACCTCAAGGAAAGGATAAAATAGAAAATTTTCAACAAACAATGGCCAAAAATGATCAATGCATTCAGCAAGTGGAAGAGAAGGCTGAACAAACAGAAAAGAGTGGAAGAGGTTGATCATAGACTTACATTGGCAGACAAAAATCAGGAGAGAACAATAATACTATTAGAGATGGATAAGGGTGATAATTACCTACACTTTCAGAATGTTGAAGAAGAAAAAGGAGAAAATTTGGTGGAAATAATGGTAGAGCTGCTGGCAAGCATTTCAGAGAAGTCCAAAGAAAATGTGTTTGCTGAAATGGATGAAATATTTAGAGTCTACACTAGACATGCGACAAGAAATAGACTTCCTAAAGAGGTACATGTGAGACTTACTACAAAAAACAATAAGAACAGAGATACTACAAAGAGCAAGAGATGAACCCATAAAATATAACGAAAAAGAAATAATGGTTCTAAAACAGATTTCCAGAAGAATAAGAGAGATAAGAAGTAAATATCAATTTTTGACAAAACAGCTTATCAAGAATGGAGTAACTTTTAGATGGCTGATACCAGAGGGAATATTGGTGACTTGGATGGAGCAAAGACACAGATTAGATTCCATAGAAAAAGCAGAACAAGAGAGATAGTAAGAGGGGAAAAGGAGAACAGACAAGAGTAAGCTACAGGGTAGAGAGATATACAACAAAAGAAAGATGAAAGCGAAGAAGAGGAAATAGCAAAGAGAGGGGGGAAAGCAAAAGAACAGAGAGAGATAAGAGTGACTAGAACAACAAAACCTATTTATAAGTAAATAATGGAAAGAAAAGTAAAACTATTGTCAATTAACATAAATGGATTGAATTTGGCTATAAAAAGGAAAAGGACTTTTAGTAAATTAGAAAAATTAAAGCTGGATATAATTTGCATACAAGAATACATATTAAAAAAACAACACAATAAATTATTGGAATACCCCAAAATTGGGAAACTACATACTTCTTTATCACAACATAAGAAGAAAAGTGTAGTGCTCTATGTAAAAGAAACAATAAATGCTAAGCAAATATTTGTGGATGAAGAAGGGAGGATCTTGATGGTGGAGGTAACAATGAATCATAATCAGGTACTCCTGGTAGCAATCTATACACCAAATAGTAAACAAGAGGACTTTTATAGTAAACTACGTAAGAACATAGCAGAGTTGGGGTATGAAAATATTTGTGTAGTGGGAGACTTTAACGCAATTATGGATGCAAAACTAGTGTCAGCATTCCAGAAAAGCAAACTCCAACACCAAAACTCTGAGACAGGCATTTTTTCGAAGTTCCATTTTATTAGAGTTGTCATACTGGCACATATGTGAAAACCCAAATCTGAGAATTCTGGGTTTTCCCTCAATAATTGAAAATCAAAAACCCACCCCCTGCACCCCATCTCATGGCCCAACCACCATCCATCCCAACTTGAGGCATTCCTCTAAGTCTAACCCAAGGGTCTGTCAGCCTCAAGATATCTTCCTAATAAGTATATTCTGTCTTCTAACTATTGCATCTCTGTTGCTATGCAAATTTACCTCTTTCGGCTGTCATGAAACGGTGGGAGGGGGGAATCTTGGAGGGGAAGAAGGCAGGAGGTGTTTTGCATTCCTTTGCTGGGTTAGCAAGGGGAGGGGGGATTCTTTTCTTTAACTTTCCATTTCTTCGCTAGCCTCTGTCCCTTTTTGCGCAACTGCGAACTTTTATCAAAATATGTCAAGGTCAACTGACAGTAGCCTCATCACCACCTGGAGATGACCACATGCTCATATTCAGAAGTTTTAATTGGAAGAATCATTTGAACTTTGGGGGATGGGAGCAATTCTATTCCTTTGTATATGTGTTCTACCCACCAATTTCTTAGTTTCGGAATTGGCTCTGTCATTTCCACTTTATTTCCCAGTAAAAGGATGACTTTGCTCTACACCATGGAGTCTGAGTATTTCTTTCTTGGGATTTAGAGGGAGCACAGACTGACATTATTCCGAAACTACCACATCAACCCACCCGGAGAAAACAGCAACTTTTCTTCCGAGGGGGTTTCATCTCATGTCGTCTCCAGCCAGCGATGAAGATGACCAGGGAGCTGCGGGGGGGGGGGCAGCCGATGCTGCTACCAGAGATGCCGGCTGCTGACCTACTGGCCGACCTGACTCTGGAAGAAACCCCAGCTGAGATGCCCAGATGGTCATTGGGGGTTGGTTGGAGAGACCTTGAAGACCCCCCTCCTCCCAGGATCACTGTAAGACGAAGAGGTGCGAGGGAACGGCTGTGGCAAGAGGGGGAAGAGATGGAATACAGGCTGGATCAAGCCGGGAAATTCCTTATGGACGTTTCTGAGAAGCCCGGCACAGCTCCAAGGTATGAGGGGGAAGAGGGAGCGAGGTCAGCCCGGGGAAGTCGAGCTACCCCCACCCCCCTAGCCCAGCCTACGCTGGCGCAGCCACCCGCCGCCGCCCGGGGAGCCCCAGCAATAGGTGTGGTTCCTGGAAGATGCCACCTGCCTCCTTTAGATGTGAAATTTGGAGGAAATCCCAGAGACTTGGGGTTTTTCCTGGTACAAGTTGGAAGTTATATGGCAGAATTTGAAAGGGAGTTCATTTCTGAAGCAGCCAAAGTGAGATGTGTTACCAGAACCCTGGAAGGGTTGGCAGAAGACTGGGTGGTGACTTTGTTCAATGATAACTCCCCCCAACTGTGGAGCCTCAATGTTTTCATGACTGCATTGAGAAGGTTTGAGGACCCCCTGGCAGAGGGAAGGGCTAGGATCAGAATGAAGACTCTAACCCAAGGGGGAAGATCGGTTGCAGACTACACCCAAGAGTTCAGGCAGCTGGCATACCACATCCGAGGTTGGTCCCAAGGGGCCCTGGTAGAAGCCTACAAAGATGGCTTAAATGAAGATGTATACCACACGTGCATTTCTCGAAGGGACCCACGTGATTTGCAGTCATGGTACTTGCTGGCGGAAGAGGTGGATATTGATCTAACTCGAAGCAGACGCAGCGGAGGTCCAGTCTGGAGAAAACCACTCCCCCCACGTTTCCGAGAGACCTCCACCCCCCAAAGGGGAGGGATGGCGGCAAGAGCCAAGACCACAGCCTGTTTCTGTTGCGGGAAGGAGGGCCACCGGATGGCGGATTGCCGGGTCAAGTCGGACCCACCGAAAGCGCGGGGCCCAGGGAGGAAGCCCGAAAACCCCTCAACCAAGCCTCGCGAAACCGGGCTGAAGATGAGAGAGGTTGTAGAGGTCGCCCTTCAGGCGGGAGAGGAGCTGGGACCTCCAACCCCACTCGACGAGAGCGAGAGCGACTCGGAAGATGACGTCCCGGTAAGTCCTAACCAAGGGCCCATGACCATCCCAATAAAGTTAAGGGAGCCTACCTCTGGGACCGAGGGAGAGATGTTGGCCTTATTGGACTCGGGGTGCACGAGGTGCATAATTAACATGAAAGTAGTTAAGGGTATGGGCATTGGACTGAGAACTTTAAGAACGCCCATAGCTTTCTGTCAACTGGATGGATCTGTGGCGGAAGGTTGCCCAGCACGTTTTATAACGGAACCCTTAGAGATGACCATGGGAACTCACCACGAGATCCTATGTTTTATTGTGGCCCCTGGGATGGAACAGCCTCTAATATTGGGATTACCCTGGCTTTGGAAGTGGAATCCCCAGGTGAACTGGAGAGAGGGGTGGATACGCATCTGCACCGATCGGCTACTGGAAGGGGAGGAGCAACACTATCCGGAAGGGGAGGAGAAATCCCATTCGAAGCCGCAAGTTCCGGCCGAGGCAGCTTCCGCAGGTGTCGAACGCGTGGAGGGGGAGGAGAAAATCCCGAAGGAGTACTGGGACTTAAGAGAGGTGTTTAGTGAAGAGGCTTCCGACGAGCTTCAAACTTGGCAAGTTTAAGACTTGTGGACTTCAATTCCCAGAATTCTTGAGCTAATATGACTGGAAGAGTCTGGGAGTTGAAGTCCACAAGTCTTAAAGCTGTCAGGTTTGAAGACCCCTGCTCTAACCACTCCTCAACCAGGTGCAGGATGACATGACCTTAACTGAAAAGAAGAATGCTATTATGTCTAACTACATCCACTCTATGAAATTCCCCCTCCCAATTTCTCAGACACAGGCATTTGGCAGCATGGAAAGTTCTCGTGCTAATATGACTTCCAAGGCTGACAACTAAATTATAAAACTAGGAAAGTGAATAAAAAAGTGAGGAAAACATTACCAAATACTTTCTTCAAAATGGTTGAAGAATTAGGCATCTAAGACACATGGCAAGAGATAAATCCTAGGGAAAATCAGTATTCATTTTATTCAAATAGGCACATGTCTTGGTCAAGGCTAGATATGATGTAGATGTCAGCTAAATTAAAGGTAAACATACAACAATTGAATATAGAAACAAGTAACTGGGCAGACCATAATCCAATACAAGTTACTTGAAAAGGACAAAAAAGAAAACCAAGATGGATGCTGACTAAATCAATATTAAAAGATAAAGAATTTATCCAATTCATGGAAAAAGAATTAGACTTCTTCTTCAAAGAGAACAGAAAAGAATGTATGGGATGCAGCCAAGGCATATATTAGAGATTTAGTCATAACCTATATGGAAAAGAAGAAAAACAAAATAAGAAAACATTAGAAGAAGAATATAAAAGATTAGAGACAGAACTACAAAAAGAATCACAAAAAAAGAGTTTAAAAAGTCAAATGAATTAATAAAACACAAGTTAAATATAATAGATAAAGAAAAGCTAACACAAAAATTAGAAATGCTAAACACACCTTTTTTTTGAAAATGCAAATAAACCAGGAAGATGGCTGGCATACAAACTGAAAAAAGAGAAAGAAAAAAAACCTGATACAACAATTAATGGATGAGGAAAGCAATCTGTATTACCAAAATGAGGACAAAAAGAAAATTTTACAAAATTATTATGGAAAGTTATACGACCAAGAGGTAGTTTCAGAACACAAAATAAAGCAATATCTAAAAGAAGCAGAATTACCTAAAATACTTGAAATAGTAAAAGTTATGTTAAATTAATGCATAACAATTAATAGAAGCACTTAAGAGACAAGAAATGGAAAACACTGAGCCCAGATGGACTACCAGCAGAACTGTACAAACATTTGAAAAATATTTTAAGTAAACCAATGTTGGAAGTGTTTAATGAACTATTGTTAGAAGCGAAAGTACCAAATTCATGGACAGAAGCATATATTACACTCATACCAAAGGAGGACTCAGACTTGCAACAGATAAAAAATTACAGACCAATATCTTTATTGAATGTGGATTATAAAATATATGCTTCAATAATTGCAGAAAGACTTAAAAGATTTTTAAATCAATTTGTGCACCCAGACCAAAATGGATTTTTGCCTAAGAAACAAATTAAAGACAATATGAGAATAATTTTAAACACATTGGAGTACTACGAAGCATACCCAGGGAAGCAAATGGTTAAATAATAAAAATGGAAGTTAGAAATTGGGAATCAAAATAAAGAAGATATGTTAAAAGAGACAAGTAAATATTATGACTAGTATGTTGAATATTATTATGTTTATATTGTAGAATTAATATGTGGAATATTATTATGTTAAAGATTGCAGAATCAATATTAATTTAACGAAGGATGTTGTAATTTTGATTATTGTTTAACAAAGACATTTGTACCCAGACAACACATTGTTCAACTGAAGATGGAATGATTATATTAAAAATAAAAAAAATATTTTTAAAAAATGTCATCATTTTTTAGGCAGAGGTGGTATCCAGCAGATTCTGACCAGTTCTGGAGAACTGGTTTTGAGTAGTTTGGAGAACTGGCAAATACCACCTCTGACTAGAGATTTTACATTATCCGTCCCCTGCCATGCCCACCAAGCCACTCCCACAGAACCGGTAGTAAAAAAAATTGAATCCCACCACTGACATGGGGATGTATACTGATGGTGTTTTCACTGTTCAATTTTGTCTAAAGCAGTTTTCTCACTTTTATTAATATTATTATCATTAATTTCTGTTGCATTGTTTTGTTTATTTTAATTCTCTATATGCCACACAGAGTCACTGCTGCGAGATGAGTAATGCTATAAATTAGTTAAATAAATAAATAAATAATAATCCAGATAAATAAACCATGATATCAGGTAATATTTGATAATAGCTGACCATAGTAGCAATTAATAATAATAGCAGGAATATTTGCCAATTGAAGCCTATTAGACGGATCTTTGAAAGATGTGATATTCAGCAATTAACACTTTATAGTATCTGTCAGCTGGCATGCAATAGAAATTAGTAAATTGAGTCAATCAAAACATTTCCAAGGTTCAAATTGAACAGCATAAACATGCTATGTGGCATGAATAATTCTACTGCAACTGCTAAAGAAGAACGTATTTCATTAATTTAATTTACTTAACATATTAGTTTAAGATGCCTGAAGAGTCTGGGTTGTTTGATTTTATCACAGCATATGTTTATGGTGTATACATGATGTATACCTCTGTATACATAGAGGTTTTTCATAGTGATGAAAAGATAGGCTGAAATCCAATAATCTCAGCACTGCAAGAATACACTTACATACATTCCCAACAGCTGTCCTGAAAGGGAAATATAAGAAACCTCCATGTGAAACCCGATTCTGACTCTGTGATATGAGCGTCATAGAAACCATAGCTCATGTTCTTCTGTATTGGATTACATCCCAGAGTTTTAAAGGAGCTGGCAGAGGTCATCTCAGAACCACTGCACCATATCTTTCAAAAATCCTGGAGCACCGGGGAACAACCAGAGGACTGGAAAAGAGCTGATGTGGTTCCCATCTTCAAAAAAGGGGAAAAAAACAGACCCAGGATAGTATAGACCAATCAGACTAACATCAATACCCGGGAAGATACTGGAAAAGATAATTAAAAAAAACAGATCTGCCAACATCTAGAAACAAGTAAAGTAATAACTATCAGTCAGCACGGGTTTGTTAAAAACAGATCATGCCAAACCAATCTTATTTCATTCTTCAACACAGTGACTAAATTAGTAGACCAGCAAAATACTGTGGACATAATATATTCAGATTTCAGCAAGGCATTCGATAAAGTAGACCACAACCTACTTCTTAATAAGCTAGAAAAAAGTGGAATAGATAGCATCGCCACCAGATGGATTCGCAACTGGCTGGCAAACTGTACTAAACAAGTAGTCCTTAATGGGTCTAAGTCTAAGGGAAGTAAGCAGTGGGGTGCCACAAGGTTCTGTCTTAGGCCCAGTACTCTTCATTAACGACTTAGATGAGGGAATAGAAGGGGAACTTACCAAATTTGCAGATGATACTAAGCTGGCAGGAATAGCTAACACCCAAGAAGATAGGCTCAAGATCCAGATGGATCTTGACAGACTAGAACACTGGGCCATATCTAATAAAATGAAATTCAATATAGAGAAGAGTAAAGTCCTACACTTAGGCAAGAAAAACCAAAAGTACACATATAGACTGGGTGCAACCAGGCTCAATAGCAGTAACTGTGAGAGGGATCTTGGAGTCTTAGTGGACAACCATCTAAATATGAGCCAGCAGTGTGCAGCAGCCGCCAAAAAAGCTAATGCAATCCTAAGTTGTATTAACAGAGGGATACAGTCAAGATAAAGGGAAGTACTAATACCACTCTATAAAGCCTTAGTAAGACTACACCTAGAGTACTGCATCCAGTTTTGTTCACCACATTATAAAAAAGATGTTGAGACTCTAGAAAAAGTACAGAGAAGAGCAACCAGGATGATTAGGGGACTGGAGGCTAAAACATACAACGAACGGTTGCAGGAACTGGGCTTGGCTAATCTAGTAAAGAGAAGGACCAGGGGAGACATGATAGTGGTCTTCCAATATTTGAGGGGCTGCCACAGGGAGGAAGGGGTCAAGCTATTTTCTAAAGCTACTGTAGGCCAGACAAGGAATAATGGATGGAAACTGAACAAGGTGAGATTTAACCTGAAAACAAGGAGAAACTTTCTGACAGTGAGAACAATCAACCAATGGAACTGCTTGCCCTTGGAAGTTGTGGGAGCGCCATCAGTTGAGACTTTCAAGAAGAGATTGGACTGCCATTTGTCAGAAATGGTGTAGGGTCTCCCGCCCGGGCGGGGGGTTGGACTAGATGACCTACAAGGTCCCTTCCAACTCTGATTATCTGTATGTGTATCTGTATTGCCAGTTCTACAGATTTACCACCGTTGATTATCTCTTTTTTATTTAAATTCTAAGACTACGGTGCTTTTATTTGCACTGTTAAATAATAACAATACATTTATTTCTCTAAAAGTAGTAATTTTTTTCTACATTATGTGTGAGCTTCACCCACAAACACGACTTTACTTTTATCAGTGTTCTTCATTCTGAATTCAATTTGCACAGCAGCAAGATGAAATATTTTTTCTTTTGGATGTTATAGTTGATTGGGAAAAATTAGATACAGTATCTGTAGCTTCTGTGTATATTAGACTATGTGGTCGAAGATACAAAGATGGGGGGGAAACACACACACACACACACATATAGAAAGAGATTGAATTGATATTGTAAATGTACAATAAATGTTTCCTTTTGCTGCTGCCTAAATAAATGTATGCCTAAATATGGGGATATCACATCTGTCATTTAATGAGAAAGCTTTGAAGCCATTTCTTGGCAAATCATAATTGCTGAAAGTACTCATTTATGCCAAGCCTGGCACATGTGGTTTGCGAATGTGACTGTGTATTCAGGCAGCTTTTACAGCTGCTACTTGTGTGTCTCAGAGGAGTAAATTTAGCTGTGTAATTTTTTAACGACTCTATTAATGGGGGGTATTCTTTGAACTCTTATTTTGGCTCTTTGCCCACTCTGCGTTATCTATCTGCCTTAGGCTTTCCAGGTTTGATGGTTCTCCCTAGAGTTTGGCCTAACAGATAGATGTTCCTTTATGCCAGTGCTCATTTTCACCTGTGCTACAACAGACAGCAGGCTGGAGCTGTTCCAACTGAACATTCCTTCATAAAGACACACCTCCAAAATTAAAAAATAAAGCATTAAAGGGGTATAAAAGGGGTGCATTATCAAGGTTCTTGCAAAACATTCAGTTGCCTGAGACAGAGTCACAAATCTGCCAAGCCAAGTGTCTTAGCACCATGCCATTTTAGCACAAGAGACAAGAAATCCCGCAAATGCATTTTCCCTCTTTGGCATGATTTAGTTAGTTAGTTAGTTAGTTAGTTGGTTGGTTAGTTAGATGATAGATAGATGATAGATAGATAGACCCAATTAAATAATTCACAGTACATTGCAATGTGTTTCATCTTTCACATGTTCAGCTACTTGCAGCAGATTGCACATACTTTCTTATAATCACATGTATCACTAGTTCTGTTATTGTTTTGCCAAAATTGTCTTCCCAAGACAGAGAAACTTCTTCTCCAGTTGTTCTGAATAAGGGAAGAGAGATATATATCTTTACAGATAGCCTGTATTCTTACCAACAAGGTGGAAAAACAGATTGGAGGTGTCTTTTATCTTACCTTTTTCTGTTCTGTCTCATCACAGAGGTGGATTTGTGGCTGTGCAGATGCAAATAGATAATTCCACAAAACATCCATAACAAAGTCCATGAGTGCAGGCAGGAATGGAGGGAAACCTCCTTCAACCCCTCGAGGGTCAATTTAGTGACCAATCAGGATTACAGATGTAACCACGTGACATGAACTACATTTCCCATGATGCATTCCCTTAAGGGGACAGCTCACAATTCCTGAGTAACTAACCAATTCCCATAGACTGGCTGGGAAAGCACAGACCTCCTGATCTTGCTTCTTTCTTCCACTGTCTTCTCAGTTCAAGGAGAAGAAATTTATGCCAACACAGCACCACAGAAGGTCCTTCCCTCTTTGAAGACATTCCTGTAATAACTTTTCCAAATGCTCTCTTTTCCTTAGCCAAATCATTTTGTACCCCAATAGGAATATTTCTATTTTATCCATCCAACCCAAGATTTCCAGAATGATGCAGAAATAATGCAAATAATGGTTATGATTTTAGTGATGTGACACTGATGAGATTTAATTAGAATGGTCATAACCAGCCTGTCTCCCTAAGAAACTAAAAAAGTATTGTATTCATTCAGTCCAAATCTTATGTGCAAAAGTTTAATTAGAAATAAAACTTGATGGATAAGTATATTTGCAAACACACACATACACAATTCTCTTTCCCTCTCCCCTCTCTCTTTCTCTCCCTCCCTCCCTCCTCCTTCTCCCTCCACCTTCCCCCTCTCTTTTCCTACATCTTCTCAAATGCACTGTGAATAAGTACTTCCAGGTTGCCCAGGCTGAGTTTCTTCAGTTGCTTTCTCTGTCTTGCCAACTTGTGCCTCAAATACTCTAGGGAAATGTTGGGTCAAGGCAGTGATTTTGTCGGATCAATCCTACTCCAAATTTCCAGATATTTGAATTTAATGCTATAGCAGTAAAGGATCTCTGACACAAGGCAGCGTTTAAGGACCCCCACTCTTTCTGCTTGACATCAATGACCTATGCGATCATATTTAAAACAGCTGCGTCCTCTTTGCCGATGTCGTAAAATTATTTAACACCACTGACAATGCTGCTGCCTCACAAAGTGACCTTGACTATGTATCAGAATGGTCATGGAATTGGCAACTCCAAATTTCAACTAATAAATGCTCAGTCCTACACATTGGCAATAAAAACCAGAATACCAAAAACAAGTTGGGCAGAAACAATTTTGTAGATGACCCTTATTCTGTCAAGGATCTAGGAATACTCATCTCAAACAATCTAAACCCTAGAGCTCACTGTAACAGCATTGCCAAAAAGGCATTAAGAGTTGTTGTTAGGAATGATAGTCACCTAATAGTCAGGTTGGCAATATATAAACTAGGATAGTTATTTAATACTGTTGTATCTTGAAGAGAGTGTTGTAATCGTGATTGGCTGAAGTTCCTCTGATGGCCATAAGATGGAGCCAGAAACCTGGTTTGTTCTCTTCTTGCATTTCCCTATTGCCTTTTGCCTGATCGTCATTCTGCTTGGATTGCTGTGAGTCTTGCAAACTGTTAGCAGACTCCATTTATTGAATTTTGTTTATGATACTGGACTTCGGTTTTGGATTATCCCTGGACTGATTGTATTGAATACTACCTGCTTTAACCGTGTATGATTTAGACTGTTTGTGTCATGCCCCTGGTGGAGACTGATTCTGAAGAAGAGGAGGAACAGCCAACAGGGAGTGGGAGTGTGGAGAGATGGTGGAGGAGGCTGGGGATGGGCAGAGGCCAGCTGAGCAATCAGAGGAGGATCCAGGCCCATCCCCTATCCATCCTAGGTCACGCAGGGAGGAGAGGATCAGGGAAAAGCGAGGTCTACTCAGGAGAAGATTACCATGATCCTCCTTGTGGCTTGCAGCTGGGAGCTATGTATATAAGTTTGTAACTGCGTAGTCAGAATTGCTGGAGTCAAAGTTTATTGTTTCCTTTGAAAGAGGTTTATCTTTGCTGGTGTTCTTCCCATGGACTCTCCTTGGTTATTTTCCTGGAATGTATGATTAATTATCTTGGCTTGCTTCGGAACTCTCGTCAATGCAGTTTGCTTTCATTTTCTTTTTGCCTCATTATTTACTTTTGTGACTTTAAACTGTGCCTAATAAAACAGTGAAGTTAAGTTGGAGGCATTACCGGTTTGGGGTTTAGGTTTGGGGTTATTTTGAGAGACTACGGGTCATCACAGTTTGTTGGACTTTGTTTACCTGTTTACTGGAAGTAAAACCTACATTTTACTATTCAGTGTATCTGTATGCTGGTTGGTTGTTATTCAACACGACTCTGACTACGTTTCCCTGAGTGCACTCATTCTCCTAATGGGGAATACCTCAACGCTGGTTATGGGCCCAGGCCATACCAGACTCAGATAACTGAGAGTTAGTGTGAATACACAGTACCGTATATAAACAGCTGTTTACTGTTAATTGTGGGTTACTGTCCTGGTAAAGATAGCACAAGACCCGTCAATAAGTCTATCACTGATAACCTGGTTGGATGGAACAAACTATGTTTCCTGGTCTATGAAGTGCACTCTACTTGTGCGTAGGGAAGGGTTATGGAATGCAGTTCAGGATCCACTGGATGTAAATGCTTGGGATCCAAATGATGAGGACGATGCCAAAAAGTTAGCTGACTTAAAACGGAACAACGAATGAGCTCTTTGTATAATTGGACTAACACTGAGTGACCAGCAGCTAGTCTATATTCATGGAGAAGAGTCTGCTGCTAGGTGTTGGGAGAATTTGAAGAGGATTTATGTTCATGATAGTGTAGGTGCACACATACATCTTACATGTAAACTGTTTAGAGCACGTCTTCTGAAAGTTGGAGATATGTTAGCTCATTTGAACTTCATGAAAAGAACTTTTCAAGAGCTATATGAAAAGTTACATGAACTGACTTTTTCAGAGCTGCATCAGATTTACATCATTCTTTCCTCATTGGATGAAAGTTATGATGATTATGTATCTTCACTGGAAGTACTGCCCAGAGATAAACTGACATTGACTGACATAACCAGAAGGTTGTTAGAAGAGGCAAGAAGATGGCTGGATAGGGACCAACTGAGGAAGAAACAACCACAAGAAGAGGATTTGTCTTCAACTGCCTATACTGTTAGGAAATGTTTTTCTTGTGGGGCTAGGGGACATATAGCTAGATTCTGTAAGAAGGGAAAACAACAGAATACTGGTAATCACCAGAAGGCTAAGAAGAATGTTAATTTAGCTATGTCTAGCAATTCAACTGTAAACCATGATTTGTGGGTAGTTGATAGTGGAGCATCGCAGTGCATTACTAGAAATAGAGGTTTGTAAAGATGTCCACAAGTAAGCAACATATATCATTGGCAAACGGATGGAAGATGAAAGCATCTGGTGAAGGTACTGCATATTGTTCATGTGTAAATGAGCATTTATCTATGTTATATGTACCTAAACTGAAATTTAACTTGTTATCAGTAAGGGCTTTTGTTAATATTAGTTATGTAGTAACCTTTGGGGGAGATAACTGTATAATTGAGAAAGAGGGTAAAAGTGTTACTGCTACTTTAGAGAATGATTTATATGTTATACATGATGACCAGTTGCAGATGGCTAACCCAGTTTATACAATGTTAAGCCACATGACGAATGTATAAATTTTCTGCATAGACATCTGGGGCAAACTAATTTCAAAATTCTGAAACAAACTATAAAATTGTCAGAGGGAGTAAAATTAAAACCCTGTAGCAAGTACTTAAACTGTAATGCCTGTAATCAGGAGAAAAGCAAGGTTACTCCAGCAAACAGACTAAATGGGTTTAAGACCAAAGAACCTTTAGAGGTTGTTTTTGTGACATAATTGGTCCTAAGAAACCCAGTTTGGGAGGTGCCTGCTATGTTTTGAGTATAATGGATGGTACTCACGGCACGGTTTCTGCTATCTAATGAAAAACAAAACAGAAACGTTCCATTTCTTTAACTGGCTAAGATTTGTTGAAAGGAAAATGAAACATAGGGTAATTATTTTAGTTACAGACAACAGGACAGAGTTTATTAACAATAGATTCCAAACAATGTTAAAATTGGCTGGTATCGAGCATAAGCATTCTGCACCTTACAGGCCACAACATAATTTATTTATAGAACGAAGAGAGCAAATGTTACAAGTCACGGCTCGCACAATGTTATCTGATTCAGATTTGCCTGAAACACTGTGGGGTGAAGCCATAATGTGTAGCAACCATGTGTTAAACAGTGTGGTGAACACAACAACTTGTGAATTGCCGTTCACTCGTTGGCATGGCAGAAAACCAAATTTAAGTTATCTACACACATTTGGAGCTCCAGCATGGGTGCATATCCCCTCACAAGTAAGACTGAAAGGGCAACATAGAGCTAGGAAATTATTTTTTGTAGGTTACGAGGCCAACCATAGATTGTTTAGATTTTGGGATCCAGGCGCAGCTAATATTTACTATAGACCTAGTGCTCAATTTCTTGAGCACGTTGGATGGCATGAACTAGAACAGGCATTCAACAATGATGTTGTTATCGACACCCAAGTAGTCCCTAACAATGAGATAGTTAAAACATCAATAGCCATTAAAAAGGAAGAACAGGCACAGGAGGAGGTAGAAGAACAGGAGCAGGTGGCACAAGAGAGTCCACCAGTAAGCCTGAGTTACCTAGACGTTCAACCCATGTAACACGACCACCAGATAGATATCAGGCTAGTATAGTATGCCAAGTAAATATAGTTCCTACTAACTATAATGAACTGAAATTGTATCCTGCTAAAGATCAAGCTGCTTGGCAGGAAGCAATGGATAAGAAACTGAAATCCTTACAAAGGTTGGAGGTATATTACCACCAGGTGAGCGTGCCATAGGGTGTAAGTGGATTTATAAAATTAAGACAGGTATGGATGGGACTGTTTCCCATAAAGCCAGATTAGTAGCACATGGGTTCTATCAGTCAGCCAATGACTACAATGAGGTGTTTGCACTTAGTCTAAAAGCTACCACATTACGAGCAGCATTAGTGTGGGCAGCTAAAAATAAATACACAATAAACTATTTAGATGTGGAGGTGGCATATTTTCATGCACCGTTGCAACATGCTATATATTTAAAGAAGCCTTTGGGGATAAAAACTGATAACAAAACCGATTGCTGGAGATTAAAAAAGAGTCTTTATGGCTTGAAGCAATCAGGCTATGAATGGAACCAGTGCATAGTGAAGGAATTAAAAAAGATAGGTTTTGTAGCTGGCATGGCTGATCCATGTTTATTCAAAAAGGAAAGTAATGGTGTAATGTCATTGTTGCTATTGTTCACTAATGACATAACATTAATCACTAAGACTAAGCAAGAAGCTACTGAGATTATTTCACTGTTAAGAGAAGAAATTTAAAATCAAACATTTAGGTGAGATTAAACAGTATCTTGGTTTGAAAATAGATAAAACTAAGGGAGGCTACAAAATCTCACAGGCAGATAAAATTAACCAGTTACTGGAGAACTTTAAAATGGAACTTTGTAAGCAGGCTAAGACACCAATGAGCCAGGAGTTTAGCCACAGTGATGTGCAAAGTCCTGTTTTTGATAAAGACATTTATCAATCATTGATTAGTAGCTTATCCTATCTTAGTAATTGGTCTAGGCCAGACATAGCATATAGTGTCAACCAATTAGCCAGGTTTAATGTTGAGCCTACTGAAAGGCACTGGCAAGCTGCTAAGCGTGTGTTGAGATATCTTAAACAAACGATGCATTATGCATTATATTTGGAGCCTAAGGATGAACTAAGTTTAACTGCATATGCTGATGCAGGTTTTGCTACAGATGTACCTACACGTAAATCAATGTCAGGTAGTGTAGTGTTATTAGGAAAGGTGTTAATTGGATAGCGGCCTATTCAACAAAAACATCTAAGCTTATCAACAATGGAGGCTGAATTCTCATGTTTGTCTCTATTATGTACAGACTTAGTATGTTATAAACAACTAATGATAGACATGGGAATTAATGTAAATGAACCTATAGTTGTATATGAAGACAACCAATCAGCAATTCAGATGGCTTCCAATCTCACTGTAAAGACAAGATCAAAACACACCGATCTACGATATCTAAATGTGAGACAATGTGTTCAAAGTAAAATGATTATACTGGAGTACTGCATGTCAGAGAATAACATTGCAGATCATTTTATGAAAGCTCAAGGCACTGTAAAACATAAGGCTTGCTGTGAAGAATATGGACTTAAACTGTAAAGTTTTATATATTGTCCTATCCAAAGGGGAGAATATTAGGAATGATAGTCACCTAACAGTTGGGTTGCCAATATGTAAACCAGGATAGTTATTTAATACTGTTGTATCTTTAAGAGAGTGCTGTAATTGTGATTGGCTGAGGTTCCTCCGACGGCCATAAGATGGAGCCAGAAACCTGGTTTGTTCTCTTCTTGCATTTCCCTATTGCCTTTTGCCTGATCGTCATTCTGCTTGGATTGCTGTGAGTCTTGCAAAATGTTAGCAAACTCCGTTTACTAAATTTTGTTTATGATACTGGACTTCGGTTTTGGCTTATCCCTGGACTGATTGTATTGAATGCTACCTGCTTTAACCGTGTATGATCAGGATTGTTTGTTGGACTTTGTTTACCCGTTTACTGGAAGTAAAACCTACATTTTACTATTCAGTGTATCTGTATGCTGGTTGTGTGTTATTCAACACCACTCTCATTATGTTTCCTGAGTGCACTCTTTCTCCTAACGGGAATACCTCAACACTTGTTAACCTTATTTTGCTAAGCTTCTTCTCCGGTAACATTGAATTGCTAGCTGTCTCTCTCAGAAATCTCAGAGTGACATAGGTTCCGGCCATCTGGGTGTTCATCTCCTTACATAAAAAAAAAACCACAAAACCACCCCCCAAAAAAAAAAAAAAACCCACCCACCCCCACCACAAAAAAAAAAAAAAAAAAAAAAAAAAAAAAAAAAAAAAAAAAAAAAAAAAAAAAACAAAAAAACAAAAAAAAACCAACAAAAAAAAAAAAAAAAAAAAAAAAAAAAAAAAAAAAAAAAAAAAAAAAAAAAAAAAAAAAAAAAAAAAAAAAAAAAAAAAAAAAAAAAAAAAAAAAAAAAAAAAAAAAACAAACAAAAAAAAAAAAAAAAAAAAAAAAAAAAAAAAAAAAAAAAAACCCAAAAAAACCAAAAAACCAAAAACACCCAAAAAAACACCCACAAAAAAAAAAACCCCCCACACCCAAAAAAAAACAAAAAACCAAAAACCCACCCCAAATTGTATCATGTGTAGGTTATACAAATTCGATATAAGATTAAATATATTCAGGTTACATCAAGAAGGATATTTTTATCAGTCTCCCCCCCTCCCTTTTTTTCTTCTTCTTCTATTGGAGAAATGACAGATACACGGATCTGACAGTATCCTTATCAACTCATTCTTGATCATACTGTAGAGAAGGGTTGTAGACAAGATGAAGAATTGTGTCTCCATTTCCCCCCAATTTTTAGTTGTCCTATTCCAGTTGTCCCATTCTATATGGAGTTTTGGATTTCCCTTACAATAACACAAAATAAAGATGATGTAATGTCAATTGCTGAGAGCAAACTTGTTTGTGTCATCAAAGTTAAGAGCTTCTGAATATCTCAGAATTTTCTCCACTAGGTTACAAAATGGCAATTCAAGGATACTATTGAGTTCATCCTGATCTAGAAATAAGAGTCACTAATAATAACAGGCATGGCTAAAAGTTGACAAACCAATTGATGTCACAGTTTATGTGTGATTATTATTATATATTACTATACTTGTATGACTCCCAAATACTTGCCTGACTCCCAAATATCCTTGGCAATTCACAACAATTAAACAAAACAAAGAAGTCACAATAAAACCAATTAAAAGGAAGAGGGAATATAAAAGATTATAAGAATGATGGACCAGATAGAATGAAACAAGATATCTTGCTCTCCCTCAGTATCTCTGCTTCTTTAATATTGCTTTAAAAATATGAACCAATGTGAATCTACAAAAAAATTCAGTTGTTGACTCAGAATTGACATACAGTTGTGCATTTTTGTAACAGATGTGGCGCAAGTCAACAAAGCTAGCATGGTGTGCAGAATCAAGCCACAGAGATGAATTGCAGAAGTTGTTGGACTATAGGTTCCTAGATCTGCTAACTATGTAAGTTTTTCCACTTTCTTCAGATTTCATAATAATGAAAATGTTTTAGTGATTATCTCTAATAAATATGCAGTAATAGTTTTGAAGAAAGTCTCCTTTAGCAGAAGTTCTCTATCCAATGATAAAGCAAAATATTTTAGGAACTGGAAGTCTATCACAGAACTGTATTGTTTTCATTGAAAAGAACAGGAAATATTTGCACACCCAAACATGACACTAGTGCAGTACTAATTACAGAAAGTCTATTCTCCTGTTTTTCTCAAGAATGCCTCTAACATACTAACTGCAATGGAAATGGAGTTGAGAGTTTCTTCTTTGCAAGAGACTATGCAATCTTCATATTTTTGCAGGTCACATCTGAGAGAGGGAAGGAAAATATCTCTGCCACAAGGCATAGAAAGAGCTTTAGAAGACTTGTCCAATTTATGCTCCAGCAACGTTATTTCAAAGAATAGGAAAAAAGCTCTGTGGACAATAAAGGCCTACATACCTAGCAATGTACATATGTGGAGAGTGAGTTCAGATAAGAATGCTATTAACAAATGTCACTGTTGGAGCTAGAGTTTAAGATGGAACTCATTACTTCAATTTAGTACTCTTTGATGGCTAAACATCTAAATAAAGTAAAAAGACATGGCAGAACAGTTTTTTTTAAAAAAAGAATGGCAGTTCATTTTCTTCAGGGGTAATACCCCTCCTTTCTTTCTAAATTTAAGCTGTAAAATGTACGAAGAAAATGCAAAGCTTGTTAAATCAAGGAGGAAGAAATATCACAGAACAAAGATCAAGTGGATTACAGATATAAAGACTGGAATGAATAGAAGTTGATATAACCCAACGGCATCCTCATTTCTTATCTCCTTGGCTCATATATTCAATAAAATAGCCATACTATTTAAAAAAAAAAAACTCATCTGTGTGATTGTACCTCATAAACCTGGAGAAAGAGCTAGTCTTCCTGCACTCAATAAATCTTTCACACAATGACTTCTTAAAAGGCAAAAATATGCTCAGAATAATATACTGTAATCCTTGTATTGTTAAGACTAAAAAGACGATGCAAGAGTCACTCTGATAGGCAGAGCTAATGAACACATTATGGGTAGAAGGAAATCTAGTAGCTGAATAACAATGAAGGGAAAAGTTGCACTTGAAAACTTAGGAGGAGAGAGGGTGAAGGAGGAAACCCTAGAAAGGGCAGTCTGCTGACAATAGCTGACAGTTTGCTAAAGTAGTTCTCAGACTGTTCAGACAATCCAATTATCATATGATTAGAACACACTTATCTACTGATGGGATTGTGACTATATGGAGACAATTCTTGAGTGTGTAAGAAGCACCAGGAAATTTAATGTATGCACCCGCTAGGACTACTTAATTAGCATAAAAGGACATATCCCGTTGAAATATAGTTTTGCTGCAAACCTGTTTTCTTTATTATTATTACTTCTCAGTCCTTCAATTTCTAGTGCATTGTTCTACTTATCATGATTGCAAAAATGTGCCTGATGGTGGAGCAAAATGGTCCTAAAGGAGCCACTTTCTAAGCCAGCCATGAGCAAGGAAGTTCTTACTAAGATGGAGATGCCTTAACTGATTTGCCTCTGGTATTCCCAGAGGAGTAGGAAGCAGTGGTGCTATCCCCACAACCACAATGATAATAACCATTTTAAACCTTGTGTATGAGGCTATTTATCTAAGATCCTTCAACTGGACAGTTGGGAGGAGTGGGGGGAGGAGGAGGAGGAGGGAAGAGGGAGGTGTGGATGTTCTCCGTGAGGAGCTGGGTGGTGTAAAAATGCTCTTGATCCTCTTTAACTAATGAAAGACTGAGGCAAATCTTCTGAACTTCTAAAACTTGCTCTGATGCTTGTTCCTTTGCTTTAAAAAACAAAGGAAATAAGTTTTTGTAATTCCTTTTTCCCAGAGACTCTCTTTGGGATCAGAGTGTCCAGCTGGGATGAAATGCTCCTCTCCCTACCATTTTGCATGTCCGATTTATTCCTTTTCTGCATAGTGGACCAATTGGCCAAGGGGAAGGTGCAGCAACTTTGCTGGTTGCTGTTCTTTCTTTAAAGAACTGAATGCAGCCATTTGGGAAATGTGAGGAAACTCTTTGCTGTGTAATGACATAACTGTAGAACAACATGAATAAGTTAAAACAGCCTAGAATAGCAAGTCCATCAATCCTATTACCTCCTGAACAGAGCATGGAGGAACTAAGGTTCAGCACAGGAAGGGACCCAGAGGTAAGAAAGATAGCCTGGAATTCTGCCCCATCCCATTTTTGCCCCAGGGTCCTTAGTGAGAGGTGCTTTTCTTGCCATGGGGAGTTTACTCTAGCTGAAGAGGGAGGGCAGCAAAGCAAGAGGAATAATTTTATCTTTTGTGAATTGCACATTCATGATTAGGACTATGCTATTTGCAGCAAATCAGAACAGAGAGGCAGGATGGGTTTGGAAGAAGGGGAGCAAACCTCATACAAAGTATGTTCCTGTCAATCAAGGATGTGTAGCTAGCATCCCAACCCTGGAGTGCAGATAGGCCCTCAAGAGTAGTCATGTTGGATATAAAGCTATTTATTTATTTATTTATTTGATTTGTCAATCGCTTACAAGATACAGGTATAAGAATAAATGTAGTTTTGAATACATGAGATAGATACTTATAAGAAAATAAAAAAAATTATGCCCAACCATAAATTCAGGAGGAAAATATTCAGGGAGATTTGTAAACTGAATAATTTTCGTATCTTCAGTCTAACTATAGTTTTCTAAATTATAAAAAGCAGAAATGGTTAAGTAATATGGATGTTGAAATCTATGTATCATTATTAAAACCTAGATCATTATTAAAAACATTGCAGAGCATCATAAACAATACGTCTACCTGATTAAGTTTCTAAAAAAAATCATCTAAATAACAGTATGTGTTTGAGGAAAGAGGAAAGGCATAATTTTCTTTGTTCAAATAAGTGTTTTCATTTCTTTCTATGATGGAGTCATCAAATAACCTATTTTATTATTGTCTTTTTGACATGGCATATAATGAATACTGTTCTTGTTTCTGGTCTGTTTTACAGCATATTTCTTGGACAGTCAAAAATATGTTAAAATAAATATACAAATATTCCACGAATTTGCCCTTTCTTATTAGTATGCTCTAAACAGGATACCTTGCAGAATTGACTCATAACTTTAATCTCCTCAAAAAGTTATATAGTTGGCTTAAATTTTGTAATTGTCCACTGAAAAGACTTTAAAACGTTTAACAGTGTGTGGCAATAACTGAATTATGGTGAAAATGTATCTAGGCAACCTTAGCTAACATTGAATAAGAACATTTGAACTTAGTTAATAATTGGATAGGAAACCACTAGAAGATCCAGAAGAATAGGCTAGACTGGGAGAGCAATAACAAATCTGTGTAATTTTTAAGAAAATAATGTGGATGTGCCAGTGTAGTTAATCAGGAATGTAGTTACTACATTTGACTTGTTCAATAACACTTCCAACAAAAACTTTATGTAGCATAGCATAGCAAAGCACAGAATCCTAGTTTTGTCCTAAATAATTCTTAATGCATCCTTTTGGCCATTATCCATTATCATACTTAGCCCACTTCAGTCCTAGATAACTGGATGAGGTCATCTACATAGGCCTAAATGCTAAGTATTCCCCTATGAATGGCTTAAGGCACCCCAGGTGAAGATGAATATGTGTGCATACATACAGTATGTGTTTATGGTATGTGTTTATGTATTTATGTATCTGTATGCCAAGCTTTGTGTATACATACATACAATTCAACACACTATTCAAATATATATATTTCAAATAATAATTTGGTGAAGAGTTTAATAAATATAAACAGCCACTCACTGACATCAAACTTTTCATGTAAAAAAGATATGTCTGCTCATATTTGATCAGTGTTTAACCACTTAGCCAGTTTATTTCTGAGAGAAACCTAGAGTGCGTATTAACAAGAAAGACAGTTACATCTAGCGATAGTTGGAAATGGAGGTGAATACGGTATATGAATATTCTAAGACTAGGAAAATGGCCAGCTGCCAGTGTCATTAACATGCTTACTGGCCCTTTGGCTAAGATCAAATGCAGTTTTTGATCCCTCAGCCAAACATAACTGGCTTAATTAAAATCAATTATAGTAGATCTCCAAGGTCCATTCCAACTCTGGTATTCTATTAATTACTGGATCATGAGGATTAAATTTATAGAAATATTATTTCCATTCCCATTTTGTTATTATCATTACATTTCCAGGAGACACTCATAAAATCTGGCTCTTTTGTCAAAAGGACAAAGCAAAGGTAATGATGTTGTAACACAAGTTCCAACATTTAAATACTTGTGTGCAACATTAAAACACATATACAAAAGGATCAGAATATGGATTGTGATAGCATAATACTCCTTTTATCATTTGTCCCCTCTTGTTCCCCCTCAAAAGCTTCTGATTTCCAGTGTTATCCTGGCTTCCAGTTTTGTTGCAAATACAGGTGAAACTTGAACAATTAGAATATCGTGCAAAAGTTCATTTATTTCAGTAATGCAACTTAAAAGGTGAAACTAACATGCAAAGCAAGATAGTTCAAGCCATGCTTTGTCATAATTGAGTTGATTATGGCTTACAGCTCATGAAAACCCCATCCACAATCCACAATCCACAATCTCAGAAAATTAGAATATTACATGCAATCAATAAAATAAGGATTGTACATAGAACAGTATCGGACCTCTGAAAAATATAAGCATGCATATGTACTCAGTACTTGGTTTGAGCCCCTTTTGCAGCAATTACTGCCTCAATGCGGCGTGGCATGGAAGCTATCAGCCTGTGCCACTGCTGAGGTGTTATGGAAGACCAGGATGCTCCAATACCGGCCTTCAGCTCTTCTGCATTGTTCGGTCTCATGTCTCTCATCTTTCTCTTGGCAATGCCCCATAGATTGTCTATGAGGTTCAGGTCAGGCGAGTTTGCTGGCCAATCAAGCACAGTAATCCCATAGTTATTGAACCAGGGTTTGGTGCTTTTGGCAGTGTGGACAGGTGCCAAGTCCTGCTGGAAAATGAAGTCAGCATCCCCATAAAGCTCATCTGCAGAAGGAAGCATGAAGTGCTCCAAAATCTTCTGGTAGATGGCTGCGTTGACCCTGGACTTAATGAAGCACAGTGGACCAATACCAGCAGATGACATGGCTCCCCAAATCAACACAGACTATGGAAACTTCACACTGGACTTCAAGCATCTTGCAGTGTGTGCCTCTCCATTCTTCCTCCAGACTCTGGGTCCTTGGTTTCCAAATGAGATGCAAAAGTTGCTCTCATCAGAAAAGAGGACTTTGGACCACTGAGCAACAGACCAGTTCTGTTTTTCTTTAGCCCAGGTAAGACGCTTCTGACATTGTTTGTTGTTCAGGAGCAGCTTGACAAGAGGAATATGACATTTGAAGCCCATGTCCAGGATCCGTCTGTGTGTGGTGGCTCTTGATGCACTGACTCCAGCCTCAGTCCACTCCTTGTGAAAGTCCCCAACACTTTTGAATGGCCTTTTCCTGACAATCCACTCCAAGTTGTGGTCATCCCTGCTGCTTGTGCACCTTTTTCTTCCACACTTTCCCCTTCCACATAACTTTCTATTAATGTGCTTTGATACAGCACTTTGGGAACATCCAACTCCTTTTGCAATTACCTTTTGAGGCTTTCCTTCCTTATGGAGGGTGTCAATGATGGTTTTCTGCACAACTGTCAGGTCAGCGGTCTTTCCCATGATTGTGCTTCCTACTGAACTAGGCTGAGAGACCATTTAAAGGCTCAGGAACCCTTTGCAGGTGTTATGGCTTAATTAGCTGATTAGAGTGGGACACTTTGAGCCTAGAATATTAAACCTGTTCACAATATTCTAATTTTCTGAGATTGTGAATTTGGGGTTTTCATGAGCTGTAAGCCATAATCATCTCAATTATGACACATCATGGCTTGAACTATCTTGCTTTGCATGTAATGAGTCTATCTCATATATTAGGTTCACCTTTTAAGTTGCATTACTGAAATAAATGAACTTTTGCACGATATTCTAATTTTTTGAGTTTCACCTGTAGATTCCCAAAACAGTGCCATTTTTGTCTTAGCCTGATGGTCACCAGGTCTTATTTTTAAGCTCTGTATTCGTGTGTGGTAAGCTTAAACTTCTACCTTTTCACCAGCAGTGTTCCTATATTGTTAAAACCTTCTCCTCTGCTGGTGTTGACAGTTCCTATCATAACAGCCATCTCTGGGATATCTCAGAATTTCACAAAAGTGGATAGTCATATATTGAGACAGATTTTGGACAGTTGGTCAATTGGCCTGTTGTACTGTTGAGTAGTGTGATCATAATTTCATCGAGTCTAATAACATCATAAGTTCTGCCACTTTATTCTCTGACTGTTCCCTCCATTTCTTTTACTGGGGCGCTAATGGGTGAAACTAGTCCATCTATCTGGACTGAAAAAGATAAGAATGATATATTATTTCCCATATTGATAAAATTAGAAACTATAGAGACAAACTTCCATAAATTCAATAAATTTAACCACTATACCAAACTGGCTTTCAACATAGTCAGTAAATTTGCTACCTGTGGATGTAAAACAATAATTTATTACAGTTTTACATCCACAGGTAGTAAATTTACTGACTATGTTAAAGGCCAGTTTGGTATAGTGGTTAAAACAACAGGCAAAAACAGAGAGGCCATACCTAAGGCAGAGCCCTAGATACATTTGGGCTACTCAGTCTCTCCTCTTTCTCCCTCTCCCCAATTCCAAGAAGAAAGCGGCAATGGAAAACATCGTCCTCAATGAAACTGCATCTACATGGAGGAAAGCATGCAGTGGGGTATATCAAGGTTCTGTCTTAGACCAGTACTCTTCCACCTAAATGATTTAGATCAGGGATGTCAAACTCAAGGCCCACAGGCTGAATCTGGCTTGTGCGGTACTTAAATCTGGCCCCTAGAGCCACTCTGGAAACAGCAAAGGGCCAGCCTGCAGTGCTTCTGCCAGCAAAAATGGAACTCCGTTTTCACAGGCAGAGGGTCACAGGAGGCCGTCCCAGCTGAAAACGGAACTCGTGAGAGCTACGCATGTTCTTCCTGAGCTTCATTTTTGCTGGCAGAGCACTCGAGCCACCACAGGCAGTTGTCAGGGTTCTGACCAATGCCCTAACAAAATTAAGAGTCTCAAGCAATCTAGCAATAAAAGTTCATTTATTTATTAGGAGCACCATGTCAGCACTACCTAGGTGAAGCCAGCTCTGACTTCACCTACTTCACGCCTTGCCTCTGATCCTGTTTCCCCTCCCCCAAAAGTGTGTCACCAATCACTTTCCCCAATGAAGCAATTTCACAGGTTGTAGAAGTCACTCCCTCCAGCCTTTGTGGGTCTCTGTGGAGATAGCCTTGAGTTCAGCCAGCAGGCTATGTTTAGTTTTGACTGAGAAGTAAATTCCTTTGCAAGGCATGATTTCCCATCCCACTTCCTTTGGCAACTTGGGAGAAGGTCAGGAAAGCTTCGCGAGTTGACATTCGGCTTCCCTCATTTCCTGAAGGCAACCTGTGTAAAGCAAAAACAATTTGAATACAGGTGTATTATTTAAGGTTGAGATCCCCCCCCCCCGGTTTGGTTAGGTTCTTTTCATAGAATCTAGCTATGAGGCGATCAGCTTGGATGTTTCTGCTCTTTACCCAGGACACCTCTGATAGAGGGTAGCCCCTCCACTTGATTAAGTATTGGAGTTGCCCCCTGTGCCACCTAGAGTCAAGGATACATTGCATCTCGTAATGAGTTTGCCCCCCTATGACCATTGGATCTGGGGGCTCACAGGGTGGTGGTCTCAGGGTTGACCCAACCACAGATTTTAAGAGGCTACTGTGGAATACCGGATATATTCTCCCCAATAGTCAGGGTAGCCTCAGTTGCACTGTGACTGGGTTGATAATCTTTACTATGGGGAATGGCCCCATGAACTTTGGTCTCAGCTTCTTGCTGGGAAGCTTTAGCCTTAAGTATTTTGTAGATAGGTAGACCTTTCCCCCCACTTGGAATGGCTGTTGTAGGGCTTGGTGTTTGTCTGCCTGTTATTTATAGGTCTGTGCCACTTTAGCTAGCACTTTCTTGACATCTTCCCATGCCACTTTCAGTATTGACATCCAATCAGACAAACTGACTGAGGAGAGGGGTTCCCTTGGGTATTCTGGCATTGGGACAAAGTCCATACTGCTTACTACCTTGAAAGGGGATAACCCTATGCTACTGTGAACAGCATTATTGTAAGCAACCTCTGCGAATAGCAGAAGGTCCGCCCAATTGCACTGTTAGTAGTTCATGTAGCACCTCAGGTACTGTTCTACCATGGTGTTCAGTCTCTCTATCCTGCCATTAGTGCTCAGCTGGAAAGCTGAGTGAAGACCCTGGGATGATCCAATGGACCGTAAGAACTCCCCCCTGAACTTAGCCATGAATTGGATTCCTCTGTCCGAGATGATCCTGGGCAGTACTCCATGCTGGCGGTAGATGTGCTTCAGGAAGAGTTTGGCTAGCTGGTAGACTGAGGGTAGTCCACTGCAGGGTAGGAAGTGTGCCTGCTTGGAGAATAAGTCAGTCACAGTCCAGATCACTGTATTCCCCCGCTCTTTGGCAGCTCAAGTATAAAATACATTGCGATCGCCTCCCATGGTCTTGTTGACTCTGCCACCTGTTGCAGCATTCCAGAGGGTCTTCCTGGTCTCCTTTTCATAGTGCCACAGATGGTGCAGCTTTTTATTAGCTGTCTACATCTTTCTTCATGCCGGGCCACCAGAATTGTCTCTTTGCTAGATGTAATGTTTTTGGGAACCCAAAGTGGCCTGCCAATTTGACATCATGGCTTCTCTGAAGGATTGAGGTGTGTAGAGACTTGGGGACTTAGAGTTTTGCCCCCTTCCATGCTAGGTCCTCCCTTTTTGTCAAGATGTGTTGGTTGTCGTGGAACCAGGGGTCTGTTTCCAGTTCACTTTTGAGTTTCACGGTTAAATTGCTTGCAGGTTGGTCTTGCCGGTTGCGGCGTTGTTGGAGGGGGTATAGGTTGTACATACACATGCCATTAATCCCCTGAAATCTATGCATAATTTTATAGTTCCAACTTTTTCCCCCTTTAAATAGGACTGGGGCTGTGACTTGTGGCTTGGCTGACTGGATGAACCCCCTTGCTAAGTTTTTGTCAATTATTCACATATTTCTTAAATTTCCTGGGGCACCATGGCATACAATTGGGTTTGGGAAGCTTGGCCCTGGGGATGATTTCTATGGCACATTCCGTTGTGCGGTGTGTGTGGGGGGATTAAGACATTGCACTCAGTTTCACTGAACATTTCAGCAAGGTCCTAGTATTCTCTAAGGATCCCTTCAGCCTTGGGTTTGTTCAGAGGTGGCCACCAGTTGTTCTGATGGGGCCCTAGGGGGGAGTTTCCTGTGTGGCCACTAACTCTGTATGCTGGTGCAGAGGAGGTTGGGTGTCTCTTGCTATTCTTAGCTTCCGGCTGCCTCCTTTCCACCACATAGTCAGGTTGTCTAGTCAAGATAGCCCTAGTATGACCGTCTGTCATTTTAGGAGCTTTTACAAATTGAATTGATTCCCAGTGGTCCGCTAGCTCTAGCCTCACTGGTTCGGTCGGTGGGTGGCATGGGCTCCTCTGAATACAGACCCATCAACTTGCTCAAACTTAATTGGATGGGCCAAGTTCTTCGCTCTGATCCCTAATTTCAGAACAGTGGGCAAGTTAATCAAACATCTGGTGCAGTCTGAGTCTATTAGGGCTTCAAAAGTGCCCTAAGTCCCTGTTTTAGGGGCTGTGAGGCATATATGGAAGGTGAAAGGTTGGATGGGTTCATTCATCCTCAGGTAATTTTCCTCCTCAACCTCACCGTCATAGGGTTCCAGTGGTCAGTTGTCAGCTGGAGTTTCACCCGCTTTGGCTGGGTAAGTAGGGACCACTACAGCCTGGAGGGCTTTGGGGGACTTGTCAGTGGCATGCCTGGGCCCTCGCTTCAGTTGTGCTCTGGGTGGTGGCTCTGTCTTGGGTTTTGGAGTGGAGTTGTGCATCCCAATGTAAAGTACCCTATCCCTCCATATCTATAGAATTTCAACTAGCCTCAGGAGAGGGTTGGTCTTGGGGATGGCTAGGTTGCCATGACATCCCAACAGCCAGGTGGCCTCAGATCTGGTTGTCCTCTCTCTCTGGGACCCAACTGCCTCCGCATTGGCATGCAAAATGCAGTCAATCTTTATGACAACTTGAAATCAGTCAGATTATCAGTTGGGAATGTCCTAATAGATGGTGGCTTGGTTAATTTGCTTGTCTAGGCTTTCTCTGAAAAAAAAAAAAAAAGGACTAGTAGCTCCTCCAGCCAGGGCGGTAGCTTTCCCATGATTCTTCTGAACTCACAGATGTGTTCTTTAATAGGTCACCCTCTCTGCTTTAAGTTCCAAAACTCACCCTCCTCATATTGATCCTCCTCCTTTTCCTTGAATCTGGTTTCCAGTTCTTGCAGGAATTCATCAATGTTCTGCAGCTGGGGGGCCCTTCTCCTATGGAGAGCTGCAAGCCCATTTCTTTGCTTCTCCCTCTAATCCCAAGGTGATAGTGTTCACCATGGCTCTATGCAATGGGTAGAGATGTCCATAGTGATCTAAATGACTCCCACGGAGTCAAGGAATAGAGCTAGCTGATCTGGGTCCCCATTGAACTTCCCCCTGAATCTGGGTGGCTCATTCAACACTGCCATTCCTTGTCTTGTTGGGCCCCATCTACCTGTGCTTGGCAGTCTCCATTGGTTCTAGCTCATGGAGGGGGTCCTCTCCCCTTGGGCGGGTAACTTGTCACGCAGGGGAGCCACTGGTGGCAGCCTCAGGCTCAGTTTCCTTCTGGTGGGTGTAGAGGGGGGCTGCATTCTTGTCTGCCTCCCCATTTGAGGGTGGGTAGCTGCATATAGATGCCCCAGGGTTAGCTCCAGGGTTAGCTCCAGCTTAAACTAAGGGCTGGCTAATTGAAGGGTTGGATTTGGCTTCTTCTCCCCTTTTCTTTTGGGCAGCATGATGGCCCCTCTTCACAAAGGGTGTCTTGGTCAAATTCCTCCCTCAATTTCTCCAAGGATTCACCCAGGGTCCCAAGTAGGGATTTTGTGATTCTGACTTCTTCCCACTTCTTCATCCACTCCAGTCTTCCTAGTTTACTTATGGGCTGCTTCAAACGATGGGAGCTAGGGTAGAGGAATTCAACCTTGGTTGCTTTGGGGACTTTTTTTCCCCACCAATACTCATCCCTCTCCACTTCAGTCACTGAGGTGGGCATCCCAGATGTCTCAGTTTTCATGGTTAAAGGAGGCTGCACTTGGGTCCCGATGAGGCTACTGGCTCCTGGAGTTTCCTAGAGGGTGTTAGGACCTCGCTCCTTCTGCGTTGCCAAGAGCAGGCTTTCTTCGGAGAGCCCCCCCCTCTGCCATAGTGACCTGAGTTTCTCTCCACGCACCCCAGGTATTGGAGAGCAAGTGGAGAGTCCGGGGCTCAGGAATCCTGGTCATTTTTTTTGAGTTTTGGGAGAGCTGGCTTGATGTCAGGGTTCAACCAATGCCCTAACAAAATTGAGTCTCAAGCCATCTAGCAATAACATGAATATATTCCAATATACGTTCCAAGAATTTTGTGTCAATGCAATTCAGTAATAAAAGCAAAGTCTTACATTTAGGCAAGAAACATCAAATGCATAGTTACAGAATATGAGGTTCTGGCTCAATAGCAATATCTGAAAGATGGATCTAGGTGTCCTAGTAGATATGAGCCAGCAGTGCCAAAAATGCCTAGGTTTGCATCAACAGAGGGATAGTATCAAGATCACGTGAAGTGTTAGTACCACTTTATACTGCACTAGTAAGATCACACTTGGAATACTGCATCCAGTTCTGGTCACCATGATCCAAAAAAGATGTTGAGACTCTAGAAAGAATGCAGAGAAGAGCAACAAAAATGATTAGGGGACTAGCGGCTAAAACACATGATGAACAGTTGTGAGGTTGTCATAGAGAGGAGCAAGTCAACCTATTCTCCAAAGTACCTGAGGACAAGCAGCAATAAATGAAAGATTATAACGTGGAGATCTAATCTAGAATTAAGAAGAAATTTCTGTCACTGAGAACAATTAATCAATGGAATGGCTTGCCCCAGAAATTGTGGGTTCTCTATCACTGGAAATTTTCAGAAAGACAGCTATTGTCTGGAATCCTATAGGATCTCCTGTTTGAATAAAGGGTTTGACTAGAAGACCTCCAAGGCCCCTTCCAACTCTGTTATTGTGTAAATTTGAATCAATGCTTACTTGAAGGCACATACAAATACAAAAATTTCCAACTATATTGAAAAATGGCTTCAGTTACAATACATATATCAAATTTCATAATCAGCTTTAATAATCATTTTTTCACTTCATTAACACCAGTATATTTTGCATGTTGAGATGGATAAATTGACACATAGCCACTATTCCATCATGATCTACATCTGTCCAACTCAATGATACCAATCATTCTATGTGATATTTTAATCAAAGCAGATTTGCTATTCAAAACAGCAAAGAGCATTATTCCAGAATTAGGAAAAAAACAGTCTGCATAGGATCTTCTAGATGCTTCTGTTTTTCCACTGTTATGTCAGTGACTCCCTTGATTTCTTTTTTTCTGACTGAGACACATATAGTTCCTATAGTTCCATAACCTACAGTTATGATGTACAGAAAATGCAGGTATCGATTTGAAGTAGGATATAAATAATGGGTGGAATAAAATTGCTTATGAATGTATGGATGATATAGAAGGAGATACAGCTTTGTCAATTTCTTCATTAAGGATTGTCAAGGTATCCAGGTATACATTTTACACTATTTTTACTCAGCCACAAATTTCAAGATGAAGAATTAAAATGAGCACTCCAAAAGTCATTTCTAAGGTTTGTGAAATGAATTCCATCTTCCCAGAATAGTAAATGTCTAGCCTATCTAGTCTAGTCTAAAGGATATAAGATATTTTTATTTTATGTTATTTATTTATATTTTGCCTTTTTATTTTTTACCAATAACTCCAACACACTTTCCTTCTCCTATTTTCTCCACAACAACAACCCTGTGAGATGGGTTGTGCCCAGGGGTGGGATTCTACCAGTTTGCACCTATTCACCAGAACCGGTTGTTAACATTCTAAGCAGTTTGGAGAACCAGTTGTTAGAAGAAATTACTGGCCTAATCCTGTAAGGAAGGCAGGAAGGAAACATTCTGGTGTTGCTTACAGAAACTGCCTCTCCATTAACCCTTATTACATTCTTGGCAGGACTAAACTTCCTGTCTCAGGAACTTCTCTGGAGTTTTCCCCCCCTCCTTTGCTGGTACTTTGCTTGTGTGGAGTGACCATTTAAAGTTACAATGGCACTGAAAAAAGTGACTTATGACCATTTTTCACACTTACGACTGTTGCAGCATCCCCACAGTCATGAGAGGCCAGGTAAGGAGATGCATGCCTCAATGTGAGTGATATTGAATTGGCCACACCCAGCCAATAACATGACCACCAAGCCATGTTCATCCAGTCACATGACTACCAAGCCACGCCCACCACCTAAGCTACACCCACAGAACCGGTTGTTAAAAAATTTGAATCCCATCCCTGGTTGTGCCGAGAGAGACTAACTGGCCCAAAGTTACCCAGCTGACTAAGGTGGGATTTGAACTCACAGTATCCTAGTTTCTAGCCTGGTACCTTAACTACTAGACCAAACTGGCTCTATTAGATTAGGTTTATCTATTAGATTATCCTCTTGGGCAAATGAAAACCCATTCTGCTTCCACAAAGAGTTCTTGATTCCAAGCAGTGGTGGGATTCAAAATTTTTTACTACCAGTTCTATGGGCGTGGCTTGGTGGTCGTGGCAGGGGAAGGATACTGTAAAATCTCTAGTCAGAAGTGGTATTTGCTGGTTCTCCGAACTACTCAAAATTTCCACTACCAGTTCTCCAGAACTGGTCAGAACCTGCTGAATACCACCTCTGGTTCCAAGTCAGGAAACATTTTTATTCATTTTTTCAAAAAAAATCAAATTTTGTTAACCAAACTACAGTTGTGATACCAAGGATGCACCTGTTCTTCCCACAGAGTCAGACTGAATATTATCAGCGGTACTTAAGAAATTGAAATTCTTTGCTATTCTCCTCTGTACCTACCATGTCTGCATTATTTCTGATTATAACACAAGATAGAAATGAATTTTATGCAAAGAAAGCTAACAGTTCCATAGGGAGACATTAATAAGATTCCTAATAGTCACCTGCTTTTCAGCAATATGAAAACTGTTTCATTCCTCTTTACGCTTATAAGAAGATATTGTATATGCATTGATTTGTACTATTCACCCCAGGGATTTACCTTAAGGAAACCTTGTGAAATAACTAGGAAGTTGAGAATAGTTGCATCTGTATAAATCCAGTTAATGCCGAATATGAAAGAGTCATGCTATTGATTCTTGTATTCTAGTCAGTGATGGTAATAATGATAAGTATGTTTGCAGTTGATGTTAAAGGGATAACCCATGAAACACATCTTACATAGAAATCTTGAAAAAAGCATTCTCTGTCAGAAAAGGTTTTTTTTTCTATTTATAATGTATCACCTGGAGTCACAATCATGATATTCTGTACTATCCAGTTGTGTATCTTTGATGCTGGATAGAAAAGGACATTTATTTTATAATACAGGATGAATAATTTTTACTTTCATGTAAGATTGTAAAAATGGTGTTGTTTGTTTTGTGTTCTCTATGCACTCCACATACAGAATTTTGGTCCTACTGAAGTATATCTGGAAAGCTTTAGAGATGAAATATTTAATGTTTATCACATCAATACCTTAGTTCAGTGAGTTTTGTGATTCTAAGGAAATTGCTTCTATTGTTTGTTTCTCTTTTATTGTTATTACTTTCCTCCTAATCTTTCCAATTTCTGTGTTGCATTTACCACTACACTTCATGCCATCTTACTTACAATATGTGCGTTCATCTCCAGCATAAATTTCCCGACCAGCTGGAGCTAACTTTTATTTTCAGCAATGTGTCCTATGAAAGGCAAGCAGACCCAGGCCCCAAAACATCTGCTCTATCGGTATCTTCTTAAGATGAAGTGGTGGCTGATTAAATCTCAGTATAGGGGGAATGTCACTGTGTGCTAAATATCTTCTGTATGTGGTCCAACATTATGCTCTTGAAATAAAGCAACAGCAACCAGTAACTAGAGTTCCAGTATTTAAATTGATAGAATTTCATTTTTCCATCTATAGACAATATAACTACAATGTCTTGCATCATTAAACAGAGTGGAATATACTCCTCAGGTTTACTCTATAATATGATTATACCTTTAGACAAGGTACCTGTTTCCAGATCTTCCCAGTGGCACTTTACAAGAGATCAATATCCTAGCTTGTTCTTTCAAACCATAGCGACTTGATCCTAATTATAACTTCTTCAGAGGTTTGGCGGGTTAGATACAATAAATTCACTGCAATGTGATCCAGTATATTGATGAACACTGACAAAGAATACTTTTGCTCTCACTATTTTCACTTCCCCACACTAGTTGCAAGATCATCCCAACCTTTTCAGTTCCTAACCAGAGCCTTGAAGAATGGGCTGGAGTATAACTTTCAAAAAAATCATAAAATTCATTATGAGATAACAAACATTTTTTAATGTTATAAGCAATTAAAACAAAAAATGGTCTGAATAAAAAATGTTTTGAGCAAAATGTTTCTAAACTATAATAATGGAATCTGGCTAAATGCCATTGGTAGTTAGTTCACAAATGGACCCTGCTATCAAAAGACAAATTAATGTTTCTGTCAAATGTATCCATCATTGGATCTTATAAAAGCAGGAGTGGGATTCAAATTTTATAATAACTGGTTCTGAGGTCATAGCTAGGTGGGTGAGGCTAGGTAGATATAGCTTCTTTTTTTCTTTTTTGCAGCAACTGCCCCCCTATTTTGGGGCCTTCTTGGCCTCAGGGGAGCCTCCTGGGGCTCCCAGAAGGCTTCCCTGGGGCTCAGGAAGGAAAAAATTGAGCAGGAGGGGCACAGGTGGTATTCAGCAGGTTCTGACCAGTTCTGGAGAACCAGTAGAGGAAATTTTAAGTAGTTCGGAGAACTGACAAATACCACCTCTGACTGGAGATTTTACAGTATCCTTCCCCTGCCATGCCCACCAAACCACGCCTACAGAACCAGTAGTAAAATTTTTTAAATCCCACCACTGATGGGGTGGCATGCAACAACCCCCTCTGCTCCATTTTGGGGCCTCCTGGGCCTCAGGGGAGCCTCCTGGGGGGGCTGCTTTTGCTCCCAGAAGGCTTCCCTGGGGCTCAGAAAGAAAAAAAACTGAGCATAGGGGGGGCTTCAGTGCACCCCTCTGAGCTCCGTTTTGGGGCCTCCTGGGCCTTGGGAGCCTCCTGGGGGGGCATTTTTTGCTTCCAGGAAGTTTCCCTGGGGCCCAGGAAGGCAAAAAATGGAGGGTGAAGTGGGGTGCTTCTGCTGCGCCCACCCTCCATTTTTTGCCTTCCTGGGCCTCAGGGAAGCCTCTTGGGTGAAGCAGTAAGTAAGCAGGGGAATCCCAGCACAGCTGATCATAGGGACAGCTGATCGTTGGGAGGGGGGAAAAAGAAATACCTTGAGTGTCTGGGCAGGGAAGAACGCAGTCAGCTCGGGCATGTGCACAATGTTGTTCATGCGCAGTAAGGACTGACTGGGTGGGGAGGGGCCGGGCAGGTAGAGAGGGGTGGAGCCAGCCAGGGCACGATTTGCTGGTTGTCTGAACTGCACAAAATCACAACAACTGGTTTTGTAGAACCGGTCCAAACCGGTAGAATCCCTCACCTTTATAAAAGGTATCTGATTCAAAAAATATTGGGTGGACTATATGGGAATAGATTGTTCTGCAAATAATTTGATCTTAACCTAGCCTAAGTAAGTCCATTGTGGAACCCAGGAATTGGGCAATGGAACAGATCTTTCAACATGAGGAACCTTCAGGAAGCTTCACTTACTGCCTATACTTTTGGGCTGGCTGCAATTTCCATATTATGCTCAAATGCTATCCCATAAAGAACACAATGCAATAATTCCGACTTGAACTTACAAAGTCTTTATATTGAAAATGGTTTAAATTGTGTTTATGGAAGCTTGAACTGATTTCTATTTTCCATGTGAAATTTTTTTGTTCTTTTCTCCTACTAATTTTCCCACTTGCTTGTTTCTTCATTCCATGTACAACATCTCTTTGACAAACAGCTTTTGTCTGATTACATAGGCCATGTAATGCATATTCAGTTACTTTGTAGTATGTCAAATAATGGATCTGGATCTGTGATGATCTCTTTTGCTCTCTCTCTTGGGTAGAAGAGAGGTATTTTATATTTTATGAAAGTATCCTGTTTTGTGTGAACTTGAATTAATATGTGACTGCTTTAAGAAGTCAGCTCTTTACAGGTACTGCAGCTTTTAAAGCCATACATCTTTCTACCAGGCTCACATAAAGCCTTTAGAAACATGGGTTGATTTAATTAATAACAGAGAGCTATGTTTAAATGATGTCCAAAATACTTTAAAACATTTTTCAAGTAAGCATATAATAGTAGGCATCCTCATATTTTCCTGAGAGTATTGTGGAAAGTTGTTATTTGAATCAAGACTCAGAAAAATATGTTAGAAGATTAAGACTCAAACAAAGCACTGGTGTTTAATAATGGAAACTTTACATCAAATTTCATCTTATATTTTGACATTTACACTAGATCAATTCAACATTAGTTTTAAAAAGACTACTGAATGTATGTGGTGATATAACTAAGATTTTGGGGGAAAAACTTACATGCTTGGAGTTTTTTTATTATTATATTGGTCTCTTGTAGTTTTGAATCAAGAAGTAGCATCTCAGATACAATAAAGAAGGCTGGAATAACAAGTTATGATCTGGACTTGGTAGTAAGTAAAATTAATAATTTATTTTAGCAGATCATTTTAACATTTTTTCTCCTTAAGGCATTGATAGGCATATATCTAAGGTGGTATGGATTGGTGGTAATACAGTAAATTATTGTAAATACTTGTAAACCATCTAATTACTCAGTCAAGTACTTTTAAACATCTTAAATCTGCAGTTGCTCTTGTACAGATTTTATATGTATTTCTCCACAAATCATATTTTCCTTTGCATCTTACGTAACTATCATTTGAAGGAACACAAACAATAAAATTTTATAGCTGGAATTCAGACCAATGATAATAATTAGTGAAACAAAATCTGTTAATTAATCTTTTAATTATTTTTATACTTAATTATGTCAGATACCACTGCAATTGAACAGTAAGTTACTAATTTTATGGGATATATTGTATGGAAGAAATTTCCCAGGAACATAAACCATATATTTTCTCAACTACCCATTATTTCTCAAGCCAATCACCTTGTAGGATTGTTGTTTGGGGAAAATAGGAGGAAGCAGGTATAGAGAATAAAAAAGTAAGTATAGAGAATAAAAAATATGACCTTGATAGAGATAGGCCAGGTACATTACCACAGTGACAAGGGGAAAAGTGTGGATTAGGTACAAAATAAAAAGACAGCATAGGCAAAAGACTCAGGCAGACACATCCCTAATTTATATGAATACAAATATAGTGGGAGGGAGAGGGAAGTATAGCAGGGGTGCGATTCTACCAGTTTGCACCTATTCGCTAGAACCGGTTGTTAACATTCTAAGTAGTTCGGAGAACCAGTTGTTAGAAGAAATTACTGGCCTAATCCTGTAAGGAAGGCAGGAAGGAAACATTCTGGTGTTGCTTACAGAAACTGCCTCTCCATTAACCCTTATTACATTCTTGGCAACAGTAGACTTCCTGTCTCAGGAACGTCTCTGGAGTTTTTTCCCCCTTCTTTGCTGGTACTTTGCTTGTGTGGAGTGACCATTCAAAGTTACAATGGCACTGAAAAAAGTGACTTATGACCATTTTTCACACTTACGACTGTTGCAGCATCCTCACAGTCATGAGAGGCCAGGCGAGGAGATGCATGCCTCAATGTGAGTGATATTGAGTTGGCCACACCCAGCCAATAACATGACCACCAAGCCATGTCCACCCAGTCACATGACCACCTAAGCCACGCCCACCACCTAAGCCACGCCCACAGAACCAGTTGTTAAAAGTTTTGAATCCCACCCCGAAGTATAGCATGGTCAGACTTTATAGCCAGTATTAATACCTATAGTTTTTGCCTTTGTACAGAGTTGATTTCTTGGTTTGATTTACATTGTAGACTTGACATTGAAAGCATTGCGTATGCTGCCTTAAACTGTACAAAATAAAGTTAGGTTATAAATGTATTACTAAATAAATTTTTACAAACTTACTGACATCTTTGTTGTTGAAAAGTTATAATCAATAATTTAATCTTCCTACATTTGCTTTATTGTGAGGCCAAATTCACAGTAAGATTAAAACCTGAGAGCAATCCTACAACCCTTGCAATCTTAGCTGGTATTAAGGGCTAGATATATTAACTGCTAGGCATATTTAATGATAAATATGTAGTTGTGATTTAATCCCAAATTATAAGCACAATTCACATTGTGGTATAACTCAAATTTGAAAATAATGGGGAAGATGTTTATTGGAATATTTGCAATAAACAAGAGATCAATACCTTAAATTAGTGTATTTATATTTTATGGAAGTCTAGTCCAAATCCCTTCTTGAGCAGGAGACCCTACACTGTGCTGGACAAATTGCTCCTTGAAAACCTTCAGTGATGGTGTAGCCACAACATCTGGAAGAAAGCCATTCCACTGATTTTGCTTCCACATCACTTCAGTCAGGAAATTTCTCCATAGTTCTAGATTGAATCTCTCTTTGCTAATCTTCCATCCATTATTTCTTGTCCTGCCCTCAGGTGCTTTGAAGAATAAAATCACCCCCACACACATATACACAAACCGTTCTCTGTGACAGCCCTCAAATATTGAAAGACTGCTATCATGTCACCTCTAGTCCATCTCTTTGTTAAACTAGATATAGTTAGTTCCTGCAACTGTTCATCATACAGCTTAGCCTCCGTTCCAGGGTGGGATTCAAAAATTTTAACAACCAGTTCTGTGGGCGTGGCTTAGGTGGTGGGCGTGGCTTGGTGGTCATGTTATTGGCTGGGTGTGGCCAACTCAATATCACTCACATCGACGCACGCATCTCCTCACCTGGCCTCTCATGACTGTGGGGATGCTACAACAGTTATAGTGTGAAAAATGGTCATAAGTCACTTTTTTCAGTGCCATTGTAACTTTGGATGGTCACTCCACACAAGCAAAGTACCAGCAAAGGAGGGGGGAAAAAACTCCAGAGAAGTTCCTGAGACAGGAAGTCTAGTCCTGCCAAGAATGTAATAAGGGTTAACGGAGAGGCAGTTTCTGTAAGCAACACCAGAATGTTTCCTTCCTGCCTTCCTTACAGGATTAGGCCAGTAATTTCTTCTAACAACCGGTTCTCCGAACTGCTTAGAATGTTAACAACCGGTTCTAGTGAATAGGTGCGAACTGGTAGAATCCCACCCCTGCTCTGTCCCCTAATCATCTTTGTTCTTCTCTCTGCATTCTAAGAGTTTAAGTCCAAAGCATTTCCTTTCTCTACTAATTACACCACTTTGTTAAAGAAGGCAATAATGTTTATTTGGCATGATCTGATTTTGGCACCTCATGCTGGCTTCTACTATCATTTTGCTTATTTGTAGGTGCTCACAAATCTGCTACTTGAATATCTTTTCCAAGATTTTTTAAGATATTGATGTCAGGCTCATTGGTCTGTGGTTTCCTGGATCCACTTTTTTTCTTTTTCTTTTTGTAGATTGGAACCACATCATCACTTTTCCGGTCTTCTGTAGTTCCCCGGTATGCCAGGAGCTTTGAAAGATTTTGTTCAATGGTTCTAAGATCATGTCTGCCGGCTGCTTTAGAATCCTGGAATCTAATCTGTCTGGTCCTAGTTATTTGAAGTCATCTAGGGTGGACAGTTATTGTATTTCCATTTTCTTTCCTAATTTAACTTGCATTCCCATTCTGTCTTCTACTATACTGTTTTGGTAAATTGGATTTTTTTTTCTTTTTGCATAAAGACAGAGGCAAAGAATGAATTAAGCAGTTCAATTTAGTAATTCAATCAATCCCTAATACCCATCAACTCCTTACCATCTTCTCACATTATCAGACAATTGTTTCCTTGATATTTTTTTATTTTGTGCATGCTGAAAAACTTTTTTATTATTATTTTTTGCAATTGTTGCAAGTTAACATTCATTATGAGCCTTAGTTTCCTGACATTGTCTTTGCAAATTTAGGCTATTTGTTGTTAGTCTGTTTTAGCTATGTGTCCCTCTTTCCATTTTTTACACTTGTCCTTTTTGTTTCTCAGTTTATCAGAGAGTTCTTTATCAACCATGCTGGTTTTCTTATGGATCTCTTATTTTTCTTTCTCACTGGTATTGTGCTATATTGGACTATTATGTTCTCATTTTACAGAGTTTCCCAAGTTTTCCCCTTCAAGATTTTCATCCATGGAATCCTCCTAAATTCTCTCTGGTTTATAGAAATCAGCTCTCCTAAAGTCTTTTTTGAGTGTCTTAGACTTGTGCCTGCATTATGTTGAATTCCAAAATATCATGATCATTCTCCCCCAAAGTTCCCACAATTTCAACCCCCTCTATGATTTCATCCTATTAGTAAGATTTATGTCCAGTATAGCCAACTCTCTAGTTCTCTCCTCTACATTTAGGATGAAAATGGTTTCTAAAAATGTTCTTCCCAATCTTTTGAGTTATAGTCCATCCTCTGCCAGAAGTCCTTCCGGTAGATACTGTATAACATAGCTTAGAAACCCAAAATTCTCTTGATGGCACTATCCTTTGAACCAGTGGTTGAATTTGTATAACTAATTTTCTGTTATTTTTTTTATGTTGAAATCTTGAATTCTCTCCTAGAAGGTTTCCTCCAAATTAAGCCACTTTAAAAAGATTAGCCAAAGTTCTGTAGTCAAAACAACTGTAATAGAAAATACAAGCTACTCTCGGAGAAAGACGCTAATAAGCACTCACTAATTCTAATTTCAAAATGGATTAATTCAAGTGAACTAGTTTCATCAGCCCTTTGGATTTTAAACATTTCTCAAATGCAACTTAATATTCAAGTACAGTATGCAAAATGAAATTCAAGATGACAGTTTAGAAATCCATTCATCTCATTTCTCCTCTTTATATCTTCCTGCTACCAAAATGAAATCAACACAGCCAACATGTCAGAATGGTTTAATTCTAACATGATAGCAGGATACATAACACAAAGTGTTATAACAAAAAGCGATGTGTTAAAAGTGACACAACACTTATACGAAGATAGTCTTGGATGCTTGATTTTCAATGCAGTCTTTACAAATCAAGTCTGACAATCTATTCTGTGTAAACTAGAAACATTTCCATTTCATTGTCTATGTCTATTTTCTAAATCTAAGTTAATGTCAGAAAACACTAATTCTTTGTGCCAAATAAAGCATACATGTTCCATCAATCTGTATATTGTTTCCAAGTTTATGAGTTAAATACCTGAATTTATAGCATATTAGTTGACATAATGGAAGAAAAAAGGAAGGATAACATAAAAACGAAAAAAAACCTCATGTGTTACCCTATGACACCGAGGGACCAAACACACATTAAAGAAGCTCAGAAAGCTTGTTTAGAAGGAGATATTCTTCTTCTACTGTTACTTCCTAACAGCTGTATTTGATCTTTTTAATTCAGGAATTAGTATCTAATGTGCAAATCATCCAGAACATGAATTTATTCCAATGTAAATATACATTCCAAGAATTTTGTGTCAATGCAATTCAGTGATAAAAGTAAGGTCTTATATTTAGGCAAGAAACATCAAATGCATAGGTACAGAATAAGAGGTGCTGGCTCGATAGCAATATCTGAAAGATGGATGTAAGTGTCCTAGTGAACAACTATTTAAATATGAGCCAGCAGTGTCAAAAAAAAACCACAATGCAGTCCTAGATTTGCAGAGGGTTAGTATCAAGATCACATGAAGTGTTAGTACTGCTTTATACTGCACTAGTAAGATCACACTTAGAATACTGCATCCAGTTCTGGTCATTGCAATGAGAAAAAGGTACTGATACCCTAGAAAGAATATAAAGAAAAGATGACAAGGAGTCTAGAGCCTAAATGAATGAGGGAACTAGGTATTGTCAGGCTCCATATGCAACTATGCCCTCCAGCAGTAAAAGACATTAACACTGGATCCCGCTAGCATGCGAAGCCAGTCTTGTATGGAGAGGATTCAATGACTATATGGGGATTTCCTATGATGCTACCTCACAATGCTAACCAGGAGTTGGAGGCTGAATGGGGGATTCCCAGATGACGTGGCTGCAGCACTCCGATTTATGAACACTTTGTGGGGGTGCCAGCTCCTACTGAGGGGGGATTTATATATCTTATGTTACAGGGTGATAATGGGGAGTAGAGGGGATCAGTGGTAGGTAAGGGTACAGAGTGATCTAGACAGTGGGACGCGGGATACGTGTTAGAAGTATAATTAACCATATTAGGGAATGAGGGATAAGTGGGAAACTAGAGTAGGGTGGTGTACAGGAGTTAGCTGCGTAGGGTAGGAATTAGATGGGTGGGGTAATGTTATAAATGATGCTGGAAGGCAAATGCTCCCAGTGCTAACCTGGATTGGACTTCAAACTGTTATCGCTGGATGGGATGTTCGTTATGTGTATAAATAAAGGACTTCAAACCTCAATGTTTGTTGGATTGTATCTCAGGACTACGAACGTCTGGAAGACTGGCTATCAGGTATATCTATTCTAACAAAGAGAAGGATTAGGGGTGATATGATGGTAGTTTTCTAATACTTGAGGGGCTATCAGAGAGGGGGTGGGGTCAACTTATTCTCCAAAACATCTGAGGGCAGGACATAAAGTAATGGGTGGAAGATCATTAAAGAAAGACCCAACATAGAATTAAAGAGAAATTTCCTGTCAGTGAGAACAATTAATCAATGAAACAGCTTGCCCCCATAGATTGTGGATGCTTCATCAGTGGAGATTTTCAAAAGGAGATTGGACAGTCATTTTTCTTGAATGATATGAGATTTCTTGCTTGAGAAGGTGGTAGGACAAGAAGACTTCCAATGTCCCTTTCAATCCTATTATTTTATGTTCTACAAGCAAAATCGAGCCGTCCACCATATCTCTATGTTTTGCAAGTGCTAGAAATTTTTAAATGTCTTTTCTTTTTTTAAAATAACTTTTGGTAATAGAATTCTTAATCTTCTTGCCACTACAAAGAGGCACCCATGGTTTTGTTTCCTATGTCTCAGATTCCTTATTAGCTTATCATTGAAGATAGAAGGAACATGGGGAATTAGAAAAATTTAGAAGCTTTTGAGTTACTTATTAGATATATTTTTACCTCAACCTTCATATGATTTCCCAGGATAGTTTGCAAAAGTAATAAAAACACAATACGAATACAATAAAATAATTTAAAAGAAATATACAATGAGCAGCAGAAAAGTCACAGGAGAGATAAAACTAAATTAAATTAAATACAATACAAAATAGAGAAATGAGAAAGGTTTTAGTGAAGGGACAACAGCAAAGCAGGTTTACCAATTGAGCCTCACTGTTAAGTGGGAAGAAAATATGCTTTCATGTAATATAAGCACAGCATTATATATGAAGGTCATAAAACTGAAACATAAAAGTTAAAAGGTTTGTTACACTTACAAAAAGCAATATGTGGTGCTCAATCATTGTAGCAGTAATGAAACCAAACTCATCTTTTTTTCTAAGACTAGAATAAAAACAAAACAAAAATGGACCGATAGCCAAATTTCTTTATTTTTTTGTTTATTTCATGGCTACTCCTCAGGTTCATATGATCATCATACCAAATAAGGAGCTGCTTTGTCTTTTAAGTTTGGGTTAGAAGTAATGCAGAAGTTAGGGTTTGCATTTTTACAAAGTTTTGGGAGCAAAATCACTGGCTTAATCCACAAAAACACACTGAGACATAATGGAGACCTAGAAGATGAACAGACCTATGGAACAGTTGTCCTGCCCTACATAAGAGATACTACAGACAAAATCAGTAAGATACTACACAGGCATCACATCCAAGACTGCCTTCAAAACAGACAGAAAAATAGCAGCCATCCTAAGAAACCCCAAAGATAAAATTGACCTGGAAAACCAAGGCATATATGAAGTCCCCTGTGCATCATGCCCTGCCACATACATTGGACAGGCAGTGATTTTGTTTTTGTGGAAGCCGTTGGCTGTCAGTACTTTAGTCAGGGTGTATAGTTCAGTCTTAATGTGTGTCTTGTCTGCCAGGCATTTGGTTCTGGCAATTAGTGTTTTGGCCACGGAGTTTATCTGTGCTGGGTAGTGGTGGGATTGGGCGTTGAGGTAGCGGTTGGTGTGTGTTTTCTTCTGGTATATGGTGTGTCCTAGTGTGCCATCTGTTTTTTTGTAGATTAGTACATCTAGGAATGGTAGTTGTTTGTTTGTTTCCGTTTCCATGGTGAATTTGATTTTGGGGTGTGTGCTGTTTAGGTGTGTTAGGAAATTGTTTAGGTTTTCTTTTCCATGGGACCAAATAACAAATGTGTCATCGATGTATCTTAACCATAGTTTGGGTTTGTGGGTGGCATTGGCTAGGGCTCTGGATTCAAATTCTTCCATGAACAGGTTTGCAATGACGGGTGACAGTGGTGATCCCATAGGGGCACCTTCAATTTGCTTGTATCTTTGTCCTTTGTATATGAAATATGTGTTGGTTAAGCAGTGTTCTGTTAGTTCTATGAGGTGTTTGGGTGGTTGGTATTTATTTTTGATGATTTTGAGAGTTTCTTTTATCGGGACTTGAGTGAAATAGTGAAACCACATCGAAACTTACAAGCAGATCTTCTTGTTCCATGTGTAGATCTATGATCATTTCCAAGAGGTGGTATGAGTTTTGTACATGTGAAGCTGCTGTTTCAGCATGGGGCTGTAGCTGTTTTGCTAAGTGTTTAGCTAGGTTTTGTAGTGGTGCTCCTTTGGAGCTGACTATGGGTCTGAGAGGTATGCCTTCTTTGTGTATTTTTGGGAGGCTGTATAGTTTGGGGCATCTGGAAGATTTTTCTCTTGGGATGATCGTCTGTTGGATCTCTTTGCTCATGTGGCTGGTTATAATTTTCTTCTTGGTTATTTTTTCCAGATATGTGGTTGGGTCCGTGTTTATGGGTTTGTATGTGGAGTCTTGGAGTAGGTCTGTCAATTTTGTTTCGTAGTCTTTTCTATCCATTACTACTGTGGCATTACCTTTATCTGCTGGAAGTATGATTATGCTGCTATCGTTCCTTAAGGCTTGCAGAGCTTTTAGTTCCTCTTTGTGCAAGTTGCTTTTGGGTGGTTTGCTTGTGCATAGGATGTTAGTGACTTGATGTCTTATTCTGTCAGCTTCATCTGTATTTAATTTAGTTAGGCTGGATTCCACTCCACATATGATGGATTCTGTGGGGATTTTTTTGGGTGCTATAGCATAATTGAATCCTTTGGTTAGGACATCTGTTTCTGTTTTGGTGAGTTCTCTGTTGGAAACGTTGTATACTAATTGTTTCAGGTGTTGTTGTGAGTTGTTTGGGGCTTTCTTGTCATGTTCTAATTTCTTTAGTTTCTTCAGGAGTTTGTCATTTTTGTAAGTGGTTTCAGATTCAGCTCTCCAAGTTGTAAGTTGTTTTATCTTGTCCCAAAGTAGAGGGTGGATTTTGTTGCTCAATTCCAGGTGTAGAATTAGAAGATCTTTGTTTAACTGATCGAGTTGGAATCTCTTTCTGTGGAGCTCGTTCCTGAGTAGAGCCATTTCAGTTCTTTTCAGGATACGTTTAGTAGCTGCTGTGCTGTGATGAAATGTTAATTTGAAGCAGGTCGGTGTTGCATTGTTGTCTCTGCAGCTGCATAGGAATTTGAGGTCACATAGTATTCCCGCTCTTTTAACTTCCAGCTTCTCGTAAGTTTTGGTCTGGCTGTTTATTTCCTCCCCCTAGAGGTCTGATATTTGTTTTCTTAAGTTTTCGCGGGTATTTATATGTATGGTATTCAGCTTTGTTTGGGTATTTTCCCACGTCATTATAGTTGTGCTTTTAAAGTTGTAGCAACGTGCCATTCTGGCACAGCAGTAGGCTAGCACCAAATTTAAAAGAGAAACGGCTGTGAAAGTCTGACTCACAGATGAACACTATACAGAAGCCTAATGATGGAAGATAATATTCTGCCAAAACGTTGCTACAACTTTAAAAGCACAGCTATAATGACGTGAGAAAATACCCAAACAAAGCTGAATACCATATATATAAATACCCACGAAAACTTAAGAAAACACACACACACACACACACACACATATATATATATATATATATATATACCCTGTTTCTCCAACAATATGGCCTCCCCCAATAGGAAGTCCCAGCATGTTTTATAGACATGAAATGAAATTAAGCCCCTCCCCCCAAATTAAGGCCTATATTAAAACATGTGAAATGGGGGGAATGGTGGGGGGGCTTGCCGTTAGGAAGTACTTTTGTTGCACACCAGGATATGGTGCTGCCTGCGTTGACCCCGATACGAAGTGCCCCACCAACGCCAAGGTCAACATCCAAGCCATCGCCGCCTGCCCGCCCGAAGATGCAAGGGGGGGGAATTAAGTCACCCCTGAAAAGATGGCCTAGCCATTTTTTCGGGGCTCAAAAAAAAATAAGACCCGGCCTTATTATATGAGAAACATGGTCCCTCAAGTCCCGATAAAAGAGACCCTTGAAATCATCAAAAATAAATACCAACCAGCCAAACACCTCATGGAACTAACAGAACACTGCTTAACCAACACATATTTCATATACAAAGGACAAAGATACAAACAAATAGAAGGAGCCCCCATGGGATCACCACTGTCACCTGTCATTGCTAACCTGTTCATGGAGAATTCGAATCCAGAGCCCTGGCCAATGCCATCCTCAAACCCAAACTATGGTTAAGATAAGATAAGATAAGATAAGACTCCACATACAAACCCATAAACACTGACCCAACCACATATCTGGAAAAATTAACCAAGAAGAAAATTATAACCAGCCACATAAGCAAAGAGATCCAACACATGATCATACCCAGAGAGAAATCTTCCAGATGCCCCAAACTATACGGCCTCCCAAAAATACACAAAGAAGGCATACCTCTCAGACCCATAGTCAGCTCCAGAGGAGCACCACTACAAAACCTAGCTAAACACCTAGCAAAAGAGCTACAGCCCCATGCTGAAACAGCAGCTTCTCATGTAAAAACTCATACCACTTCTTGGAAATGATCAAAGATCTACACGTGGAGCAAGAAGATCTGCTTGTAAGTTTTGACGTGGTTTCACTATTCACTCAAGTCCCGATAAAAGAGACCCTTGAAATCATCAAAAATAAATACCAACCAGCTAAACACCTCATGGAACTAACAGAACACTGCTTAACCAACACATATTTCATATACAAAGGACAAAGATACAAACAAATAGAAGGAGCTCCCATGGGATCACCACTGTCACCTGTCATTGCAAACCTGTTCATGGAAGAATTCGAATCCAGAGCCCTGGCCAATGCCACCTCAAACCCAAACTATGGTTAAGATACATCGATGACACATTCGTGATTTGGCCCCATGGACAAGAAAACCTAAACAATTTCCTAACACACCTAAACAGCGCACACCCCAAAATCAAGTTCACCATGGAAACAGAAACAAACAAACAACTACCATTCCTAGATGTACTAATCTACAAAAAACAGATGGCACACTAGGACACACCATATACCAGAAGAAACACCCACACCAACCGCTACCTCAACGCCCAATCCCACCACCACCCAGCACAGATAAACTCCGTGGCTAAAACACTAATTACCAGAACCAAACGCCTGGCAGACAAGACACACATTAAGACTGAACTATGCACCCTGACTAAAGTACTGACAGCCAACGGCTTCCACAAAAGCAAAATCACCAGCTTGATCCACAAAAACACACTGAAACATAATAGAGACCCAGAAGATGAACAGACCTATGGAACAGCTGTCCTGCCCTACATAAGAGGTACTACAGACAAAATTAGTAAGGTACTACACAGACATCACATCAGGACTGCCTTCAAAACAGACAGAAAAATAACAGCCATCCTTAGCAACCCCAAAGATAAAATTGACCTGGAAAACCAAGGCATATACGAAGTCCCCTGTGCATCATGCCCGGCCACATACATTGGACAGACCAATAGAAGAATAAGTACCCGCCTGGATGAACACAAAAATGCAGTCAAAAATCTGGAACACACTTCCTCACTAGTCCAACACATGGAAGCTACAGGTCATAGCATCAACTTCAATGGCACCAAAACCCTGGCCACTATGGAAAACCCTAATCACAGAGTCATCAGAGAAGCCATAGAGATTGAAAAAGACCAGAAAGCATGAACAGAAGAGATGATTCCACCAGGCTGTCAATCATTTGGAAGCCTGCACTCACAAACAAAAAAATATCCACACCACAAGCCAGGCAAACACCTGGGCACAAACAGATCCCCCTGATACCTCCAGCTCAAACACACCCCAACCAGGCACCCAGATGAAACCCAGCTTCCTAACTAATGATAGCCATCCATTTACCCGAAGCCAAGCTGCACTAAAGGCCTCCATTAAAGTAACACAATGCTGCCAGCCAATCAAGATACAAAAAGAGCCAAAAACAGACAGAAGATATCAGAGACACCCATCAAGCAGAACACAGCAAACTCCGAGACCAATAAACACAATAAACACAGACCAAGACTCCCAACCAATCAGGATGAAGAAAAAACCATTCTGGCACAGCAATAGGCTGCCCCAAATTTAAATCTGAACCACTGTAAAAGTCTGACCACAGACGGACACAATACAGAAGCCTGATGATGGCAGATGAGATTCTGCTGAAACGTTGCTACAACTTTAAAAGAACTACAATGACGTGGGAAAATACCCGAACCAAGCCGAACACCATACATGTAAGTACCCATGAAAACTTAAGAAAACATATATATATATATATATATATATATATATATATATATATATATATATATATATATATATATATATATATATATATATGTTGTTTTGAGTGTGGATGTTGTAAAGATAAATGTAAAATGAAAGAAAAATTAGTGAATTAAAAATATATATATATATTATTTTGTGTAATTCAAAGTATATGAATAGTGTGTGTGTGCCATCTTCAGGTGGTGTGTTGGGCTGGTGTGTGCTTGCACTGTGGTATGAGTGCGAACGTTGTATAGTATATGTATATAAAAGTATATGTATATATATATGTATATGTATATGTATATGTATATATGTATATATGTATATATGTATATATGTATATAGATATGTTTATATATATATATATATATATATGTTTATATATATATATATGTTTATATATATGTATGTATATATATATATATGCATGCACACAGTGAAACAGGATATATAAAGAATGAAATGTCTTCACAACAAAATGCCTAAAGACAAATAAATGCTCATTCTCTCTTGATAGAGGAGGAAGGAAGGTAAATTGCAGGTGATTCTTAGTATACAGTTTACATGGAAAGGAAAGGAAAGCCTTCTTCCTCCATGGGGCTTTTTAGCTGATGTCAAACTGACTTGAGCCTTTATCCTATTGCATCACTCATGTGGCTGTTTGGAAATTACAGTAGTATGATACTTGATCCTTGTTCTAGAAATACTTGTGGTACTCTATAGGTTTGTTTCATTCCTTTTTTTCTTGACCTTCTTCTCATTGCCCAATGACATTCATGCATTTTACAGGAAAAGAGAAGTATCTAGAAACTCAGGATAAAGGAGAAAAATTAGTTCTCCTCCATGGTATAGTAGGGGGGGAAAAGCAATTTTCTGTCACTGGATGTCACTATCTCTACTGCACAAATTTTCTTGCAAATTGTCACCTACAATAACATGAGGTAAATTAGAAGACATCGGATTTGATGACCTTCTAAAGAAGGAAAATACTTCTAATAATCATGTTTATAAAAAAAAAAAATTCTGTGAAACCTTATATTATCCTTCCTCAAATCTCTAAATTTTTGTCTAAGGGAGAACATCCACATTTCCTCAAATTCAATTTCAGTTGAAACTGAGTGACAAGGGAATTTAAATTAGGATATCAATTTTTGCATTGAACTCTGAGTGACACCTACATTTGCCATAAGATGATTTTGATATCAAACAACAAGCTCTGAAAGATCATTGTGACCAAAACAGTTCCAGAAGTTTGTTTAAAAAAATGTTGCTAAAGATGATTGAGAGACCAGGACAAATCTTAGTACTTATAAAATAAATAAAATTCTAGCAACAGAATTATATCTAAGCCAAAAATGATGTAGAACCTGATCTGGAGTTCAGATAGAAGAGAATTATAGTAATCAATTGCAGCCATAACAACAGCATGAACTCTCAAGAAGATAATATTCTGAGAGGGGGGAAATAAACTCTACAGCCTTAGAAATGTGGTTTTAATATATTCCTCCTAGTTGTTCAAATTGACTGTTACACTGGGGGGCTTGACAGATTTGGTAGATAATAATTGGATATTAGTCAAAACATTCCTCAGAATCAATAAGTAATTTTGACAGATAAATCAATGGAATGTCATTTCTGCCTGAGTTCACTTTCAAAGAGTCAGCGTCATCAAATGCTGATCATGCAGTATCTCAATATGGAGGAGAAAGATCCTGTTTCCATATATTGCTATAATGGAGATATATTCAGCTGCCAATCATTCAGATAGAAGTCAAGACAGACTTTTTCACTGATTTTTTTCTCCAGGTTCAAATACTTAAACCATCTCTATTTCTATTTCTATTAAATAGACATCTGCCTGTCATTTATATTATTAACTCACAAGCAAATCCTGTGATAATACAACAGCCACTTTGGAGGTGAACAACAACAGATCAGTCCTAATAGTTGCTAGTTAAAATATTTTAGTTTGAAATCTCATTATGCACATTTAATGTAATAAAATTATTTCATACAAGAGACTTTTTTCTGTCATTGCTTTTAATTTTCAGGATTTGAAGGAATGTAGCTCAAACCTTCCTCATCAATCTCTGGTTAGCTTGCAAATTTCATTTCACTCCAAGGAAAGTGAGGGAGTAAAGGTTCAATCCCAAACTGTGGGAGAACAGAGCATTATTTTTCCAGTTCTTAATCCCCATCTGAACCTCCATTTAGATCTATTGTTTTCTAAGCTTCAAAACAGATCTCTGTTAAGCAGACAGTTATCTTAATTCATTTTTATATTTATCTCCTGAGTACTTCAGTAGATACTTCAGTATCATTCAAATGAACAATTGAGTTAACATACCTACCCTATATATGTGACACACCTAATGAGGTAGGATCCTTTTATAAATGGTTCAGTTTAACCATGTTAAAATAAAAGTTCACTCAGGTGATTTTACTTAGCAGATGAATTTGACCAAAGGTGAAGTTGACCCAAGGTGCTAACTAAGCAGGGTGGCCTGAGAAATAGTATTATAAAATGGCAACTAGTGGCAAGCAGGAACAGCATACACTGAACAGTACAAGCAAGTATCTGGCATTGTATTCAGGAGCATCTGCACAGGATATGAGCTAGACACTCCCAAGTCCGGATGGGAGATTTCACAGAAGGTAAGAGTATAAGAGAATTAAGATCCTATGGGATTTCCAAATCCAGACAGAAATACAGGTACTGGCAAATCACCCAGACATTGGGGTATTAGATAAAGACCAGAAGACAGCAGTAGTGATAGATGTAGCAGTGGCAAGTGACAGCTCAAATTTCTATTTTATTTAGTTAGCAACTTCTAATTCCTATTTCTAACTGTAAAACTGGCAACAGAGCTGCTTTCAACACTATGATCCTGAGAATGTTACAGGATCCGTATTGCATGATTCAATACTGGCTACAGAGAAGTGAAGACAAGGCTTATTTAAATAGAATAGAATAGAATAGAAGGGACCTTGGAGGTCTTCTAGTCCAGCCCCCTGCTCAAGCAGGAGAACCAAGTAACTGTCCAGTCTCTTATTAAAAACTACTCGTTGAGTAGAGTTTGTCAACCAGCTACAAATCTGGTGGTAATGTTTTCTATTCCTTATTTTTCTAGCTTACTAAGAAGTAGATTATGGTCTATTGTGTCAAATGCCTTACTGAAATCTAAAAATACTATGTCCACAGCATTTCGCTGGTCTACTAATTTAGTTGCCTTATCAAAGAATGAAATAAGTTTGGTTTGGCTTGATCTGTTTTTAACAAACCCATGCTGACTACTACTTAGTTATATATTGAACAGGCTTAAAGTTTGAATTCCATGAATTTGTTGCCATGTAGAAACTGGGTCTATGATTCATACAGGTAGCTATCTCTTAACAACCATTTCCTTTGTGTAAGGATTGCCTCTCCTCTCAAGAAAGTAAAAACTCTTGAAAATGAAGTATTTCAAAAGGAACCTTTTATTGAGCAGAAGTGATAGCAATACATTCAAAGCAGAGTCTGAATACCCTTAGGCAAGACAAGTAGAATTAAAGCAGTAGAGACCCCTCCCTTTAGCCAGCTGTTGATTCAGCCAATCCACAGGTATGAAAATGTTATTGTACTGGCTGCTCTGAGAAAAAGACAAGCAGGCATTCCCATAGCCATCTTCCTCTGGCTTTCAAAGTGAAACAACCCACATGCCCCTCACCCCTACCACATTCCCCATGAAGTGAGACAATCTCAGGGCACTCCAGCACCAGGATACAAGTTATAAAATAGCAGTTGTCACAGGGAATAGTAATGAATCAGATTCAAGGCTCCCTTCTCCCAATTGAATGGCAGCATCACTTTTAGGGATCTGACACTTAGTGACAGTTCAAAGTTATAATGGTGCTGAAAAAAAGGTGATTTGTGACCAGTCCTTGCACATATGATCATCACAGCATCCTTGGGATCACAGAATCATGAATTGGGCACTTGGCAACTAGCTCACATTTATGACAATTGCAGCATTCCACATCCTGTGGAGTTTCCCAGTCAGCTTCTGAAGAGTTAAGTCAATGGGGAAGCCAGATGGAGGTTGCAAGTTGCAGTGATGTCTCATTTAATGACCACAGGTGATTTGTTTAATGATAATGGCAAAAAAATGATATAAAATGCTTCACTTAATGACTGCACTGTTAACAATGAATTTTCCAATCCCTATTGTGATCATGTCAATGACTACCTGTTGATTGAAGATGTTCATATCCTAGGCAAAGAGTTTCAATTTGGTCCTTCATTTGTCTGCAACTCTCAAAATGCAAAAATCACTGCTCTTTAATCGTTTTTGTTCAACTTGCAAGAATTGTGACAAAAAATAAATATGCAAGAAATAAGAACAGCTATGCCCTGTTGGGAATGTGATTCTTAATATGCCTCAGTCTTGCAAAAATGTGGCAAAGTAGAAATGTTTTGAGCTATCTCCATCATTTTCTTCTAATGAGCAAAATATATTTGGGAAATAAGCCAATGTAGCTAATATGGGCTGTGATACTGCCATCTAATTTACTTGGTCAATAAGAAATCTGGGAAGAGAAATGTTGGAAGGTATAGGAATTTTCCCTGCCTTGGCACAAATGAATATAGGTATGTGACTCATCAATGACTTGCTGAAAACAGTCATCCCTTGCTAATCCATGTGTTGAACAAGGCCATCTTCGGAGGGAAAGCCCATGTTTCAGTGCATGCTTTCCAGTTTATTGATGTCAGTTGATTTATTTTGTACAGTTATGTGTTGCAAAACCACATATAGAAGAGTGAAATCTGAATCATACTTCACCAGCTTTTCACATTTTGTCCCGACCTTGTGGATATCATTGGTTGAAATCCTACCTACACAAAGATTATTGTGAAAAAACATGTAGCTTATTTAATTTGAAGCTTGATATACAGTATATGGGTGGGTCCAACAAAACCATGTGATGTTGGGTACACATAGCACTACTTTTTAATCAAAATGAGCTCCCTTCATGCAGTTAAAACAAGATGGCAATTGGTGAGGAATACATGCAGTAGAAGAAGAGGGACTGGTAATGAGAGGTGACTTACAACCACTCTTACCTTGGGCTTTAAGGCATTCTCTTTCATAGTCCAATGAATGCAATCTGCTATCATCCACATCCTTATTCAAAAAAAATGTAGAATTACAAATACAGGTGAAACTAAAAAAAATTAGAATATCGTGCAAAAGTTCATTTATTTCAGTAATGCAACTTAAAAGGTGAAACTAATATTTGAGATAGACTCATTACATGCAAAGCAAGATAGTTCAAGCTGTGATTTGTCATAATTGTGATGATGATGGCTTACAGCTCATGAAAACCCCAAATCCACAATCTCAGAAAATTAGAATATTGTGAAAAGGTTCAATATTCTAGGCTCAAAGTGTCCCACTCTAATCAGTTAATTAAGCCACAACACCTGCAAAGGGTTCCTGAGCCTTTAAATGGTCTCTCAGTCTGGTTCGGTAAGAAGCACTATCATGGAAAGACTGCTGACCTGACAGTTGTACAGAAAACCATCATTGACACCCTCCATAAGGAGGGAAAGCCTCAAAAGGTAATTGCAAAAGAAGTTGGATGTTCCCAAAGTGCTGTATCAAAGCACATTAATAGAAAGTTATGTGGAAGGGAAAAGTGTGGAAGAAAAAGGTGCACAAGCAGCAGTGATGACCGCAGCCTAGAGAGGATTGTCAGGAAAAGGCCATTCAAAAGTGTTGGGGATTTTCACAAGGAGTGGACTGAGGCTGGAGTCAGTGCATCAAGAGCCACCACACACAGACGGATCCGGGACATGGGTTTCAAATGTCGTATTCCTCTTGTCAAGCCACTCCTGAACAACAATCAGAAGCGTCTTACCTGGACTAAAGAAAAACAGAACTGGTCTGTTGCTCAATGGTCCAAAGTCCTCTTTTCTGATGAGAGCAACTTTTGCATCTCATTTGGAAACCAAGGACCCAGAGTCTGGAGGAAGACTGGAGAGGCACACACTGCAAGATGCTTGAAGTCCAGTGTGAAGTTTCCACAGTCTGTGTTGATTTGGGGAGCCATGTCATCTGCTGGTGTTGGTCCACTGTGCTTCATTAAGTCCAGGGTCAACGCAGCTGTCTACCAGGAGATTTTGGAGCACTTCATGCTTCCTTCCGCAGATGAGCTTTATGGGGATGCTGACTTCATTTTCCAGCAGGATTTGGCACCTGTCCACACTGCCAAAAGCACCAAAACCTGGTTCAATGACTATGGGATTACTATGCTTGATTGGCCAGCAAACTCGCCTGACCTGAACCCCATAGAGAATCTGCGGGGCATTGCCAAGAGAAAGATGAGAGACACGAGACCGAACAATGCAGAAGAGCTGAATGCCGCTATTAAAGCATCCTGGTCTTCCATAACACCTCAGCAGTGCCACAGGCTGATAGCTTCCATGCCACACCGCATTGAGGCAGTCGTTGCTGCAAAAGGGGACCAAACCAAGTACTGAGTACATATGCATGCTTATACGTTTCAGAGGTCCAATATTGTTCTCTGTACATTCCTTATTTTATTGATTACATGTAATATTCTAATTTTCTGAGATTGTGGATTTGGGGTTTTCCTGAGCTGTAAGCCATAATCATCTCAATTATGACAAATCACAGCTTGAACTATCTTGCTTTGCATGTAATGAGTCTATCTCATATATTAGTTTCACCTTTTAAGTTGCATTACTGAAATAAATGAACTTTTGCACGATATTCTAATTTTTCGAGTTTCACCTGTATATTTTGGAATTATATTTCAGTACAAACTAGAATTAAATAGTTTTATTCAAGGTTTATCTAATAGATGTGTGAACTGCTTCTTATGCCAAAAAATCTCAATACATGAATAATGTGAGACTTAATACATGAGTAAAATCCTCTGTTAGGCATTACTCTGTTGGAAAATATGTATCACGAGTAATAATGTAAGTTGCATAGAAAAGTATGCAATTCTCTAAACATATATATATAGAATCTGTATAGCAGCCACTGTGGATTTTCCAGACATTTTTAAAAGTTTATTGAATAAATAGATATAATAAATAGTATATCTACCATGGAGCTTAATATAGATTGGATTCCCATTGATCCTCATATCCCTGATGAATGCTGCTACTTAGGAAATGCTGCTAGTTAGGAAATGATACCGCTGCTCTATTTTTCTGAATTTGAGAGATAAAGGGAATTAATACACTTCAAGGCTTTCTTATGCTAGGAGAAAAAAAAAAGAGTGATGCAAAGGTAAAAGCAACTTTCAAAGGTTTAAAGATCGGAATGCCAAGACAAATCCGCTACCAAGAAAAATAAGGCCCATTTACCCACAATTCAAAAAAGGCAATCAAGGCCTAGAACGTATCTCCTTATGTTGTTTATACCCAGGTCAGCATGAAATGGCACCAGATAAACAGGGAAGAAACCCTTCCGTAATCAAGGAATCATCCAGGTGATAATGATATCCCCACCGTTAAGCAATCTATTATAATAAAGACCCAGGAGATCCCACTCTACCTTGCACTGGTGATATTACCTAGCTAGGTAAGGTAAGAAAACACCCAACCTCAGAGAGCACCAAGAACAAAGCTGATAAAGGTTCTAGTGGCTAACTTGTATAAGCGTAACTTGCTTTGGACAGGGGATTGAATCTGAAGGCCTCCAGCCCTATGATTCTAACCCAACTACTCAACCCTGAGCTGAGATGGGTGGGGAAGAGTCCATGAAACCCAAAAATGAGAAAGGAAGGAGCAGAGCTCCTCAATCATTAAATACACTTTTGATAAAGGAAGTAAACAATTATATGTTAAGTTACATGAGAAATTATTTTTTACCCCATTTATACCCTCTTGCAATCCTGAAGGACCCTCCATAGTTCCTACACAGCAAGTGGGGAAACAATGTGATAGCAAATTGACAGTATAACAAAAATGTTGGATGGATGCAGGGGCTGCCATTGCAAATAGAGGTTTTGTTATGGAGGACAGAGTGGAAATCTAAATAGAGGGTTTAGATAGTGTTCCCATATTCAGGGATGGTTCTTGAATCACAACAATTGGTGGAGTTCTTTGGTATGGCTTCTAACTTTCTTCAAATACTGCTGCTTACAGTATTTGAAGTTCTTATATTTCTTGTGAGCTTAGTAAGTGGCTTATTCCTTTCTGCGGGGTAAAGTTTGACACTACATATAAAGTACAACTACACTGATTGCCTTTGGAAAAACAAATCTCTCCTCTAAAGACATTGAGCCTTAAGTATCTTTTAGGTATCCTTTTCTCTCTTCATTGTCTGTATTTCCTGAGAATGACAGCATATTCCCATAGCAGCAGCAGCTGTAGGATATTTCTCTGTATATTTCCAAAGACATTTTGCCTTTTGTTTTCACACACATAAATGCACATATGCACATGTATGAGCTCTATTAAAATGAGCACACAACCTTGTTAAAGGTTACTGTCAGAAGAATGAAAGCTTTCAAAATAATAATTCCAATGTCATCTGTTTTGTCTCTTGATTTGACTGCCCAACACAGACAGTACATTCATAATGTTCAAAACCTTAAAATTCTTCAGGATGAATTGGAACCTTTACTGAAAAATCCTCATAAGGACCTAGCAAAATATCTCAAGTTCAATTTGTACCCAGAGTTAAGGGAAGAACAGAAAGGACCTGCAACTTCTAAGGATGACCTGGTAAGTTAAAAAATGTGCTTTCTTTGTTGCTTTCTTTATTGTTTTTATTTGAATCTTCTAGCCAAACTCAATATGACATGAAAGCACTCCAGTGTTTCCATTGAATGGGCTTTTAGTTTATTAAGGATTTATTCTAACAGAGCCACAGTGAGTTCACTCAATGCATATGTGGGTGGGATTGGGGGAATGTTGTTTCTTATGAGAAAGAAAGACATTCTGGAGGCAGAATTATAGTTCTGAAAAAATTGCTAGAAGAGGCCGTGTCTCACTATTGCCTCATCAGTTAAACCTGCAAACTTTATTTAAGATATGAAAGGAGACATCCCTGAAATCTCTGCTCAATTTATGGAACAATCTGTTCTATAAGGTGCCAAGTTTAGGTACCAAGCCTGTTTGAAAAGACTGACATGCTCTGGCCTAATGATAATCTAGATAATAAATGCAGTTCTGAATAAAACCATTGTAGGATTAAAATACAAAATAGTATAATCACTGCCATCAGTCTTTCTTCACTTCTTGGGACATTTGTGCTGCTAGTCTAGAGACCAAAATATTATATATTACAGGGCCTTATTTGCAACTGAACTAAACAAGCTGCAAAGGTGAGAAAATGGATGCCCATCATTACTTCTCAAATGAGCCCCCTATGTGCAATATTCCCCATTTCCCTGTGAAATTGCTTTGTTCAAATGCTGATAATCAGTAGGCCCCCTCTGGGAGCAGCAGGCAGATGGAGGGTAAGCTAGAATGCTTAAAGTGTTGCTTTTGCACTTTTCTTTTCACTTTTGAGAGAAAGAGAGAGAGTGAGGAGAAGAGCAAACTCTTTTTGACCAAGATATAAGATACTCTAAAATCCAGGGTCTCTGAGAACAGACTGTGATACAATTTTAGATCATTCATATTGAGCAAGGCACTGAACAGTTAAATAATATGAGGAGAGTTGAAGATACCAATTTCCTCAAAGCACTTGTGCAGATAAACAATCATTCAAGATAGAGGCTGTGTTCCCATTGCACCTGATCATGGCACAAACATCCTTTGGCAAAATCTTTTGTCTGCCATGGTCTTCATTTCCTTTTTAGTTTGAATGACACAAGTTTATGTCATCCTTAGCTATACCCAGGTTTTATGAATATCTTCCCCTTATTCCAACTATGTAAGGGTAGCCTCAAGGCTGTTAGATTTTGTTACATATTACCTTGAACAGAAGACAGGCAATTGCAGTCACCTGAAACAAACAGTAGAGGAAAGATAGGCTTGCCAAGGAGGACAACAAATTTCTTCTTGGTATAGTTTTATAGTTTTCTGCTGACTCAAGGATGGATGGAGAGCAGTACTGAATGATCCAATAGCTGAGAAAAGCTTTTTTGAAGAAGGCGGAGCCTCCTTGCTGACGGACCATAGATCGTGACTCTCTGTGGCTATGGTCCGTGCTCTTTCGTTGGAGAGCCCCGATCATTATGATTAGGGGCTGAAGCTGCCTTGGACGGGCGGTGGAGTAAGGGGAAGCCGCAAGCCAGGTTGAGGGGAGACGCATCTCCCTTCCTGGGCTTGGTCTTTTCCCCCCCAAAGACGACTGCTGCAGTGGTTTAAAATGGCCACCCTGAAGAGGAGGACTCAGCCGGATTAAGATTTGTGCAGGAGGGAAGAAAGAGGTGGATAATATCTGAACCGGGACAATTGGGCAATACAACTAAACAAAAGTACCCCGGGATTAAGGTAACATGGAATTTTTAAGAAAAGAAAAGTGAGCGGCGAAATTACAAAGGGACAGGAAAAAAATAAGAAAATATTTTTGACAGCTAAGCAGGGCTTCGAACCGGCAAAGGAAGAAGCCGGAACTAAAGATTTAACTAAATTGGACTAAAATATTTTGGCAATAAACAGGCATAAAATAAAGCTGGACTTAAGATTGTCACAAAATAATAATAATAAAGTTTACAAATTGGAGACTGGACTGTGCTGGAATATTGAGGTTCGGAAAACCCTAAATAAAAAATAGGGAAAAAGGTGAAGTCTTTGTATAATGGAGAGTGCCACCTTTTGACAAAAACTTGAGCTCAAACAAAAGGAAAGCATCCTGTTTCTGAATGAACTTGTGTGGATATAACATTAAAGAAATATTGAGGCAAAGTAAGAATCTTAGAAAGTGAAAGCAGAACCAGAATAAAGAAAAAGCAAGGAAAGACTGACTGTGGGATTGATTGATGTTTTCGGTTTAGACCCTGGGCTGGAATAATTGAGAACTTTAGAAAATTGAAAGAAGAAAGAAGGAAAGTAAAAGTGTTTTTTTGTGGACTTTAACGATCATAAAATACAAGAGTGTGTAATGATGATATCCCTTCGGGAATTAAAATGGAACTTAAAAATATGAGAGAATTACTACAGGAAAGAGGCAAATCACTTTGTTCTGTGTTAGAAAAAATGGAAATGGCGATTGAAGAACAAGAAGAAAGAGCTTCAGAGGAGGAGGAGTCGACTCAAGGAAAAGACATCTTAAATAGACAATTAACACAAAGAACGCTACAAAGAAGTGGGGAAAGAAGGAAGGTTAAAAAGTTGAGACTTAAGAAGGCAATCAAAAGGGGGAATACCTGTGAAGTTGGGAAAGACAGAAAGACCCAGCAGAAAAGGGGAAAGGAAGACTATTAAGAAAGAGAGGACCTGAATGAGAAAACTTCTAAAAGAGGGGAGGAGAAGAAGTAAGTTAAAAAATGTGCTTTCTTTGTTGCTTTCTTTATTGTTTTTATTTGAATCTTCTAGCCAAACTCAATATGACATAAGCACTCCAGTGTTTCCATTGAAAAGTTTATTAAGGATTTATTCTAACAGAGCCACAGTGAGTTCACTCAATGCATATGTGGGTGGGATTGGGGGAATGTTGTTTCTTATGAGAAAGAAAGACATTCTGGAGGCAGAATTATAATTCTGAAAAATTTGCTAGAAGAGGCCGTGTCTCACTATTACCTCATCAGTTAAACCTGCAAACTTTATTTAAGATATGAAAGGAGACATCCCTGAAATCTCTGCTCAATTTATGGAACAATCTGTTCTATAAGGTGCCAAGTTTAGGTACCAAGCCTGTTTGAAAAGACTGACATGCTCTGGCCTAATGATAATCTAGATAATAAATGCAGTTCTGAATAAAACCATTGTAGGATTAAAATACAAAATAGTATAATCACTGCCATCAGTCTTTCTTCACTTCTTGGGACATTTGTGCTGCTAGTCTAGAGACCAAAATATTATATATTACAGGGCCTTATTTGCAACTGAACTAAACAAGCTGCAAAGGTGAGAAAATGGATGCCCATCATTACTTCTCAAATGAGCCCCCTATGTGCAATATTCCCCATTTCCCTGTGAAATTGCTTTGTTCAAATGCTGATAATCAGCAGGCCCCCTCTGGGAGCAGCAGGCAGATGGAGGGTAAGCTAGAATGCTTAAAGTGTTGCTTTTGCACTTTTCTTTTCACTTTTGAGAGAAAGAGAGAGAGTGAGGGAGAAGAGCAAACTCTTTTTGACCATGATATAAGATACTCTAAAATCCAGGGTCTCTGAGAACAGACTGTGATACAATTTTTGATCATTCATATTGAGCAAGGCACTGAACAGTTAAATAATATGAGGAGAGTTGAAGATACCAATTTCCTCAAAGCACTTGTGCAGATAAACAATCATTCAAGATAGAGGCTGTGTTCCCATTGCACCTGATCATGGCACAAACATCCTTTGGCAAAATCTTTTGTCTGCCATGGTCTTCATTTCCTTTTAGTTTGAATGACACAAGTTTATGTCATCCTTAGCTATACCCAGGTTTTATGAATATCTTCCCCTTATTCCAACTATGTAAGGGTAGCCTCAAGGCTGTTAGATTTTGTTACATATTACCTTGAACAGAAGACAGGCAATTGCAGTCACCTGAAACAAACAGTAGAGGAAAGATAGGCTTGCCAAGGAGGACAACAAATTTCTTCTTGGTATAGTTTTATAGTTTTCTGCTGACTCAAGGATGGATGGAGAGCAGTACTGAATGATCCAATAGCTGAGAAAAGCTTTTTTGAAGAAGGCGGAGCCTCCTTGCTGACGGACCATAGATCGTGACTCTCTGTGGCTATGGTCCGTGCTCTTTCGTTGGAGAGCCCCGATCATTATGATTAGGGGCTGAAGCTGCCTTGGACGGGCGGTGGAGTAAGGGGAAGCCGCAAGCCAGGTTGAGGGGAGACGCATCTCCCTTCCTGGGCTTGGTCTTTTTCCCCCCAAAGACGACTGCTGCAGTGGTTTAAAATGGCCACCCTGAAGAGGAGGACTCAGCTGGATTAAGATTTGTGCAGGAGGGAAGAAAGAGGTGGATAATATCTGAACCGGGACAATTGGGCAATACAACTAAACAAAAGTACCCCGGGATTAAGGTAACATGGAATTTTTAAGAAAAGAAAAGAAAAGTGAGCGGCGAAATTACAAAGGGACAGGAAAAAAAATAAGAAAATATTTTTGACAGCTAAGCAGGGCTTCGAACCGGCAAAGGAAGAAGCCGGAACTAAAGATTTAACTAAATTGGACTAAAATATTTTGGCAATAAACAGGCATAAAATAAAGCTGGACTTAATATTGTCACAAAATAATAATAATAAAGTTTACAAATTGGAGACTGGACTGTGCTGGAATATTGAGGTTCGGAAAACCCTAAATAAAAAAATAGGGGAAAAAGGTGAAGTCTTTGTATAATGGAGAGTGCCACCTTTTGACAAAAACTTGAGCTCAAACAAAAAGGAAAGCATCCTGTTTCTGAATGAACTTGTGTGGATATAACATTAAAGAAATATTGAGGCAAAGTAAGAATCTTAGAAAGTGAAAGCAGAACCAGAATAAAGAAAAAAGCAAGGAAAGACTGACTGTGGGATTGATTGATGTTTTCGGTTTAGACCCTGGGCTGGAATAATTGAGAACTTTAGAAAATTGAAAGAAGAAAGAAGGAAAGTAAAAGTGTTTTTTTGTGGACTTTAACGATCATAAAATACAAGAGTGTGTAATGATGATATCCCTTCGGGAATTAAAAATGGAACTTAAAAATATGAGAGAATTACTACAGGAAAGAGGCAAATCACTTTGTTCTGTGTTAGAAAAAATGGAAATGGCGATTGAAGAACAAGAAGAAAGAGCTTCAGAGGAGGAGGAGTCGACTCAAGGAAAAGACATCTTAAATAGACAATTAACACAAAGAACGCTACAAAGAAGTGGGGAAAGAAGGAAGGTTAAAAAGTTGAGACTTAAGAAGGCAATCAAAAGGGGGAATACCTGTGAAGTTGGGAAAGACAGAAAGACCCAGCAGAAAAGGGGAAAGGAAGATATTAAGAAAGAGAGGGATATAAATTGGAATGAGAAAAGATATCGGGAAAAGAGGGGGAGGAGAAGAAGTAAGAAACAGGTGCATGAAATAAATAGTAAAATGTTGAAAAGAAATTGTTTTTTCAGAGATAATGGTTGATGAATTAAAAGGGGGATTCTGCAGGGTAACAAGGGGTAATAAGAATATTTCTGCAATTAAAAATATTTAGAAAATAGGGTAATATAGATACTGATAACTCTTATTAAAAATTAAGGGGGAAAATATGCTGCGGAATCCAAATGAAAAGATGTAATGATTATTATTGTAACTTCTTAAAAATAATGGTTTATTGGGAATCAAGATGAGGGAATAAAGGTATATTTTAACCATTGAGGTGTCACACTCAAAACAGTAAAAGGGGGGAAACCTATACTTGTGGTTTTTTTTTAGTGTTAAAACTTGTATTAATCTAGAATTTACAAAAAGAAAGTATATATAAAGGATATAAAGGATTATATTTGAAATAATTGAAATGAAACAAAAAGATGTTTTGATTGAGATTAATGAAAGAGGCTAGAATTAATGTGTTTGTTTCTCTCTTTACTGAAAATTTGGAATGGAAAAGGTAATAATAGAATTAAGTATGCATATATGAATGTATAATTGCTGTCATATTTGTATGTAAAGGTGATGACCCGGAAATATGTTGTCCACTAAAAAGAGATTTTTGTTTTTATGTGAAAAACTGAATAAAATTTGTTAAAAAAAAACTTTTCAAGGAAATACTGATATAACCCTTTGAGGATTACTAAAGTGTTAAAGTTTTAGCCCCAGGCTTTTATTGAAATACCCTTTTGACAGCTAGTTTAACAGTAAAATTAAATAGAGGGAAGCATTGGTCTAGGTCAGAGGTGGTATTCAGCAGGTTCTGGCCAGTTCTGGAGAATCAGTAGCAAAAATTTGGAGTAGTTCAGAGAACCGGCAAATACCACCTCTGACTGGCCCCACCCCCATCTATTCTCTGCTTCCCAAGTCCCAGCTGATTGGCTGGGTCTTCTTTTGTTGCCCTGCCCAGGAGAACGGAGCTGGAAAGTAGGTTAGTGGGGTGGGGAGGGAATGGGATTTTGCAGTAATCTGCTCCCAGGAGTGAGGAGGGAATGGAATTACAGTATCCTTCTCCTGGAGTGGAGTGGAGTGGGAATGGGGATTTTACCGTATCCATGCCCACCAAGCCACACCACACCCACCAAGTCATGCCCACAGAACCAGTAATAAATTTTTTTTGAATCCCATCACTGGTCTAGATATAACTAAAAAAAAGTGAGAACTCTAGTGAAATTCATAGTCTTGCAGGACTTACTTTTCCACTGGTCCATTTATTCTTACACACACATCTTTTTTTAAAAAAAATCTGAATTGGTCCAGAATTAAATACTTGCTTTTGCACAATATATTCTGCTTGACAATGCTGGAGACTTTTATGTTGAATTTACATTACATTTGTCACTTACAGAATACTTACACATATCTAGGGAGAACTGGAATGAAAAAAATCAAACTTTTTGAGCTTGCTGAGGATTCACAATAGTATTCTTATGATTGGTCACAGAGTCAGTCAAATGTTCAAACTAGATTTGGCATTTTTGTCCACCTATTGAGTCCTTCCCAAGGATCTGAGATAGGCAGATATTGCAGTTTGATGATGTTAAAGGTATCTTCATAAGATGTAATTGTTCCAGGTAAAGTTGCATTTTGTAATTGACTAATAATGATTTGGTCAATGCTGATAATGTCTGTAGGTAATGCTCCAGGTATCTTGGATTTTACTGCCTTTTACTATAGGCATTACCTTTGCTTTATTTTGCCACAGTCATTGTATTTGCAGGTCTTTATTTTATTATTTTCTCCGGTTGTTTCTCTTCACTTCTGTTGTCACCAGATACCATCATGTCCACTAACCAGATTTTTATTATTATATGCACAAAAATGTAAAATCAAAGTTGCCAGTTGTTTAGCTAGTTTTGGCCTTTGTATGCATTCAGTTTTTACCATGAATCTATTAGTCACGATGATCAGTGTAGTATATGTGCAAATACAAGCAGTATGACCTTTTGTAAATTGACAACTTTTGTCAATGTGCTTATTTTCTAAGTGTGCTCCAAGATTTTTTGGTTAGTGTGCCAATAACCACTGGTATTGCCATAGTTGGTTTACACCAACTATAATATTCAGATCTTGATATTGTGTGATCTTTGTGATCTTCTCCATTTTTTTTTCTTCTATTCTGCTTTTCCTGATATTGCCAAATCAGTTATTTATACTTTTTTCTTTTCAGCCACAGTTAAAATTGGTGTGATATGAGTCAAGACTTTATCAGTTTGTATTTTGAAATTCCACAACATCTCAATCTACTCCTTTTTTACTACTTTTACAACTCTATGTTCCCACAACTGGCACATGATAATTTTTATAGATGTTCCAGTTCCCCTCTGGAACTGAACAATCACTTTCATAGCCTCCTCCTGCAAGAAAATGTCAGACATTCACAAAAGAGCATTCATCAATAGTTTATTTTAAAAAGGATCAACCCAGCATTCCTGAGACAGGAGGAGAACTATTCCAGACTTCCCTAGGAAAAAAAGGTGAATATTGGTGATAGGAAATTCAATTCTTAGAGAAACAGAAACTATATTTGTCAGACCAGGCAGTCAATCTAGGGAGGTATAGTCTCCCTGGAGCAAAAATCAAAGATGTAACTGAGTTACCTTACTAAAATTATCAACCCCATGGATTACTGCTCCTTTCTTCTATCTGTGGGGACCAATGACACAACAATGAATCTGAAAACAAAAAGAGATTATGAACAGCTAGGGAAGAAAAAGAATTAGGAACACAAGTGATGTTTTCATCTATACTTCCAACAAAAGGCCAACATTCAATGAGGGAGCAAAATATTTTAGAAACGAACTACTGGCTTAAAAACTTGTGTCATCAACAGAATTATGGCTTCCTAGACCATGGTCTGCATTACCTAGATGAAGGGCTACTGGCAAGGGATGGGCTGCACCTTACAAGAACTGGAAGCAATGTATTCAGAAAACGAATCTTATCAAAAGGGCTTTAAACTAAAATTGTTGGAGGAGAGGGGCCAATCTTCATGACCTGTAGAACCTAATTCCAAGCAAAAAGTACTAGATAATCAATCACATAAGGGGGAAAGGAGTAAAGAGAAAAAAGGAATAATAAAGAAAAACATAATGAAATAGAGAGTGATAGAAAGGATGGAAATCCCAGTTACAAAGTAGGAGATATAAGAAGCATACCCAAGACCAATAAAGGACTCAAATATCTATACACTAATGCTCAAAGTTTAGGGAACAACAGGGTGAACTTGAAGTACATGAAGACAGATATGATATAGTTGTCATCACAGAAACTTGGTGAGATGAAACTCATGACTGGAATGTACTGAAGGAAGGATACAAATTATTCAAAAGAAAGAGACCTAACAAAAGAGGAGGTGGAGTTGCATTATATATAAAAGACCACTACCTCTCTACAGTAATACACAAAACCAAAGGTGAAAACCTCCTAGAATCCATATGGGACAATATAAAAGGGGGGGAAATGACATTGCTATTGGTGTATACTATAGGCCACCCAACCAAGCAGAAGAAATAGATGAACTCTTTGCTAATCAATTAACAAATGTATATCACAGTGGTAATGAGAGACTTTAATTACCCTGACATCAACTGGAAGACAAACTCTGCAGCAAGTGGAAGATCAAACAGATTCCTAACTAAACTGACAACATCCAAAAGGTAGAGGAGAGAACTAGGGGAAAAACTATACTGGACCTAATTCTTTTTTATATATATAAAATTTTTATTGATTTTTAAAAACAAACAAAAACAAACAAAACATAAAACATAAAAACATAAAACATATTTTTTGAAAGAAGCTTGATCCCAGGTTACATCTCTTCGTACAGACACAAATTCAAATTCATGTTCATTTTATATACCATTCCATATCTTATTACCATTCTACATTTTCTATATAGCTTCTCCCCTCTTTTAACTTTCTTAATTTTATTTTATTTATTTCATCTCAATTCAGATCATTATACTTATATTATTTGTCTGTCCTGTTTCCAGCTGTCTATTATCTTTTCTCATTAGACAAAATTTCTCCTGTAATCACTGATTGGAATATGACGCCTTTATATCTTTCCCCTAAATTTATAACACATAATACATAACTTCCATTCGGATTCTGCTTAGTACATTCTAAAGTTACACACTATATTTTAAAAAGAGAAAAAAATATAAATGTATAATATAATTAAAACAACAATCCATGCCAATTCAAATCTATTGTTAATATTAGTATTCATTTAAATCTTAAACATTTTACACATTACTTTTCAAATAAGTATCATACTTCTATGTGAACACTTATAAACTTTCCATAGTTGCTTCCCCCCACTTCACTCATATTTTAAAACATTATATCATTAAAATGTTCCCATTCCTTCCTAGTTCAATTCTCTCATTTATTTCATTTCATTTATTTTGTTCACAAAAGTTTCACTGAGTTACACTGAGTATTTTATCCCACTTTTTAATCATGTTATTTCCAATTTTCTAACATAATTTCTAATACAAATATAACAATACAATCTTATGTACCTTTGCAGAATTACTTTTTCAGTTAATTTTTTACCCATTATCTCTAAATAAGTCCTGTTTCTTTACATCTTGCTCTATACCTTTGTAGCTTCTCTTCCCTTCCTTCCTCCCTTGCTTCTTCTCTCTGCCCTTTTTACCCCCTTGTCTCTCCACCTCCATTTCCCTCTTCTGTGTTCCCTTTTTCTGTTGCTTTCTAACATTATATCCACTTTTCACCTTATTTTTCCCTTTTTTGGTTGTTTTTTGGGGTCTTATAGTCTCCATTCTCTTTCCCCCCTTTCCCCCTTCTTCCCTAAGTAAAGTTACTTGTTCGTCAAAGATGGCTTCTTCTTTCTCCCAATCCTCTTGTTGCATAGTCTTTTCTTGTAGTTTCTCATAGGTACAAATCGCCATTTCTAAGAATTGAAAAACGGAACCAAGAGAGCCCTTCCCTTGTTCCTCTTCTTTATATTTTTTAAATTCCATTTTCAGTTCATCCACAAGTGATGCCATTGTAAAAAAAATTTCAAACAACCACCCAAGTGTTTTTAGCCATTCAAATATAATTTCCAAAAATCCCAAAGTCACCAAGCAATCCAAATACACACAAGCTGTTTCTTTTAACACTTTCTTCTTTTTTCACTTTTTCTTCCTGGGGTTACTATTTAGTTACAAAGTTCCAGTTAAGATGTATCTTTTAGAAGTCTTGTTAGAATTTAATCAGATTCTTTTAAATTCCAGGCAGTCTCCTCCTTCCAAACCCTACTCTTATTCTTTTCCTCTCCCTTCCCACTTACAGCAAAAAAAAAAAGTTTTTTTTTAATGTTCAGAAATCCTTATTGTCCCCTTGACATTTAATTATCCAGTTTAATTACCTCTTGATGCCAAAGCGGGTTTTTCCGATTTCTCATTCATCTCTGTTCGCTGTCAACGTAAGGAAGGAGAGTGAAAGAAAAAAAACTTTCCCTTTTCACTTTCATACACTGCTTCCGAATCTTCTTTGGGAGCGATGTATCTTTTTAAAATTTAAATTCCAGGATACCTTGATTGTTGCTTCTTATCCCGGTCAGCCAAAACTTTCACTTCTTAACTTCCTCCTGCACTTTCTTTTCCGGATGAGTGCTTCTTTGAGGCGGCCATTTCTGACCACCGCTCGTTCGCCTTTGGGAAAGGGAGTTTAGCCAGCTGGGGGGGAAAGATGCGGCTTCCCTCGACCCTGCTGGGATCTCCCCCCTCTTCGCCACCTCTACGGGGTGGCTTTGCCCTGAAGCCAGATTGGCTCAGGACACTCCAGCGGCGAGCCCAGGCAGAAACTGCGCACGATTGCGGATTCCTGCCTGCCGCCGAAGCCCTGAAAACCAGAAGTCCTATACTGGACCTAATTCTTACTAATAGAAATTAAGTGAAGTTGTTGGAACCTTGGGTGAGAGTGACCACGTCATACTGGAATTCAATATAATGCAAACACAAGCAATAGAATATAATCCAACCAGTGTCCTAAACTTGAAAAGAGCTGATTTTAACAAACTCAGAGAGATCCTAGGCAAAATTTCATGGATAAAAATATTAAAGGAGAAAACAACTCAAGGGGTGTGGGGAAATATTTTTGTCCAGTATTTTTTTGCTTTTGAGCAGGTCCACCACATATGATAATATGACACAGGTATCTGGTGGCACTTCCAGCATTTACATCCTAGGGTTCTGAAGGAATTGGCAGATGTGATCTTGGAGTACTGAATATAATGTTTCAAAGCTCCTACAGCATAGGGGGATTGGAAAAGATCTGATGTGGTTCCAATCTTTAAAAGGGGGAGGGAAGTGGATCCAGGAAACTACATAACAATCAGCTTCACATCAATACCTGGGAAAATCATTGAAAAGACAATCAAGCAGTAGATGTGTGAGCATCTAGAAATGAGTAAACTGACAACAAAAGCCAGCGTGGCTTTGTAAAAACAGATCATGCCAGGCAAACCTTATTGTTTTATTTGATAAAGTGATGAAATTAATGGATGAGTGAAATGCTGGTGACATAGTATGCTTAGACTTCCATAAGGCATTTGATAAAGAAGATCCACAGCCTACTTCGTGGTAAGATGCTGTATATCCCACAGTTTTCTAAACTGTGGGATATACAGCATCATCACCAGATGGATCCACAACTGGCTGACCAATCACACTGAGCATGCAGCCTCAATGGAATTCCATCTACATGGAGGGAAGCATGCAGTGGGCTACCTCAAGATTCTGTCTTGGGTCCTGTACTCTTCAACATCTTCATAAATGATCTAGACAAGAGGATAGAAGGGAAACTCATCAAATTTTCAGATGACACCAAGCTAGAGGAAATTGTTTATACCTTGGAGGATAGAATCAAGATTCAGAAGAATCTTGACAGATTTGAGCATTGGCCCTATCCAACAAGATGCATTTCAGGGGTGAGAAAAGTAAGGTCCTGCACTTAAGGAGAAAAAAAAATCAAATACATAGTACAGTATAGACCAGTGGTGGTGAACCTTTTCAGCACCAAGTGCCCAAAGTGCGTGCGCATACCCAAAATGCAACACGCCCTCTCTCCCACACATGCGTGCATATCCCAGTATACTTGTGTCTTGTTTGTAGTTCTTCTTCCAGTAATCCTACAAGGCTAAGCCCTGGTTGTTCAGTCATAGCTCCCCAATTATGTTGCCCAGTTGTTGACATGCTCAGATATTCTAAAATCTGTTGCAGTCCTTGATGACCCAGGCAATAACCAGTTCAATATAAGAGACATTTTCTTGTTTCTCAAGGTAGTGAACATACCTGCCACCTGTGTTTTCCATCACTACAACTCTATGAGATGGATTAGGCTCAGAGAGAAGGTCACCCATCTGGCTCTCCTGCCTGAAGTAGACCTAGAAATCAGTCTCCTTGTTTCTAGGCCCCTTTCAAAGCATGCTATGAATAGATTCTATCAGAGAAGTATAGTTAATAATGAAAATGTAGCATAGCTGTATGACATTGACATCAGTCCAATCTGTAATTATCAATATCAATCAATATCAATCAGAATAGAGCTGGAAGGGACCTTGGAAGTCTTCTAGTCCAACCCCCTCTGAGCAGTCAGCTTATATTATTCATTGTATGACCATTTTCTTTTAAGATGTTGTTCACATTGCTTTATAATTTGGTAACTACATTTGTACATGAACATACACAACATTCCTATTGCCTTAAATTATCCCTAATTACTTAATATCAGTAGAAATGGCAGGATATGTAAAATACATAGATCCTCCCATATACATAGATGTCTACAGAAATACTATGAAGTATCTTTATTTATGTATAAGAAGTGCATTTATTAATTGCATATTCATTTGAATACACCTCAGCATGTCCTTTGCCTTTAGTTTCATATGGATCTGAAAATTGTTGCTGCTGTACTTTTTTCAATGAAATGCACATTTGCATGTACTTTGAAATACCCCTCCCCTATTCTTAAAAGTTCTGTTTGCACTTTTAGTCCCACATGATAAATTATGTTGTTGAGAATTGTACACATCAGCAGATCTATAATAGCTGTACTGTAAATCGAAGTTGTCACTTCTAAGACTTGGCATGTCTAAGACTTCACCAGTTTACACATGTCAGTTGTGTGGAAAAGTAAACATAAAAAATCGAAAGCTGTGCATTCATTTGTTAACTACAGGTTGGTCAGGTATATTGCCTGCTCTTCAAATAATGAAGGCAGGGGTTGTGGGAGGGCGGGGAGAGAGAAAATAGGGAAAAAGTAAAAACATGAAATATGAATAGCACATATTCCATTCATGTGAAATGAGCAATTAAAAATCAAAACAAGAGAAGTATGGTCAAATAACTACATCTATTATTAGAAGCCTCAAAACTGCTTAACTATATGATTTAAACATAAACTTTAAAACTTCTACAGGTTAAAAATCAAAGCAGAGTCTAAGACGTATTATCAATTTCCACCTCCCTTCCCTCCCACTGCTCCCATTTCTCTTTCTAGCCTGTAATATTACTCATTACTTGTCCATCTACTTGGGTAGCTAATGATTGTCATTTACAACTCGATCAGAGCTAGCTAACAGAAACCCTCTTCATTATCTCTCTCTTTTACAACAAGTAACTGCAGGTCTCTACATTATACATTTCTTTCTTTTTAACTGAGGTAATTGTTATGCTCATCTTTACACTTATTTCTGGAGCCTGGAACTTTTGTAGTTTTCTTTGTACCTTCTCTGAGCCTGTAATGGTAATTTTCTCTGCTTCGTTTCTTGGAATTCTGAGCTATTCTAACCGCACTTGTATTGCCTTCCTGATGGCGATTATTAAAATAGTGAGTGTATAATTACTCTATCAAAGATAAGACTTAAACCATATCTTTCCCTCACACATATGTATTTTTTTAATGACTCTTTAAAAAATGTTGTGATTCCAGACTCAGGAATGAGCAAAGATATATAAGGAGTTAAAACACAAAAGACTGAAAGACTATTAATCCTTTTTCCCCCCAATTTGAGCTTATTTTGTAATCAGGATGACACACTCACACGCACACAAACATTTTTCTCCTCACCTTAGGCTGATTCACACACGTGTTCTGTTAAATCAGTTATTCAACTGGCAATGATTTGTAGGTAGCTGCATGAGCTGCCTTCTATTGAAATGCATTCCGTGTGAAGTGATATGACAACCATGTCATTGGGCTTGGAATCCATGCAGGCAGTAATATTGTAGTGAATCAGGTTGGAGGCATGACTGGAGAGCATTTTCTAAGGACTACTGCATCTGACTGTGGTTAACATGAAGTGAAAGGCTATAATTGAATTACAAAGTATATTTGGCATTCAGAAGGTCCCCGTTCAATCCAGAGCATCTCCAGAGGCAAAGGTTGTGAAAAGATAGTCTCTGGAAATTTGGAGAGGTTCTGTCAGTTAATGTAGCAATCATGAGCTAAATGAAGCAATCAATAACAATGGCCTTTAATGACCCAAATGGAGAGAGAGAAAATAACAGAACAATCCAGTTGGACCATGAGAAGCAGCAGGATCAAAATAGGTCAACATGTTCAGTTCTTCCTTCTATCTTCTCAGCCATGGCCAAGTACACTTCCTTATAGAAAACATATAGTAGTCGCAAATGCCTCTCTGCTTTTGACACCATTTCCACCTATCTATTATCATAACCTAGCAGATGGCACCAGGAAATGCAGAAACAATTAAAAAAAACCATTAACAGTGGTTAATCAATATATGATGGCAAAATACATCCTCAACACATATTTGTTTAAACAGAATGCAGCTCCTTCTCATCTGATGATATCGTTTCCAGAAAAATAAACCATAAACTCATCTGATTTCAATTGATCACTGCCTGTCCAGTGTAACTCACTAATGCCAAAGGATGCCTATGTTAGCTCTAATCATTTCTCTTTTTACAATTTCAAGTTTCCTAAGGGACATCCCTCTAACATTCTATGTTTCAATTTGATAGAACTTTGTACAGCATAGATGACCACTTTAATCATGGGCATCATCAATTGTTGGGATTCCCAAAGGCTTTCCTCCAGCAACATAAAACCCCTGACTACTAAAAGCTAATTCTTGTTCTTCTCCAGTAGCTTGCAGGCTGCCATCCAGCCTGGAGGGTCCACTGTTGGTATCCGTATCTTGAGTCACGTTAAGTTATTGCCATAAAGTGTTTTAGTTAGGTATTTTATAGTTCACCATTGCTTTCACTAACCCTCCCCATCTATCCAGGTTTGGGACCGACATATGGTTGATGAATCAACCATATGGCTGAGTTGAAACTAAATTGATGTCATCTATTAAAGCAGTGGTCCCCATTCTTTCCAGCTGTGTGTAGCGGTAGTGGCAGTGGCGGGGGAGGGAGGAAGATGGTTTTGCAGAGATGTGTGCTCCTTGTGCAAATGCAGCTTCCCAATGGGTGGAGGCCCAGCACTGGGCCATGGCGCAGGTGTTGAGGAGCCCTGTATTAAAGGATGGCTGGATAATTCTAAGTTTTAAAGTTATCCCAGCCTAAATTTGAAAAGCTGTGAATAACAAAAATTTCAGGTACTGGTGGCAAAGGTAGATAGGTAGAGAAGGAAAATGTTGATACTTGAATACAAAGCACTTGACAATAAGAAAATCTTGAGAATTAGTCTTTATTCTACTTGTGTTTCTTTATCTTTACCATGTCATTCAAAAGAACCAAATTTTGATCCAAGACTGAACATATTGGTTTGAACTCAAAATATAGAAAATGGTTGTTTAGTGCTAAACATGTTTTTCAGTCTTTAGAGGTAATATTTCTCTTTCTCCCTCCCCCTGCCCCTCCCTCTCCCTCCCTCCCTCCCTCTCTCTCTCCCTCCCTCCTTCCTCTCTTGTATTTGCTATTGAGGAATGGTCCCAGTATATTAATTAATCATATGGTTATTCATGATCTGTGCATAATATATACTTTCCTTGAAAATTGTTTCAGTGTGGGTTGAAATATAATGAATTAAGACTACAGTTAAGAGTTTTCAGCTGGGCTATTCAGCAGGAAAACAATCCGTTGTGTTCTGCATGAAAGACACAACACATGGTTAGATGTGGACAAATCCATTGGTTTCATTTCCTTCCCAGATTAAAATGTCCCTGACATTAAATTGCATTTGTTAACATTTTTTTTAAAAAATGAATCATTACTACACATTGAAAGATTAATGCTAGTCTTGTTGAGATTCATTATTAATTTGCTGGTAGAAAGTCATTTCTTTGAAATCAAAAAACTTAAAATATTTCTCAAATGGTAAAGAAAATTTGTTATAAAACAGAACCTCTTAGATTTTTTTTTTATCAGGAGTATTGTATCTTAGGATATTGTGTGCAGCTCTTCAGATGTTTCTAAGCTCTGTTTCAGAGACATATAGCCTGTTTTCCTCGTTCTTTTATGCGTAACTTGAGCTTTTGAGCCAATGTGGAATAAATAGATGTACTAGGGGATTCATGGGATCCATGAAGTTAGAAAAACTAAAAATCTCTTTCATTTCATTTTATACTTCTCACAATGAGTAGAATAGTGACAAAGTAAAACCATCTCCTATACTATATGAATTGTTTACATGAAAAGACAAATTTTAAAAGGCTAACATTTCAGATCCCAACCCCTGCAATCTCATTGCAATGAAAAAAAGGAATTCAGACATATATTTATGGTGCAGTAATCCTTGATTATATTTGTAAGAAATTGATATAATCTATCTTTATTGTAATAATTAAATGTTATTTTAACAATTAAATGCATTTTGAAATCCATTAACTTAGGGTTTCCAGACCTGTATATATTTAGCTTATAATCTCAGAATCTCATTCATGGAATTTTGTCCAGGGGCAGGTTATGTTTTCTTCTGATTTTCTACAGTATCTGTTCTTCTTTTCCTTTTTAACCAAAATGATATTTATAAAAAGATAAAAGTGTGGCAAAATGTCAATCCTTGGAATGGTAGCATCCATGGTTTTAATAGGATTAAAAAATCCAATTCATTTTCATAGGATACTGTTCAAAATTTATGCCAAAGAATATATGTGAGGATATATAATTAGTGAGAAGGTCTATAATTTTTAATACACAGCATTTCTTTTTTTAAAGTCTTATTTTAAAAAATTCAAGAGATATTTATCACAATAGAGAATGTTATAAAATTGTTTTGGTGATTCTCTAATGTTGAATTCAAATGCTCAATATTTACTAATGGTGCTTTTAGAAATAGATATTCAAAAACCTAAGCAGCAAAGGTTTATGAAAAGATGCATGTTGAACTGATGTGACAACTAATGTGGCTGATAGCTATGAGCATTACTAGCCATCTCTGGCATAAACAAAATGGCAAAGGAGAAATTGTGGTAAATTTGCTCCTTAAACTTTGATGGTCATTTCTAGCATAGGGAGATTGATAGTTCTTCAAGGAGAGCATTACTTTATTAGTTTTCAAATGAGTCACAATAATTTCAAATAAACTGTGAATGTTAAGGATAGTGAAGTTCAAGCAGATATTTCAATGCCTGCACCTTAAGAAGAGTTGACAAAATTATCTATCCTGGTTTCTAGAATATTTGTACTTTTCAAATACAACTTTGTCCAACCATACTTTTAAGCAAACTACTTTCTAGAATAACTGAATTAAATTGATTTTTATGGCATTTTTGTGCTCTCTGATCTTGGTTGCTTGCTTGCAGACATGTTATTACCTTGCTAAGTAACATATTCAGTGCAAGTTTATATATACAATACTAGCTTACCTGTACCAAAGATGTTTTTTCAGGACGCAACCAGACACCTGAAAACTGGACCAAAAAAGCACCTTTGGGACAACCATGACTTTTAGCTTACTTGCAGTGTGTGAAAGAGTTGCCTGATTAGGTAGTGTTTTGTGCCCTGTCATCATGTTAGCCGCTGTTCTAGGTTTTTTGTTTCCTTCATGGATTTTTTAATCATATCTTTTGAAGGATGTGTAAATGTGGTTTATCTCTTTATAGATGGCAGATATATACATATATACATATATACATATACATATACATACATACATACATACATACATACATACATACATACATACATACATACCGTATTTCTCACATAATAAGGCCGGGCCTTATTTTTGACCCCAAAAACGGCTAGGACGTCTTTCGGGGTGACTTAATTTCCCCCTTGCATCCTCGGGTGGGCGGGCGGGCGACAGCTTGGATGTTCGGAGACCTTCCGCCACCGTTAATTTCCTTCTCCCTTGCTGTCGATAGCGTTACAGCAACGCCGCTGCGTTAGCGCAGCCACGTGCAGCCAGTCAGGGCTCCTCCTGCAACCGGAGCCCTGAGGAGACATTTGCTTCAGGCGCTCCTGTGGCCACCTTCCCTTGCCTTCGATGGTAAAGTGAATTATTTTAAAACCTCCGCTCATCCTATCAGGGCCGTGCGAGCTGAGCAGAGCCGAAAGCAAGCCGCGGGTGTTTCTGGTTCTGCCCAGCCCGTATGGCTCTGCCAATGCCCTGGCGGGATGAGCGGAGGTTTTTAAAATAATTCACTTTACCTTCTAAGGCAAAGGGAGGGCGCCACAGGAGCGCCTGAAGCCAAGTATACCAACAACAAAAGGCAAATCCTCAAGGTGGGCTGGAGGAGGTGGCTACATGCCCCGGGCTGCTTCAATGACGTAGCCACCTCCTCCGCCACCATATACATCGCAATGGAGGTTAAATCACATCACAGGAGCGACGATGCTCAGGGCCGTGGAGGCGACTGTGCATATTAACATATACATATACATATACATATACAGTATTTGGAGAAACTATATATATATATATATATATATATATATATATATATATATATATATATATATATATATATTCTTAAGTTTTCAGGGGTACTTACATGTCTGGTATTCAGCTTTGTTTGGGTATTTTCCCACGTCATTATAGTTGTGCTTTTAAAGTTGTAGCAACGTTTCAGCAGAATCTCATCTGCCATCATCAGGCTTCTGTATTGTGTTTGCCTGTGAGTCAGACTTTCACAGCCATTTCAGTTTTAAATTTGGGGCTAACCTACTGCTGTGCCAGAATGGTTTTTTCTTCATCCTGATTGGTTGGGAGTCTTGGTCTATGTTTATTGGTCTTGGAATTTGCTGTGTTCTGCTTGATTCGTGTTTCTAATATCTTCTGTCTGTTTTGTGGCTTTTTTTGTCTTGATTGGCTGGCAACATTTTGTTCCTGTATTAGAGGCTTTTAGTGCAGCTTGGCTCCGAGTAAATGGACAGCTATCATTTATTAGGAAGCTAAGTTTCATCTGGGTGCCTGGTTGGGGTGTGTTTGAGCTGGAGGTATCAGGGGGGATCTGTTTTTGCCCAGGTGTTTGCCTGGCTTGTGGTGTGGATATTTTTTTGTTTGTGAGTGCAGGCTTCCAAATAATTGACAGTCTGGTGGAGTCATCTCTTCTATTCATGCTTTCAGGTCTTTTTTCAATCTCTATGGCTTCTCTTATAATTCTGTGGCTGGGGTTTTCTATAGTGGCTAGGGTTTTGGTGCCATTGAAGTTGATACTATGACCTGTTGCTTTCATGTGTTGGACTAGTGAGGAAGTGTGTTCCAGCTTTTTTACTGCATTTTTGTGTTCATCCAGGCGGGTACTTATTCTTCTATTGGTGTGTCCAATGTATGTGGCAGGGCATGATGCACAGGGGACTTCATATATGCCTTGGTTTTCCAGGTCAATTTTATCTTTGGGGTTTCTTAGGATGGCTGCCATTCTAGCACAGCAGTAGGCTAGCCCCAAATTTAAAACTGAAACGGCTGTGAAAGTCTGACTCACAGACTAACACAATACAGAAGCCTGATAATGGCAGATGAGATTCTGCCGAAACGTTGCTATAACCTTAAAAGCACAACTATAATGACGTGGGAATATATATATATATCGGAGCTGCCGTCTCTCTATAAATACTGGTGGGGAGGTTATAGAGAGACAGCAGCTCCGATCACGCTTTGCTCGCATAAGCACGAAGCCGAAAGCACCAGCCTGAAGATGGTGAGTGGGACCTCATTGAAACATTGCCAAGATACTCTCAATCTTATATGGGAAAAGACCCGAACACACCAAGTCCTGCATACCTATACCCGTGAAAATCAATGAATGAATATATGTATGTATGTATGTATGAATGTGTATATACATACATACATACATGTGTATGTATATGTATATGTATGTGTATATATATATATATATATATATATATATGGTATTCAGCTTTGTTCGCGTATTTTCCCATGTCATTATAGTTGTGCTTTTAAAGTTGTAGCAACGTCTGAACACAATACAGTAGCCTGATGATGGCAGATGAGATTCTGCCGAAGCGTTGCTACAACTTTAAAAGCACAACTATAATGACATGAGAAAATACCGAACAAAGGGTATTTTACTGCACGTCATTGTAGTTGTGCTTTTAAAGTTGTAGCAACGTTTCGGCAGAACCTCATCTGCCATCATCAGGCTTCTGTATAGTGTTCATCTGTTCATATATATATTCAGGATTTTTGTGCACATCTCTTGTGCTTCTTAAAGTATCCTTGTACTGATGCATACATATTTAATATATACATATTAAATTGAATACAAACCTCTTCCCACAGATGGGCTATTTCTTTTTCAGCCACAAAGAGCCTTTAAAATCCACAATTAAACAGAACTATTCAACATCCTTAAATGGGAGGTAATTACCCCCAGATTGTATGAACAATTCCAAAGCTCTGAAAGGAGATGACCTGGCCAAAATATGCATCAATCAGTGGGTTTACATGGGAGAGTTCTTAGTTCCTTTATGACTGCTGCAGCTTCTTCTAAACTGAATTTTAATTGTTTTCCATTTATTTAATCACCAGTCTTAATTCTTAAGATGTTTACTCAGCCCTTTTCTCCCCTTTGTGGCCTGTGAGAATTGGTAAATGGTAAAGAATAATAATAAACTAGATGTCAGAATGGAGGATGATTTTTTTATTGGGCATATGAAAAAAAAAGTCCTGAAGGACATTCCTTCAGCTAATTTAGTTGCTATGGTCGTTGTGTTTGCTGAAAATAGAGAGGGGAAAGGGGAATGGCATCATATTTGTAAATTATTTAGTCTTGTCTTTTAGAATGAGGTATCAGAAAACCAGTGAACTCAAAGCAGTCTTCTCTTGATTCCTATTCCCTCTGTTCCAAATAGCATATGAATATTTTTAAAGTCCTCCTTGTATGAGAGTAATTATATGCAGCATAACCAATATCAAGAGGTGCATTCACATTTTATATATGTTGTGGACTAGCCTCAAGGATTTTGTAGCTGCTGTTTGAAAAACTTGACACAAATTTCATTGCAAGAGAACTCATCAATTATGGGATGCAAAAATCCAGGCACTCACTAAATCGCAGCAAAGAGTTCCAAAGACCCCTAATTCTTACTATTATCTAATGGTCATTTGACATTTTGCATCCAAGTTTAAGTACTGCTAGTTTTACCACATACAGGACTTTACTTGGTGCTCTTGATTTTAGAGTGTTGTAGAATTTTGACAAAAAAGCAAGCATGATTGGAAGAACCATAACACAAATACTTTAGGAAACAGATAACAGAGAATCTAAATGCAGACAGCCAGGTCCAAGGCAGCTTTTTGATAGGAAAAATAACCACATGCCTCTTTGAATTCCAAAAAGCATCTCTGCACAGAAAAGAAATTCATTCCATGGTTAGCTTATGAGAGGATTACAAATAATTTATTTAAGACCAGACTTTCACGTAAATTGCATTTTCCTAGCTGGTATAACACAAAAAGAGATTGGTAATCCAATTTGATATATGATTATTATTAAAATTAACCCTCTGTTTTAAAAAAAAACCTTCATTTTCTTTCACCAACCTATGAAAAATTGCTCTACATTTTCAGATAAAACATCTTTATATTTTATTGGTAATTTTTAGCTAGTTTTTTCTTTTTGCAACACTTTGAAATAACAGACACATCTTCCTTTATTTCCTTTAAAAGACTATCTTTTTTCAAATAATTCGTACTGAAAATTAAAATAATATTTGGGATCAAATAACTACCATATGCAAAATATCTTATATTAATACTTTATATGGACATTTATATTACTTAAAACTTTGAGGCTGAGATGTAGACAGATAACTGCATTGACATAATGATTTTTTCCTGCATTTAAGAATATTTCTTTGTTATAAGAATAATTGTTTCTTTGACATCTATTATATTTACTATATGACAAAATAATGTTCCTTTTGATATTCTAGAATTTGATAAATACATTAGTATCACTGTACTTTCCTTTCCATACGCACATTTGATTTTCTGCAACTCCCTTATGTTCTAATTAATGTCTATTGCATAACTCAGTTGAAGCCACAATTCATGAATTACAATTGTTCAGATTCAATGAAGTCAATGAGACTAAGGTGTGACCCAAAACTGGGTTTTGTAGAAGATAGAAAAAAGTTCAGAACAATCCAGATAAATGGGTTGAGAATAACAAAATAAGAGACAAATATGCAAAGTTCCACAATTAAAAACTATAAAGTAAAATATCAGGAAGAGATTTTGTTAGGAATCTGTCCTCCAATTAGTTGGGTTGGCAATATATAAACCAACAATGTATGTATGTAGCTTTAAGACAAAATCACTGTATTGATTTATACTATATTCTGATTGGTTGATTATATTGGAAATTACCATAAGAGGGAGCTAGAGATCATAGCTTGCTCTCTCTGACATTCTGTCTCTCTGACATTCTGTCTCTCTGACATTCTGTTGCTATCTAAGGTTCTCTGTTGTATTTATGCTGTGCTTATACTTTGATATCTTTGTTTACTGTAAATGACAAAGGCAACCAGTAAGAAGACTTTGTAATTGGATATTCTTTGGACTGTTAAACGTATATGACCTGGACCGTTTATTGGACTGTGCTGTTTCTTAAAGTAAACTTGTACTCAATTTAGTGTATCTGTGTGTGGCTGGATAATTATTCATAACTATTCTCATAAACGTTTCCATGTGCATATCCCTGTTACTCAAGGGTTATTCTGTACATATCATAACATATTTTGCTATGCAAAATTATTTATGACAACATTCATGAACTGTAATTGATAAAATGAATCAGCAGTAACTACCAAAAAAGGCAAGTATTAGCTTAGCTTACTTATCATCAAAATATTTTTATTTATTTAAGACATAAGACATAAGAATTTATTTGTCATTACACTCGCTAGCGGGTGCAACGAAATGAGGTGCTCTTCCACAAAGTAAAACTGGACAAAACCACTAAAAAAAAAAATTGAACTAAACACAACCAACCATACAATAATCTCTATGCAATTTAAAAATGTAAATACCCCATTACTCTCAGCCATTTAAATTCCACAAAAATCTTATGATCTTACATCCTATCTTTATTTTTTATATTTAACTCATGGTGGTGAATATACCTTGAGTTATTTATAATATTGAATATTCTATCGTCCTCCTGTTTTTCCCTACAACAAGCCTGTGAAGTGGGCTAGGCTGAAAGAGAGTGACCCAAAGTCACCCAACTCCCTTTTATGTCTAAAGCAGAACTTGAACCCATAGTTTAACCATTTCTATCTTGATGCCTTAACTACTATGCCAAAATAGCTTCAAATGTATTTTATTTATTGAATGTCTATGCCCCTATCTCATTATCTAAACAAATCACAGGAAGTAATTTACTTGGCTTTGAACAGACCTCCCACTTTGATATTGAGTGCAGTTCTGGCCACGACATTTGGCGAGCCAATCAGAAAAACTAGAAGAGGTTCAGGAAAGGGCAATGCAGATGATTAGTAGACTAATATCAGCCACAAACAACAACAGGAGCCACTAAAATAAACAACATTATTGTTCTCTACCTAAATTACAAGGATCTCCCTAGACTGCTCACCTTCCCCTGGGAATGACCAGATAAGCTTCATGGATCTTGGGACAGTCAAGCTTATGCCTTTTGCTATGCAAGTGTGATGACCCGGGGCTGGGCATAAAAGCAACACACCCAGAGTGAAGGCTTAACTCCCTTTTATTGCTCCAACTCCCCCCCAAAAAAGTTCCCACAGTTCACTGTAAGTCCATGAGCAAAGCTCCAAACACACACACACCCCTCCACTAATTCCTGGTTGCTGTGAGTCCAGAGAAGCAGCCAGTTTTGAGGGCAAACACAGTTCAGGAAACTTGGTTCCAGAGAGTCCCCATTGCATGGAGGTGTCGCTGGGGCTGCAGCACAACCTGAAGCAGAACTGTGTCACTGAGTACTTGCTCACGGCAAGAACTGACTCCTCAGCTCTTGTAGGAAATCATTAACATCTTCCAACTCAAACTGGCAGCATGGGTTGTCTGGAAGGTTGACCGGTCTCTCCTGGGCAGACTCAGCTGTGTCTCACACTTCACTATTGGCACTGGCAAAGGCACTGGTCCCTCTTGAGTACCTCTGGGCAGAAAACATGAAAGTCAGCTGACCAAGAACTGCCACTGTTTGGCTGGTGTGCTGCAACTGGCTGACGCTGCTGAGGTTCATCTGCTCAAATTTTTCTGGTAGTCTCTCTAGGGTCTGGTTGAGGATCTGGTACTTCCATTCTTTCAACTCACTGATATCTAAGGGTCCCATTGATCTCCAGTCCAAGATAGTGGTCCTCGGTTCCCTTGTTGAGATAATTGGCTGCTCTGTCACTGGCAGCTGGGAAGCTGGATAGGTCCCGAGGTCTTCTTCTACCTGGTAGACCTCCTGGAGCCTGGACATTGAACATATATCTTGGGCCAGGTCCCCAACTGGCATTCAGCTCTCTGGGGCATTGAGGGGAACTGCAGACTCTCCTCGATTCTCCTGTGGACTCCACTGATGCCTGTCATTTCTCCAGTTTCCTTCCTTCCCTGAGTCTTCTCTGCTGCCCAGGTAGACCAGGTAAGCAGTTGGAGCTCAGGACCCTGGACAGCAGCTCTGGTTAGAGCCTTCGAGATTGAAATTAGGGCCAGTTTAATGTCAAGGTTCCAAGTAATGCATCCCCAACAAAGAGAACTCTGGGGCAGGCATATTCCTCAAAGAGCATTTTATAGGGACATATTGGCACAGTCTTGGTGAAAAACCGGCTCTACTTTCCTACCAGTTTTACACCAAATAAAAAGTATGTAACTTTCCCCCCCAGAGTCATCAGTTACATGATCCAATCAGCACACATCTAATCATTGGTTGTCTTTAGTCTCCACCTTCCAAACACCTGTGGCAATGTCCTTGGTTCCCAGGGGAAAGAATTTTATTTTGGTTACAACATCCCAGTTATCTCTACACCCTCCCTAAACACTGCCCTAAATTCCAGGTTCCACTGCCCTAAATTCAAGCCTGAAGCCATGTGAAGAAAATCCCTACCAAAAAGCTACAGCAAAGAAAATGGCCACTGCCAGGCCAGCTTCAGGGTTGACTCTTTCCCTCTCCTCCTCCTTCACTTGTTGCTGGCCACCCCTCCAAAGCCCAAGGGACCCAAAACTGCCTTGTCCTGCTGCCCAGGTAACTCCTCCAGAGTTAGAGAAGCTGTGCCATCCTCCTCCATAGCCCTGAATCAATCTTGTCAACCTCCTCAGACCCAGGCTCTAATGGGGCCATGTCTCAACATTCCAATGAAACTCCACATTTCATTCAGCACTCAGAAACAAAATTCATCCATTTGGATAAATCTGAATCTGAGAGGTCTGGGTTTTCCCTTCCCAACTGAAATTCAAAAACCCATCCCCTGCACCCACCAGTCCATTACATGGTCCAATCAACCATCGTCCCATCTGGAGGAATGTCTGAAGACATTCCTTAAGACACTCCTCTCCAGGTGTAGGGTACTTGTCCTTGACTTTATGAGGAGAATGTTGTTGAGTCTAATCTTCCACCTCTCTATGAAATCCTCCCTCCCAAATTCCCAGGCACTAAAATGTTGCAGTCCCAAAGCTTCTAAGTATAATATCACTTTCAAGGCTGACAGGCTTCCCCACTTCAGGAGAAAATCATGTCCTGGAAAAAGAAAATACAGGGGGTTAATCTACTATCCATCAACCAAATTAACCACCTCCCTGTCCCCAGGAGGGCCCTTTGGCTTGTCTGGGAATTTCTCATGAAATTCTTTTACCAACTTATCTGCTTTGACATCCCAACTCTTTACTCAAGTAGCATCAGACAAAAGTTACCCCTTTCAGTGTACTAAATATTGTAACCTGCCTCTATATAACCTAGAATCTAAAATTTTCTTCACTTCATAATGGGTTTCTCCTTGTATTACAATTGGTTTGGGAGGAGCAGCTGTCAGGGGTCTCAATCTTGAACTCACAGCTGGTTTTAATAAACTATTATGGAATATAGGGTGTATTTTCCCTAATATTCTAGGTAGGCTAAGTTGGGCAGTTACCCGATTTATTAATTTTACTATGGAGAAAAGTCCTAGGAATTTTGGTCCCAGGTTTTTACTCAGTAACTTTAATCTAAGGTACATGGTTGACAAGTAAACTTGGTCTCCCACTTTGAACGGAAGCTGGGGAGACTTATGTTTCTCAGCTGCTTCCATTAGAGCTTTTTTTGCACTTTTCCAACCTTTCTTTAGAGACTCTATCCATGCTGTTAAAGACACAGAGGAGGGGGGTTCTATGGGCAATTCTGGCATGGGAACAAATTCCATGCCACTGGTGATTTGAAAAGGGGTCAACCCTGTGCTACTGTGTACCGCATTGTTATAAGCCACTCCAGCAAATGGTAATAAATCAGTCCATTTCTCTTGTTGGTAATCCACATAGCATCTAAGATATTTTTCTACCATAGCATTCAATCGTTCCATGGCTCCATTTTTAGCTGGTTGGAAAGCTGAGCTAAGTCCCTGGGGTGATCCAATAGATCTCAAGAACTCTCTCCAAAATTTAGCTGTGAATTGGACACCTCTGTCTGATATTATTCACTTTGGCATTCCATGAAGCCTGTAAATTTGCTTCACAAACATTTTAGCTAGTTTTTTAGTGGAAGACAATCCAGAGCAAGCGGTAAAACAGGCATGCTTTGAGAATAAATCAATCACACTCCAAATAGTAATTTGCCTCCATTTTCTGGGAGTTCAACTATAAAATCTTGGCGAACCAATTAAACCCAAAAGGTATCATATTTAGATGGCTAATCCCAGAGGGAATGCTAATCACTTGGGAAGAAAGAAAAATTAAAGTAGACTCCATGGAAAAAGCCCAAGAATTCTATGAACGATTGATAGGCCATGAAAAATCGAGTAGTAGAGATGAATCAGAAATGAATTCGCAAGACGACCAAGACTACCAAGACTACCAAAAAAATAGAGACGGGAATTATAGGAATTCGAAAAATAAACAACATCAAGAGAGAGAAGAACCGAAGATGCACAATCAGCCACAAAGAGAGACAGGAGTAACTACAAGACAAAGAGCAAGAGTCAATTAGGTGATGGATGAAGAAAAGAAAATACTATCAATTAACATAAATAGCCTAAACTCTAGGATAAAAAGGAAAAGAATATTAACCAAATTAATTAAACAAAATGCAGATATAATATGTTTACAGGAAACTCATATAAGGAAGGAAGAAGAAAAATATCTAGAATGCCCCAAGCTATGGAATTTGTATACGTCGCCAGCAGATTTTAGGAAAAAGAAAGCGATAGCAGTATATGTGAAAGACGATATGAAATCGTCCCATCTGGAGGAATGTCTGAAGACATTCCTTAAGACACTCCTCTCCAGGTGTAGGGTACTTGTCCTTGACTTTATGAGGAGAATGTTGTTGAGTCTAATCTTCCACCTCTCTATGAAATCCTCCCTCCCAAATTCCCAGGCACTAAAATGTTGCAGTCCCAAAGCTTCTAAGTATAATATCACTTTCAAGGCTGACAGGCTTCCCCACCTCAGGAGAAAATCATGTCCTGGAAAAAGAAAATACAGGGGGTTAATCTACTATCCATCAACCAAATTAACCACCTCCCTGTCCCCAGGAGGGCCCTTTGGCTTGTCTGGGAATTTCTCATGAAATTCTTTTACCAACTTATCTGCTTTGACATCCCAACTCTTTACTCAAGTAGCATCAGACAAAAGTTACCCCTTTCAGTGTACTAAATATTGTAACCTGCCTCTATATAACCTAGAATCTAAAATTTTCTTCACTTCATAATGGGTTTCTCCTTGTATTACAATTGGTTTGGGAGGAGCAGCTGTCAGGGGTCTCAATCTTGAACTCACAGCTGGTTTTAATAAACTATTATGGAATATAGGGTGTATTTTCCCTAATATTCTAGGTAGGCTAAGTTGGGCAGTTACCCGATTTATTAATTTTACTATGGAGAAAAGTCCTAGGAATTTTGGTCCCAGGTTTTTTACTCAGTAACTTTAATCTAAGGTACATGGTTGACAAGTAAACTTGGTCTCCCACTTTGAACGGAAGCTGGGGAGACTTATGTTTCTCAGCTGCTTCCATTAGAGCTTTTTTTGTACTTTTCCAACCTTTCTTTAGAGACTCTATCCATGCTGTTAAAGACACAGAGGAGGGGGGTTCTATGGGCAATTCTGGCATGGGAACAAATTCCATGCCACTGGTGATTTGAAAAGGGGTCAACCCTGTGCTACTGTGTACCGCATTGTTATAAGCCACTCCAGCAAATGGTAATAAATCAGTCCATTTCTCTTGTTGGTAATCCACATAGCATCTAAGATATTTTTCTACCATAGCATTCGATCGTTCCATGGCTCCATTTTTAGCTGATTGGAAAGCTGAGCTAAGTCCCTGGGGTGATCCAATAGATCTCAAGAACTCTCTCCAAAATTTAGCTGTGAATTGGACACCTCTGTCTGATATTATTCGCTTTGGCATTCCATGAAGCCTGTAAATTTGCTTCACAAACATTTTAGCTAGTTTTTTTAGTGGAAGACAATCCAGAGCAAGCGGTAAAACAGGCATGCTTTGAGAATAAATCAATCACACTCCAAATAGTAATTTGCCTCCATTTTCTGGGAGTTCAACTATAAAATCTTGGCGAACCAATTAAACCCAAAAGGTATCATATTTAGATGGCTAATCCCAGAGGGAATGCTAATCACTTGGGAAGAAAGAAAAATTAAAGTAGACTCCGTGGAAAAAGCCCAAGAATTCTATGAACGATTGATAGGCCATGAAAAATCGAGTAGTAGAGATGAATCAGAAATGAATTCGCAAGACGACCAAGACTACCAAGACTACCAAAAAAATAGAGACGGGAATTATAGGAATTCGAAAAATAAACAACATCAAGAGAGAGAAGAACCGAAGATGCACAATCAGCCACAAAGAGAGACAGGAGTAACTACAAGACAAAGAGCAAGAGTCAATTAGGTGATGGATGAAGAAAAGAAAATACTATCAATTAACATAAATAGCCTAAACTCTAGGATAAAAAGGAAAAGAATATTAACCAAATTAATTAAACAAAATGCAGATATAATATGTTTACAGGAAACTCATATAAGGAAGGAAGAAGAAAAATATCTAGAATACCCCAAGCTAGGGAATTTGTATACGTCGCCAGCAGATTTTAGGAAAAAGAAAGCGATAGCAGTATATGTGAAAGACGATATGAAAGCAGAGCCAATTTGGATAGACCCCAATGGAAGAATCCTGGTGTTACAAATTTGGATTAAATCAATTCCAATTCTACTAGTGGTAATCTATGCCCCTAACGATAACCAAAAGGAATTTTTTTAACAATTACATGGCAAATTAGTGGAATTAGATAAAAGGAATATTTGCATCTTGGAGGATTTCAATGCTATTGTGGACCACCAGAAAGATCACAGTAGTGGGGGGGGGGAGAGAAGAAAAAAAGAGAACTACCAAAACATGTGAAGAAATGATGATTGAACTAAATTTGATAGACATGTGGAGGAAATTAAACCTCAAGAAAAAGCAATTTACATTTTACTCCAACCCGCACCAATCATGGACACGAATCGATATGGTGTGGATGAATGGTGAATTAGTAAATGAATTAAAAGAGATTAAAATTTTACCAAACGAATGGGCAGATCACAACCCGATTCAGGTAGTGTGGAAAGGCAGGAAGAAACCAAGGAAAAGGTGGACCTTAAATACAGCTAATGAAAGAGAAAGAATTTATGAATAAACTTGACAAGGAATAAGACTATTTTTTAAAAGAAAATAATAATGAGGCAACTACGAAACAGAATATTTGGGATACAATGAAGGCAATAATAAGAGGCACAACGATATCATACACTGCTAAAAGAAATAAAGAAAAATATGCCCAACAAAATAAATTCAAACAAAGAATCAAAGAATTAGAAATTCAGCTGCAAAACACCCCAAAAGATTGCAAATTGAAAAAACAGATGATAATAACTAAACATAAATTAAATTTAATCGAACAAGAAGGAATGGTTTCAAAGTTAAATACAGCCAGACAGATATTTTTTGAACAGGCTAATAAACCAGGAAGGTGGTTGGCCTATAAACTTAAAAAAGAAAAACAAAAAAGATTGATCTACCAATTAATAGATGAGAACGGGGATGCCCAACAAGGGATAGAACAGAAAAAAGAAATTGCATGTAAATTAAGCAGAAGCATTTCCACAGACATATAATTAGAGATTCCTTATTGGCTAATTGGAACAAAATAAAAAAAAACATTATTCAAAAATCCCAATCTGGATCTCAACGATGGAGGCGATGATACATCCAAATAATCTAGATCTTAATAAAATGATAAAATACAAAGACCTTCTTGATGCGCAAGAAACTTTAAAATCATGGCAAGATCTCCAAGAACAAGGGCTACAAGTAGACCGGTGGGCTTATTTGCAAATTCAAAATAGATATAGCCAGGACAAGAAAATTTTTGGAATTTATACTAAGGTACAACAATTAGATAAAATCCTATTAGGTCCAGATAAAAAAAATATAACTAAATTTTATAATTACTTATTAGAGATGGAATTAGAAGAGGAAGTAGTCAAAGGCAACATGATAGCTTGGAGCAGAAACAAGTAGTCAAAGGCAACATGATAGCTTGGAGCAGAAACATAGGACGTAGCATTACATTATTAGAATGGGAAAAGGTTTGGACAAGGAATAATAAAATTACAAAATCAGCAGCATATAAAGAAAATGCCTATAAAATGTTCTATAGATGGCATCTCTTGCCCTCGAGAATAGCGAAAATGTCTCCTAACATGAATCCAAATTGCTGGAAATGCAAAAAGAAACAGGGAACATTCTTTCATATGTGGTGGTCTTGCACTGAAGCCCAAGGATACTGACATAGAATAAAAAAATGGTTAGATGAAATAACGGTGGAGCAAATTGAATTAAAACCAGAATTCTTCCTATTGGGGATATTTAAAAGACAAATTTCTAAAAATATCAAATATATAATACTCCATATTCTTACTGCAGCCAGAATAACCTTTGCACAGAGCTGGAAACAAGCAAATATTCCAACAGAGGAAATGGTTATTCAGAAGATAACAGCCTGTGCAGAAATGGATAAGTTAACCTTAGCACTTAAGGAAAAAGAAACATCAGAATATTATAGAAGCTGGGAATGCTGGTATGACTGGATAGAACAAAAATAGAAAATGTATTAGTAAACAACGTAAAATGTAAAAGAGGTAGTAATTATATATTTGCAATAAGATGTATTTATAAATATATCACCAATATTGATAACAAACAAGGAACCATAGACTGTTGATAGTAGAATTGTTAGGTTTTTAAAATCATTTTCTTTTTTCCTTTTTCCTTTTCTTCTTCTTCTGTGTGTTGTGTATGTGTTTGTTTGATATTTTAGTTTTATAATCAATAAAGTTTGTTAAAAAAAAAAAAAGAATAAATCAATCACACTCCAAATAGTAATTTGCCTCCACCTTCTGGGAGTTCAACTATAAAATCCATGGAAATTTCCTTCCAGGGTCTAGTAGGTTCAGCCATTTGTTGGAGTAGTCCAGGCAGCTTTCCAGGTCACATTTTCCTTGTAGCACAGATAGAACAATTTTTCACATAATCCTCAATATCCGCTTTTATTTTTGGCCATCAAAATTGCCTTCTAGTTAGATGGAGAGTTTTTAAAAATCCAAAGTTGCCACTTAGTCAAGAATCATGACTCCGGCGTAGTACCAACAGCCTCAAGCTGCTGGGAACATAAAGCTTGGACTCTTTCCAGGCTAATCAATCTCTTAAGGTTAGGTCATTGCTATTTTCCCCAAACCATGGGTCAGACAAAAGTGCCGCTTTTAGGTTCGCGGTTAGTTTGTCTCCAGGTGGGTTGGTTTGGTGCTTGGATTGGGTCCTAGTGGTGGCTTGGACTGCGATTTGTGTTTCCAAAATCATTTTATGAATGACTTCTCTGTGGCTGTCAAATTAGGGTTTTCTTCACAATAATTTCTTCCCCCCTGGGATATAGTTTATGTTGAAATTAAAATGTTTAAAGTATTGGGCCCAGCGAACTTGTTTAGGGGAAAGCTTTTGGGGAGTCTTTAGGGCTTTGAGGTTTTTGTGATCAGTCCAGACCTTGAATGGCTCTTTTGTTCCCTCTAAAATTGTCTCCAGGAAAGGAGGGCCCATCAGACTGCAAAGGCTTCCTTTTCCCATACTGCCCATTTTTGCTCTGTGTCTGTCAGCTTTTTAGACACATAGGCACAGGGCAGCAGTTGGCCTTAGGGGTTCTTTTGGAGAAGTACAGTGACCAGAGCCACATCGCTGGCATCTGCTTGAACAGTAAATGGCTTGTCGGGGTCTGGATGTCAGAGAATAGGCTCTACCATGATGAGCCATTTTAATTTCTCAAATGCTTTTTGACAGTCCATTGTCCAAGCTAGTGGCTAAGTGGGCTTCGGGTTCTTGGGAGCAGGCCTTGTTTTTAGCAACTCTGTCAGAGGAAGGGCTACTTCAGCAAAGGCTGGAATAAATTGTCTGTAAAAGTTAGCAAACCCTAGGAAGCTTTGGAGCTGTTTGCAAGTGCGTGGGGCTTGCCAGACCAGTCCAGCTCTCACTTTCCCCAGATGCATTTCAATTCCCTCATTTGACACTCGGTAGCCCAGGTAGTCTAGGGAGGTCTTATGGAACTCACATTTCGAGAGCTTCACATAGAGTTTTGCAGCTAGAAGTTTTTTCAGAACTTGCCGCACCAGTTTGCCATGCTCTCAGTGTCTCACTGAATATAAAAATGTCACCAGGTAAACTAGGATCCCATTATATAAATGTTCATGCAGTACTTCATTGATTAATTGCATAAAGACTGCTGGGGCTCCTTGGAGCTCAAAAGGCATGACTCAGAATTGAAAACTTCCTAATGGACAGTTAAAAGCTGTTTTCCATTTGTCTCCCTCCCGAATGCGCACTCTGTAATAAGCTTCCCTTAGGTCCAGCTTAGTAAATATTTTGCCTTTTGATAGGTGATTCAGTAAGTCTTTCATGAGGGGGAGAGGGTAGGTGTTTTGCATACACACAGAATTTATTCCACGAAAATCAATGCTCAGCCTTAACCCCAAGCCCCATCGTTTTTTCCCCTTAAATAGTATTGGAGCCACTACTTTGGATTTTGTGGGCTCGATGAAGCCTCCGGCTAAATTGATGTCAATGTACTTTCTCAGCTCAGTCATTTCTGTGGGTGTCATGGAGTACATTTTAGGCTTTGGCAACTTGGCTCCTGGCTCTATTTCAATAGCACAGTAAGTTTGTCGGTAAGGTGGGAGGATATTGCATTCCTTCTCACTAAAAATGCCAGTCAAGTCTTTGTACTCCTTAGTGGGGTCACCTGGCAATGGCTCTATAGTGGTGATGGCTGCTTCTGATGGTTGGGGGCTAGTTGGAGACTGGCCCCTGTCAGGAAAGATAGGAGGCAGGGGGCCAATGCCTGATACGATTTTCCTGTATCTGTCTTCCCATTAGATTGTAGAGGCCATTTGTCAAGCCAGGCAAGTCCCAAAATGACAGAACCAGTCATTTTGGGGGCTACAATGAACCGTATGAGCTCCATTTGCTTTCCCATCTCGAGCCTGACAAGTTCTGTTACTTAGCGGGCAGGGGTTCCTCCAGTTAATGTCCCATCCACTTGTTCAAAATGAATGAGGTATGCTAAGGGCCTCATCTTTATTCCTAGTTTGTTCAATTATAGGGCGCCCAATTATACAGCGGTGCAGCCCGTATCTATTACCGTTTCTAATTCCCCTTGCACCCCAGTCTCTGGTATTATTAGTTTAACTTTTACTGCAAAAGGGTGGATAACTCCACTCACCATTCGGTCATTTTCTCTGTTGGCAATTCCTGGAGGAGGTTCTCTGGGGGAGGTTCCTCACCTTCATTTGTAGGAAGGGGAACCTCTATGGCTTGCCAGGTAAATCTGCTTGCATCTGGTGGCTTTCATGTGGTTCTTCTCCCTCTGGTCGCTGCAACTGGCTGAGGTTGTGGGATGGGTGCAGGCGCCAGGCATTCAGAAGCCCTGTGGCCCAATTGGCCACAGCAGTAGCATTTGATGGTGGCAGTTTGCTGAGCAGGCTGCAGTTCAGGAGGTTTTGCAGAGGTTTGTCAGCCCAGGGGTCTTTTCACTTATTTCTCTGGTGGGGGTCTTCCAGTGTAGATAGATCTCCCGGTTCATTGCTATTGACATGGTGTAACAATCCTGCAGTCTGTTTGGTACTTCTCGAAAGCCACATGCTTTTCTGACTTCTTGGTTGATGGCTTCTTTGAAGTAATGGAGGAGGATTTGATCAGGCCAGTGTCTGAAGTTCCCAGAAACTCTTCTGAACTTCCAGATAAACTCTTTGATGGGGCAATTTCCTTGCTTCATTGTCTTTACAATATCTTCGTTTTCATTTCTGCAGTCCATGTCTTCAAATCTGAGCCAGAGCAGCTAGATGAATCCATTTGCATTATCCAATTCAGCAGCCCCTTCCTCGTACAGCTGGGCTATCCAATCAGTGCCATCACCTTCATTCATTCCTTCAGCAATTGCTGATATCAGGTCATAGTCCAACTGATATTGGTTCCGTTTTGGGCAATGATTCCCAAACCCAGTTAAATAAACCCCCCCTTCCCCCCCCCTCCCAACCCCCCCCCCCCCCCCCGGGGGCCGCCCCCCCCGCCCGGCCGGCTGGTCCAATTAACCATCGTCCCAACTGGAGACATTCCTCCAGACACTCCTCTCCAGGTGCAGAGTAACTTGTCCTTGACTTAATGAGAAGAATGTTGTTGAGCCTAATCTTCCACCTCTCTATGAAATCCCCCTCCCAAATTCCCAGGCACTAAAATGTGGCAGCTGAGAAGCTTCTAAGTAAAATATGGCTTCCAAGGGTGATACCATGACAGCAAGCACTCTAAGCTAAGCCCACTCTCTATTTCCTTCCCCCTCCCAGCCAAGTTGGCAGTTTCCCAACATCTGGGAACTGAGTCTTCTGAAGAGAGAACAGTTTTGAGAAAAGATCCCTGAAGGGATATTTGATAGCACTCCAGAAAAGATGTCACACAGAAGATCAAGGTTTCTTCATAGTTGGTACGATAGGTGTAGGTTTTTTAATAATGGACTTATATATAGAAAAATATATAGAAAAATACAAATTGATTTCCAGGATGTAGCTCAACAGAACAAGAATCTGTTCTATATTTAGGTAGGTGTGGAGCTTCATTTCTCTGCATGTGTATAAGCAGAGGTCTCTAGGAAAGAGTGGATTAGACAAATAATCCCTTCTGATTCTACAATTTTTTGCCTTAGTTACATAGTTCCCAGGTTGTACAGTGGGTAAATTAGTACTGTAACAGAGGTGGTATTCAACCAGTTCGCACCTACTTGGGTGAACCGGTAGCGGTTATTCGGCATGGGTCACCGAACTGGTGGTGACCCCTGGCTGGCCACGCCCCCAACCCAGTCACCCAGTCACTCACTTGCGATCGCTCTCCTAGCTTTCCGTTCCCCACGTCCTCTTTCTCCCTGGGGGAAAGGAAGAAAGGCATGGACGCTACAAGTATCACTTTCCCCATGTGAGTTAAAGTGTCTGGAGTGAGAAAGAGTGCGGTCTGACAGAGTGGGTGGAGGTGAATCGAACTTTGGAGCACTTTTGCAACATAAAAGAAATGCATTTTGGAAGCAGGTCTTTTAAAAACTTCTCCAAGGATTCCCCATGGACGCTGCAAGTATCGCTTTCTCCTTGTGAGTTAAAGTGCTGAAGTGAGAAGGAGTGTGGTCCGACAGAGGGAGTGGGGGAATCCACTCCAGCCTTGGAGAAATTTAAAGGAGCTGCTTCCAAAATGCTTGTCTGTTAAGTGCTCTCTCTGTGTGTGTGTGTATGTGTGTGTGTGTGTGTTTATGAGAGAGAGAGAGAGAGAGAGAGAGAGAGAAAGAAAGAAAGAAAAAAAATAGGAAGAGAGAGAGAGAGATAAAACTCTGTGCTATTATTTTTAATTGTTCCATTATTTATCATAATATTTTACACTGTCCCTACACCAAGAATGATTTTACTGCCATTTTTTGCCCAGGGCTACCACATATTTTTCAGGGTTTACATGCATTCAATGTCAATAGTCCAGAACAGAAATACACATGTGTTTAACAAGAGTTGAAAGGGACCTTGGAGGTCTTCTAGTCCAACCCCCAGCTCAGGCAAGAAAACTGAGGATGCCAAACTCTGAGTAGAAATCCTGGGAAAGGTGTCAGAATAATACTTAGAAGGGACCTTGGGGTGAACCCTATACCCTTTCAGAGAAATGGCTGTCCAGTCTTTTCTTAAAAACTTCCAGTGATTGAGCACCCAGAACTTCTGGAGACAGGCAGTTCCACTGGTTAATTGTTCTCACTGTCAGGAAGTTTCTCCTTAGTTTTAGGTTGCTTCTCTCTGTTCAGTTTCCATCCATTGCTTCTTGTTTGCCTTCTGCTTCTTTGGAAAATACATTGCCACCCCTTCTTTGTGGCATCCCCTTAAAAGCCTGTTGCCTATCACACTCTTGGGTAAAGCAGGTGAGCCATTTCCTCCTTTCAGTGGTCCATGAAAGTACATCTATAGTATGCAGATGATAAAGTCAAAAAAGGTGAACAACATTTTTACAGAATTATAGATAGGTTGAGGCTGGGTGTGACAAGGAATGGCTGGGAGGGGAGGGGCCAGGTGAGGCACCTCCTTGATGTGAGTGACATTGAGTTGGCCACACCCACCAGTCACATGACCACTAAGCCACACCCACCCAGTCACATGACCACCAAGCCATGCCCACCAAATAAGCCACGCCCACAGAACTGGTAGTAAAAAAAAATTGAATTCCACCACTGTTAACTGTAATAACATATACATCTTAAACCATACAGTAGATGTTTGATAAAGCAAAATATTGACTTCAGTGAAAATAAAAAAAATGTGAGAAGGAATTAAGTCACTCACTCCATAGCACATCACTTGCTTTCTTTTCTGTTGAATTTTCAAAGAAAAAAGAAAAACCCTCCGAGTTTACAGGCATTCCGTATTAAGTTTTGCAAGAATAAATGTAGGGGGCAAGCATCAATCTGCTTGTCTGTTCTTACCAAAACTCATTCTTTTTTCCCCATTTGGCTAAAACTGAGCCTCTGATCAAGCCTCCTTCCCATATTCCTTAATGGCATTGTCTCTTGTATTCAAGCCTTTGCACATCAGAAGTGCAAAGGTGTTACATGAAGGAGGCATGGGAGTTTTAAAAATTCACACAATCCTGGTGTCACAAAATTAGGTGAAATGGAGCGTATTTTCCATTAATAATATATGTCTTCACTGGGATCAACATTGTATTATTGTGTAAATGTTATTCTTACAGAATGCAATGTTAGTACCAGTTGAGTGATGCCAATAAATATGTGTTATGATCTGTTCAAACCAAGAAAAAATAAAGTTTGGAATGGGAAAAAAACAATAATACTGCAAAGATAAAATTTCTGAAAAAATCTTAATTGATGTTGAAGAAAAGGAGGACTGCTAGTTCTCTAAAGGTCTCCAGGTCCTCATTCCAGTGGGAAAAAATCCTAGCATTAAAACATGCTAATTATTTTCACAGTTTTCATAGTTGCTAGCAAATTTGAATGCCATGAATTACTTATAGCAAAACATAAATTCCCTTGTTTTGGTTTCTTCAAAGGCCTTTAAACTAGCATGTAGAATGGAATTCTTGTTAATTCCTTATTCAGTATGCAAATGAAATTGAGTGAATCCTCCTTTGAAAACACTTAAACAACTACTTCGTCTACTTTTAAATTTTTAAAAAAGACATACAATGTCAGAGCTAAATGGCACCATGCACAGTCCATTCATTCAAGGGTTTACTTCCCTTTTTTTCTTCCTGTTGTTCTCTGAAAAGTCATCCCAGGCCCTCCCAAGGGGCATCTGAAGTTGTGTGAAATACTGCAGCTGAGGGAGAAGACTGGTATTATTCAACCCATCTCATGGCCCTCTCTTCATGCAAACAGGGGTTTCTTGCACATAGAGATTAAGTAATTTGGAACTGAACTTTTTCATTTGCATTTGATAATATCTAGACTTCCAGATGAAGAATGGAAGATTGAAGATAGAGTCAATAATTGCTGCAAAAGACAAAGAGTCAGTGAATAGACCAGCTCTTCAAACCTCTCTGGACAAAGTAGAGGATGGGGGATCACCCATAAATGCTCCAAACAATTGCTCCTCACAAGGAGACTACAAGATTGCCTCTGGTATTTTTTTTTTATCATCATTGGGAGATGAGGGAATAACCATTTTTCTTAAACCATGGTCAGCACTTTTAAAAAGATGCTATGTTTACAAACTTCCTTTTCTAATTCGAAATTGCTTATTAACTACTTTTCATCTACCAGACAACTTTGACATGACAAATTTGAAAACACTGGATGAATCTGCCTTAATTCCCCAATTATAGAAAATGTTAATTATAAGCTTAAGAACTTTTTTAAAAACCCAGCAAGTTTGATTAATACATTGATATTAAAAAGATACAAATGAACTAAGGTATAGGGTACATTTAGATAAATTTGAAATAAGAGTTTTGGAATTAATTATAAAGAATCTGTCCCATGAGCAAATGTTTTTGTTTTATTTTTCTTTAAAAAAACAGACTAAGTTAAGATTTTAAAAAATCTTACACTGGAAATATTGAAGGATATTTTTGAAAAATAGATTAAGAAATTCATAGTTATCATGTCTTCCTCTATAGTTTTACTCAGGAGTGGGCTTCAAAATTTTTAGCAATGGGTTCTCTGCCTGGTTGCTGGGTGGGAGTGACCATGGTGGGCATGGCCTAGTCAGCCTCCTGAACCATAGCGGGGGAAGGCGCTTTTGCACTTCCTGGACTCTGGAGGCTTTCCTCAAGTCTCCGGGAGGATGAAAATGGCCTCTCCAGGCTCCAGGGACTCTCTGGAAGCCAGAAACGGGCCCATTTCTAGCCTTCCCGAACTTCCGGGAGGCCCATTTTTTGCCCTCCCCAAGCCTCAACACGCACCCTGCACTTACCTGCATCCAAAACAGGCCACATGGGGACTCCTGGGAGGGAAGGGGTGGGGTGGGGTGGGGTGGGCAGGGCCAGCCAGGAGTGGGATTTGGGGGTTCTCCGAACTGTGCAGTATCTTAGTTAGAAGGTCTCCCGAACCCTTGCAAACCCCCAGCAGCACATCCCTGGTTTTACTTGACACGACAGAGACTGAGTTGAAAGTGGATTTGCAAAGGGAAGGCTATAAGAATGACATGGACAAAAATGTTGCAATGGATGGAGATACAAAAAACAAAACAAAAACCAGCGGATGTCTTAATAATTAAAAAGGATATATTAACAACAAACCAAGAGGGAGACTTGGATAGTTTTTCTATATTGGATTTGCAAAGAAGCTTGTTAAAATTTTGAAGAATTTTATGAAAAAGGACAAAGAATCAATGAAAATAAATCAAATTATATGACATTATTGGAATGGCCTAAAAGATAATTAGAATGAAATATCAAGTTGGTTTTGTTTGATCAGGGTTAAAATAGTATGTTGTTATTTCTGATAACTTAATGGATTTTTGCAGACACCAGGATTGAAATTACAATGCTTTATAGATTAAGAGGAGGTGAAAAGTTACCATAATTATTTGTACTTATTCTTTACAATATTTTTACTTTCTATTCTTTTTTCTTTTTATTCTTTATGTGTTTCCAAGTTTTCTCCCTTTGCTGCTTTTACTATTCCTTCACATTTTTAATCTTTTAGTTTGTATTAGTTTTTAACAATTGCAATTATAATCTTTAATAAAATTACTTGAAAAAAGATTAATAGTCTACCAGTGTTTTTTACATTTTCATTTATGTGCCCATTAGAGATTTCTTAAGAATCCTAACCTGACTATAATGAGAGGAAAAGAAATGAAATTAGCAAATGCATACTACATGGAAAGATCTATTTATTCTGGAAATAAAAAAAATAGTTGAATTAGTCTTGGGACAATTTCTATGATAGATAATGCACTGTTCATGAATTTAGTAATGTTCCCAGTGGTTGCTTTGGACATCAGTATTTGCAGAAGATATTTATAATACTCATGGTAGTAGAATTATAGGTTCATTTATATTATGTCCATTTTTAAGACCATGAGAGCTCAGAAGATAATGCGTAGCTCATCAGGGTTTAGTTGAAATTTGAGCAGCAAGATCAAGTTAAAAAAAACTTGTGTGAGAATGTTCAAGAATAAATGGGATAAATTTTAGAAATGTCATCAGATATCTGGTTCATATTACCATATGTGGTGGACATGCTCGGATGCAAAAAGATGTTGGACTATAATCCACACATGGTTGGAAAAAATGATAAAACAACACATAGACTTTAAACCTGAGATATTCTTATTGGGAATTATATCAGAAATATACAGTAAAGAATTGAAATATTTGATTGTAAATGTTTTAACAGCGGCTAGAATTGTATTTGCTAAGAATTGGAAAAATGAAAAAATACCTATGCAGGAGGAAATTATTAAGAAAATCATGGACTGTGCCGAAATGAGTAAATTGACATTTGAAATTAGAGAACAAGAAGACAAACAATTTTATGTGATATGGGATTTATTTTATCAACGGTTAGATAAAAAGACATGGTAAAGAAATAGATTAGGAAGCTTTACAATAAAAAGTTAATAGATTGATATAGAATACAATATAAAATATATAACCATTGAAGAAATGTATAAGATTAAATTATAATGAAATTTAGAATATCTCGTATAGAATGATGGAAAAATAGTTTAGTCAAATGAATGATTAATAATTGATATTACATAAGCACATGTTAGATTGATAAGGTGAGAATTTATACAACTTGTGAGCAATGGTTAAAAAAAAGGATAGCACAAAAGATTGTAACCAACTGACACACTGTATGTATATAATTGAAAGAGGGTTTTATGTTTTTGTTTTGTTTGTATGTTTGTTGTAAAAAATAAAAACTTTATAAAAAAAACTTGTGCTAATGAAAGAAATGTGTGCATGAAATTAGCTCTGCCGATTATAGCGATTGCTTTTCATGCTGACCAGAAAAGCAGCAACTATAGGGGAGAAGGTATTTCAGATTAATTATGATAGGAAAAAAACTGATAATATTAGAATCAAATATTATACAAACTATGTCGGCATTATTTGTCCAATCTCTGTAAGAAAAGTCAATTATGGAGGAAAAAATGTTGCTCTATCTAGCAAGGTACAAGGTAAAATCCACAAGAAAATACTTAGTCAGGGAATCTAAGTAACAAGTGGTAACTTCAGGCAAGCTTTCCTGTTCTGATAACATCTGGATATATTGATTACCGCTCCTATCAGCTACTCCTCAAGGATGATGGGAATAGTAAACCAAACCCAAATAGTGCATTACTTTTCTATTTTGTTGATAAACCACTACCTTAAAACAAAGTTTGCTGCTGATTAGGCAACCTGGTATGAATTCAGGGGTTGTTCAGAAATAAACTGGATTGGGTTAAATGTGATTCAACCAAGTTCAGAGAGATGGAGATATTGATTTTTAAAAAATAAAACTTAGTGTAGTCAAATTCATTATCTGATTTTAAAAAATGTTAATGATGTAATGAATGAATAGGAAAGAATGGGAAGGGAAAGGGGACATGAAGAGGAACTTTTTAAAGAAGTTTTTCTCCTTTCAAAGTTTTATACCGGAGTTATGTCATAAAGCTGCTGGAATTGATATTTGATTGATGTGAGGAAGAGGAAAGTCCTCCACAATAAACTGTTTCAATTTAGCAACTGTCAAGTACTCCAAGGAGCAAAATCTGAAAAATAGGAGGTTATTGGACAAGGAGTTCAGGTGCAGTTTCTCAGACCAGCACACATCCAGAAGGTCTTTACCATGTTAATGTGAAGGTTTAATTCCTTCCTTCCTTCCTTCCTTCCTTCCTTCCTTCCTTCCTTCTGACATATGGCTACCTATCACATACAGAAATTCTGGTGGTTCACAACAATCCATTAAACATAATTGAAAACTTACAAACTATTCTTGCTTAACTATCATTTACCCAGCGATCATTTAAAATTATGATGGCATTGAATCAAGGAACTTATGACTGTGCCTTAATTTAACAGTTGTTGCAGACCCCCTGCAGTCACATGATTGTGATCTGGGGTTTTGGTAATCAGTTCACACTTGCAACAGTTTGCCAAGTGTTCTGCAATCATGCAATCACCATACACAATCTTTTCTGCTAGCTCCCCCAGAAAGTCAACAAAGAAACTGATAGGAAAGGTCACAAGCCAGTGTTGTTGCCAGAGGATTCCCTGGGGGCTGCCTGAAAAAGGTTCATCATGAAATCCAAGCAGGGCTTTTTGAAAACAAAAGTGCTGCCTGATGAATTGATTTTACCCCAAGCAGAAAAGAGTACAGTCTCACAGCCCTCCAGACAGCTAAAAGGGTAGGGGTCCCCTCAGAGGTGGGATTCAGCCAGTTTGCACTGATTCAAGCGAACTGCTTGTTAAGATTTTGCGCATTTCGGAGTACCTGCAAAGCATACCACTGGCAGGCCCTGGCCACCTCACCTATCCTGCCCCTCCCAGTCACTTCTTTTTTTTTGAAACAAATTTTATTAATTTTAAAGACAAACAAACCATCGTTAACCATTAAGTACATAAAACCTCTCCATTATTAATTTTACAAGTCAAATAAAATATTATTTTATACAACATAATTCTATTTTTCACCATTTCAATATAACCATATAGATATCTCTTAACAAATTTCTCATTATTTCTCTTTTCTTATTCAATTTCATTAATTATTATTAATTTTCTATATTTATCCAGTTTATAACCATCATCTTCATTCCTCTCTGTCTTGTTTAATATTATTCTCATCCAACATTCCTCCGAGGTTTTATTAATTCTCAAAGAAAACATAGACACACAAAACACAAAAATATAAAACTTCTTTTAAGAAAGTAGTTTGGCCCCAGATTACCTCTCTTTGTATGGACTTCAATTAAATTCGTGCTCATCTTATATACCATTACCTATCTTATTTACCATTCTATATCTGCTATATAACTTCTCCCCGCTTTTCACTCTTCTTATTTCTATTTTATTTAATTCATTTTAATTTAAATCATTGTATTTATATTTTTTGTCCATTCTTTCCAAATTATCCATTTATCTCATTCCCTACAGCAAGTAAAAAAAAAAGAATTTCTCCTGAAATCACTGATCAAGGTATGATGCCTTTCTATCCTCCCCCTAAATTAATATTTAAAATAACACCTAATACCCAATCTGATTCTGCTTAGTACATTCAACCTACTAGCCTCTAAAGAGAGAAAATAATAAGTCCATAATAATTAATATAATTAAATAATAAATCTAAATTTTAAATCTTATAGCATTCCAATTGTCTATTTCAAGAAACAAATGCTACAATAATGAGTTTATAATAAGATCAAAACAACAGTAAATTAAACTTTTTAATTAAACTCAATATTTTAAACATTCCTTTTAATCTTTTATTAAATTTTAAAATCTATCATTACTAAACATTCCAATATTTTAGTCTTTTGTTAATTCTTATAACATTCTAATTTTCTATTTCTAATACAAATACTACCATACCATCTTATGTACCTTGCAGAATCTTCTTTTTTAAAGATATTATACATTACCCTTTATCCCTAAAAAAAATTCCTTTTTTCCCATCTTGTTTTATACCTTTGTGGCTTTTCCCTCCCTTTTCCCTTCCTTTCTTATCCCACCTAACCTTTTTACCTCCAGCTTCCCCTCTCTGTTGTATTCCTTTCTCCTTTTGCTCAGTAACATTAACATTGAATTGGTTTTGCATCTTATTTTTTCCTTTCTTAAGTATTTTTTTGAATCTTAAGACCTTCATTTTCCTTCCTTTCTTTCTCCTTTCTCTCTTAACTAAATTTTTAGATTCATTGAAGATGGCGTCTTCTTTTTCTTCTTCTTCTTCTCCTTCCATTTCCTCCATTTGTTGTTGTATTGGATAATTAACAAGCGCCATTTCTAAAAAGAGAAAGGCTTCTTTCACAGCGTCCTTTCTTTCTTCATATTCTCTAAGTTCATCAACAGATAAAGCCATTCTTTATTCTTCTTCTTAAAGCAACCAAAATGTTTCAAAAGTTAGAGCAATTCCCCAAAATTCCAGAGAGAGTCAATCAGTCCAAACAAAACACAAAGTTCTCACTTTCTCTTCCTGGTGAGGTATCAAAGGGAAAGGAAAAAACCTCCAATCTATATTTTAAAGCCTTGTTGCAATTAATTTCTGGTCTCAAGATCTTCAAGGCATCTCCTCCAACAAAATCTTTATATATATATATATATATATATATATATATATATATATATATATATATATATATATATATATATATATATATATCCTCTTCCTTCCCACTTATAACAAGAAGCCAAGTTTTTACCTTTTATAAAAAAAAAAAACAGGTTTCTCAATGGCCATTTGTTGATTCCATAAGGAAGGAGAGTGAACTTTCCCTTTCAGCACTCAATTTTGCCGCTTGAAATCCTCCTCTGGAAACGAAGTATTGTTCAGAAAACCATAGTTCTCAGGATTAAACGCCTCTTAAAATCCTGGGTCAGCCACAAAAACTTTCTCTTAACAACTTTCTCCTCTCTTCCTCCTGCTCAGTCTTACCCAGCTGCCGGCTTCTTTGAGGCGGCCATTACAGACCGCCGCTCGACCGTCTTGGGAGAGGGGGTTTACCCGGCTGGGAAGGGGGTCTGCAACACCCCAAACCCCTCACCAGCTCCCCTATCTTCGGCTGCCTCTTCGTGGCAGCCTTAGCCTCCAGATCCGTGGATCGGAGGCACCAAAGCGGCTAGCGCGGCAGGGATCGCGCAGGATCGCAAATCCCTGCCGCTAGTGAAGCCGACAAACCCAGTCACTTCTTATTGTGGAAAGGGAACTTCACGAAGACAGTAGTGTCACAAAAACAGGAAAAGCCCAAGGGGAACATCAGGTCAGCCATAAAACAAACTTACATAGGAAAAGGAATCAAATAAAAAAGAATCCCTATAGACAAAAGCCTAAGTCATTAAGAAAGCTAGACAAATAAGAAAAGGAAACAAAAAGATAATATAGAGAACCCTTACAAACACAGGACATACCAAATAAGCAAAACAAACAGACAAAAGACACAAAATATAAATTACAAAAGGGACATACAGGAGATTGCCACAGAACAAATATGAAAAACTATCTTAAAGCTAAAAGAGATTAGAGAAAACCAATAATACAATCTAGCCACCCTGCGGAGTTTGCCTTCCGCACCCCATGGAGTTGCCCTCTGGCGGGAATAAAGACAAACTCAAACAGGATTTGAAACATTAAGCATAAATACAAACATTCACACAAAATCAACTTACAAAGGGAGAAAAGGGTATAAAAAACCAGGGACTTACCATAAGAAGCTAGCTAGCCCAGGAACGCAGACTTCTCGCTGTCCCCCGCCTTCCTGAAAAATAAAAAGATCCAGCTTTCAAGCAGTTGTCCGTATCCTTGCGCCGGAGCTCTCACAGCCGGAAAATCAAATCCTCGAAAGAAAGGCATTTTGACACCTTTCAACATTATCATGCCTCACTTGCCTTGGCCAGTGCCTAGAGCAGGGGTGGGCAAACTTTTTGGCTCGGGGGGCCGCATTCACTTTTAAATTTGACAGACGGGCCGGGTCAGCACAAGATTTTTTGGGAATCGCCCCCCTTCCCCCCTTCTTCTCCTCCTTCCCCTCCCCTCGGAGGCCCCCTGAATCAGGAGTTGCTACTGCCGGCACGGCTCCACGCGGCTCCAGTCCCACGTTGCCTCGGGAAGGGAAAGGCAAAAGGAAGAGCCGCGGCGGTGCTTTGCAACGGCAGCAGCGGCACCGGAGGTTCAGGCTCAGCGGCTCCTGGTTTTGCCTTTCCCTTCCCAAGGCAACGGCTGGGACTGAGCAGCGCGGAGCTGCGCCAGCGGTAACAACTCCCTGACAGCCCCAGCCGGACACCTGAGCAGAGCCGGGCAGAACTGCCTGTTGCTGCTGCGGGCGCTGCTGCGGGCGTCTGGCTGCCAAGTAAAGAACCGCACCAGCTCAGGGCAACTGTGAGGAGCAAGAGGGAGAGGCAGAGAAGGAGGCAGAGAAGGAGGAGAGCACCTGGCCAGTTGGGGAGGCTTCTTGTGCTGCGAAAGAGGCGGCATGATCTCTGGCTCCACTCTGCTTCTCCAACATCCGCCGCTGCCCTGTTCTGTGCGCCGGCTGCTCGGACTTGCTGGGCCTGACACAGAACAGGGTGGCGCCGGATGTTGGAGAAGCAGAGCGAGCCGGAGATCATTAGCCGCCTCTCTTCGCACAAGAAGAACAGAGGGTGGTGCCGGACCATTGGAGAAGCGGAGCAAAGCCGGAGATTAGTAGCTGCCTCTTTGGCTCAGAAAGCTTCCCCAACCAGCCGGCTGGTCTCTTCCTCCTCGGCCATACAGAACAAACAGGCAGAGAAGGAGGAGAGCAGCTGGTCAGTTGGGGAGGCTTCTTGTGCTGCCAAAGAGGCAGCTAATGATCTCCGGCTCCGCTCTGCTTCTCCAACATCCGGCACCGCCCTGTTCTGTGCGCCGGCTGCTCGGACTTGCTGGGCCTGACACAGAACAGGGCGGCGCCGGATGTTGGAAGCAGAGCGGAGCTGGAGATCATTAGCCGCCTCTTTCGCAGCACAAGAAGAACAGGGTGGTGCCGGACCATTGGAGAAGCGGAGCAAAGCCGAGATTAGTAGCTGCCTCTTTCGGCGCAGAAAGCTTCCCCCAACCAGCCGGCTGGTCTCCTCCTTCTCTGCCTGTTTGTTCTGTATGGCCGAGGAGGAGGAGACCAGCTGAGAAGCACGCTGCCAGGCGGGGGCCACGCGGCAGGGCAACACGCCACCGCCCAGCCCTGGCGAGGAAAGCAGTGGGCGTTCCCGGGCGGTGGCCTTGGCCCCGCTACCAGGAAGCGGCTGCCCAGCTCCGTGTTGTGTGTGCAATTTTTGGCGCGCGGCGCTGGGTCTCTTTGGCCGGCCCCAATTTTTTTTTCAGAGGGGAATATTTTTTTCAGGCGGGCCGTATTAAAATGACCAACGGGCCGGATGTGTCCCGCGGGCCGTAGTTTGCCCACCCCTGGCCTAGAGTCATGCCTGAGGCATAGCTGCTGCTGCTCTCTGGTTCCTTCGCTTGCCTCGACCACATGGCCCAGCTGATCACTGCCTGGTGAATCTTCCTTCCCTTCTTGCCCAGCTGCCTCCCACGTGGTCCTGGTGGCCCAGCCTGCTTGCCTGCCTTCCCTGCAGCCTCCCATGCAGTCCCGGCAGCCCAGCCTGCTTGCCTGCCTTCCCTGTGGGTAAGGAAAGTGTCCGGGTTGCCGCTGCCTTTCATTGGGGCGAGGGGAGCGAGATGGAGCTCTTCTTGCCATCTCTTCTCTCCCTTCCCCATCACCGGGCATTCCTGCCCCTCACTTAGTTACCCAGCCCAATGCAATTTGGGAGTATGGGAGGTGGGGAGGGGTAGGACGGGGGAGAAAGAGTATTCCTGACTCCCGGCCTGACTGGCTTCTTCAAGGCAGCTCTTGCTCTGCCTTTCGATGTCAGCCTGCAAAGACAAGGTTTTTGTGGGCAGAAGAGTTTTCCTTACCCACCACTGCCCAGGTGCCTTCACTTTTCCCAAATTCCCCAAGTATTTCTTTGCCTGATTTCCAGCTCCATCATGTTTCTCACCATCGTGTGCAGCGAAACGAAAGTTTGTGTGGGGCTAAAAAAATAGTTCAATCAATTAATTCCAACCGTGTGGCAGAAAATTATCGTGTGAAGTTGGAATTGATTGAATTTTTTTTAGACCCACACAAACTTTCATTTCCATGCACACAATGGCAAGAAACGTGACAGAGCTGGAAATCAAGTAGGCAAAAAAAATACTTGGGAGAAGTGAGGGCATCTAGGTGGTGGTGGGTGGGGAAAGCTCCATGGATTCATTAACATAAATACTTTATATATGAACTATTTAAAGATAACTCTATTATTTTTAGCCTATTATCCTAAACAAATATTTTTAAAAATCAATTTGGAACTAAAACATTGCTAGAGAAGCCCAGCCATATCAGTTAAGCAGGTTGAAGTCTTGGTTGTGGAACAATAATTGTTTTCTGTGTTCTGGCAGATTATTCATGGATTTGTCCTCTCTCCTCCCATCTGCCCTTCTTACTAATGGTTTGGTAAATGCTACAGGGGAAGAGTTAATTAATGTATCATTTTGTTAGGTGAAATACTCAGTCATATACCTAGGAGTGCAAAAACCTCACCTCTAGTACTGGGGCTGTTATTTTAATTATCGGTGTCCTTCAAAATGTGACCTCCTATATGTGATTTATTTTTAAAAATACTTGTTAGAATTACGAATAAACTACAAGGATTTACTTTTGTAAGTAGTATAGGATAAAAATCATTTTTATTCTTAGGAATAGCAGTCAGACTCCGAGTCCTGTTAAAGGTATATTTTGTACACGTGTTTAACTTTGCTGTAGTCACTGTAATGCTATCACATGATGTTCATATCACTAGTAATCAGAATAAACAGTTGTAATCTTGAACAATAATTGTAAGAATTAGCCAGTTCCCAAACTTGATAAAACAGTATTTGTCCTCTGGTTCAAGCCTTACATTCTAACCTTGGCTGCATCAGCTGCAACCAGAATCCAACAATGGTGGGGCAGTTTTCCTTTCCTTTCCTGCAAAGGTCCATATAGACATGGCTTTGGGGAGATGATGAAATCAAGAGACTTAGGCCAAATGGTCCAATTTTCAAAATGCTGTTATGTATAGGAAAGGTTGCAAAAGAGCTTTAATGGACAGATTTAGAAGAGCAAGAAACAGTTGAAAAAGTTTGCTACTGACAACTGCTGGTGACATTAGATTTGAAAATGGGGCGATGGAAATGCCGATAGTCACTGGACTAAGTACTGCCCATCTCTGAAATAACTGAAAATTATATATAATTTACATTACACAAATTAATAATTTAAGGAAAAAACATATTCAATCAATATATTTACTGTATATATGACTAATGAAATTAGTTATGCAAGGCACTTTTTAATCTAAGGTTCTTCAAAAGAAAGCACTTTCCAATTTTTGCCTACTCTCTGATCATACCTTATACAAAAGGCATTTTGGAATATCTTCAATATAACCAACATTAGAAACATACAATTTTAATCTCCTGATAAAGATTTTTTAGCATTATATTTTAGAGAGCAGCAAAACTACAGTATACATCGTTAATAGTACAAAATCTCACTATGGAACTGGATTTTTAAAAATGGAACAAGTTATTAAGCATCTAGTAGCTTCTTTAGGTTGATTAAAATGCTTTAATGTTAAGAGGAATACATTATCTGATTCCTTGTGCCTGTGCAAAACTTGCAATTTAGCCACTTTAAGATGAATTACCCCTTATTCATCCTCAAAACAAGCTGTTCAGAACTCATTGGAAGTGGTTTTCTGTCCTGACTGGTCAGAAAAATGCTCTCATTCTGACTTGAAATGCTGTTTTGATGTCCCAACAATACAAGTACATTGTGGGATCAAAGTAATGTTTGAAATTGTTAAAATTTGCACTATTTTGTGCATACTTCTCTACTGCTGTTACAGAGTGCCTTTTCAGTGCACTCTGTGGACTTCTACAATAAAACAACACACATTATGTTTCTGCAGTGTAGCAACCCATACCTGGTCCTGATGCTGCTTTTTAAGGAATCTTCATGATTTCACATTTTAAAGAAGAATCCATTATCAATGTTCCGTTTGATTTATTATTTATGAAAGGTTTGCTCTGTTTGTCAGAATAAATGCTATAAAATAAGCTCACAGGAATGGTAAAGGGAAAAAGAAGAGAAAACAGAAAAAGGTGGGTTTTTTTTAAAAAAAATGCTTTGGTTCTCAGTTGTATCCCTTCTTGAGGATTAAGGCAACCTTCAGTTTGGGTTTAAGTTCTTTGGCACCAGCAAATCTTCATTAAGTTTTCATGTTTCGTTAAGAAATCAAACAATACTAATTATCTTCTATTTTGAGTCCTTAAAATAAAAGTGAAGTCTTTTAAATTTCCCATTGTATTACTACACATCCTATTATTGAAAGGTTTTTCGGCAAGCTGTCTAATAAGATTTATATATAAAAGATTATTCATAACTCATCTTTAAGCCATGATCTGTGATCTTCTTTAGAGGCAAGAAATCATCAGAATCATGAGCATCAATCATCATTCCCATATTCCTTATCATCAAGTAATACTAATCAACAAAAATAATAATCCACAAACATTAATCAATAATAGTTAAATCAGAATAGTTCCTACCAATCCACCAATTGAGTGGCTCCAATGAACCAGTCAACACTTGACAAAGAAGAAGCATGCAGTTTTGGGCCTAACTATTGGACAATCTAAAGAAATGAAACAAGAAAGCAGCCTGGATAAAGGAGGTGGCAAAGGAGACAAAGGAAGCAGAAATGAAAGGATGTGTAATAACAGCAAAAATGGTGGAGAAAGACAGATCCAGAAGAACTACATGATTTTTGGTTGAAACATCTGACTGGTCTACATTTACTTGTTTCCAACTAGTTTAATAACATACTGCAAGGTGATGAAATTGAAGATTGGTTAACATCTGGTAAAAACTTCCTGATAAAGAAAGACCCAACAAAAGGGCCAGCACCAGGAAATACCACTTTTCTTCAGGCAAGAACTGGTGTGAGCACAAAATAGACAAATGTGATAGACAATGAAGAAGCTAAAGTGCTCTGGGACTTTAGAATTCAAATAGAGAAAGCACCTGCAACATAACGTCTCCAGCTTTACAATTGCTGATAAGGAAGACAAAAATGTCTGGATAGTGGAGCTCTAGAAACAGAAGGAGAGAAGTAACAAAATAATAAAAAAGCAAAGATGGTGTCAATATTCATAGACACCTTTGATGCAATAGTAAACTATCTTGAACACCATCATCATATTGCAAATGACAGCTTTGCTTAGAACAGCTTACATCCTGATGCCTTTAACACTATCAAACAACAACATCTACCTATCTTAGGAAGGACTTGATAGATAAATAAAAATACCAAACCAAGAACAACATCTGGGGGACTGTGAAATCAATACTAATAAAGCATTTTCTTTTCAAAAAGGAAGTGTGTATAGATTATTTGTTTATTTAGCAAACATATATGCTGCCCATCTCACCTAGAGATGACTTTCAGCAGTTCATAAAAATATTTATTACATTTTATAATATGGTGTTATATTTTATATAGAATATATTTTAATAGTTCCCTTAATAAAAACAGAATGTTCTGAAGTGTTGCATGCAAAGTTTGGAGTCTCTCTCTGCCACTAGAAATATAAAAAGAATGGATTATGCCATTGATTTGTTGCAGGAAATGCTACAATTCCACATCCAGATCGCTGTAGTCATATAGGTTGGTTAACTCCAATTTAATTTTCACTGAAAAACTCTCAGGTTTAGTAGTTGCAGGGATTGGAGGGGGAGGAACTTTAAAAATCGGGCTTAGATTTTGAATACCTCCTGCACCATTTCACAGGGCCTTTAGTTTGACATTGCAAATCTCATCTAAGGAAAACACTGTCACATTTTTATGCCTAAAAGGCAGCATGTGGTAGCAGTTCCCACAGGTGATAAAAAAAAGGAAGCATAATGTAAACGACAACAAGAATAAGACTAAAAACAAGCCTAGCAATTATAGAATGAAACAATAAAACTGAACAAAATGATTGCCACAGAAGCTTACCATTCTATTCAGGAAGTGGGAGGAAGAAGCAAACTCATTCAGAAGTGAATTATCATGGTTTTGCAAGCAGTGGCATTTTTCAATGTGATACCATGACAGTGCAGAGCCTGTTGTAAGCTCTTTAGTGTTGAGAGGACAGAGGGATAGAGCCAAGCAACAAATCCTCCTTTGTCTTTCAGACAAGGATGTATATGGGGCTCTATGGTGTAATTGTAGAACTTTCTCTACTGCTGTCACGAATAGGGTGACCATATGTTCTTTGGAAAAAGAAAGGGGAAACTTGAAAAAGGGGCAAATCTGAAGGAGTTTCATAAGAATAAAAAAAAGTTTGTTTAGAATTTAAAAAGGAAAACTCAAGAACAAAACCAAGAACAAAACTTTACAAAAACATATGGTCTAATAAAAATATCTAAAATTAATTTAGGTCCATTTATTTCAAATATTTCATTTCCATATTTTTCACATGAATGTGACTGTGCATTAGGTAGTACTATTTGCACAGTAAAAGTTAAATGACCGCTATAACTAAATTTGTAAACTAAATCAAAAGAGCACTTTTCTTAAATAAAGGAGCTTTGCAGGGCCAATACAAAAACATACCATATGAGGCTGAGATTTTTGCCTCTGTGGACAAAGGACCACTGAAACTACATCTTATGTCCTGCTATACTGATATCTTCTGTATCAGTGGTTCCCAGATCTCTGGACTGGCAGAAATGGCAGTGGCGGTGTGTGTGTGTGTGTAAGGGATGGTTTCTCATGCAGGCATGCCGCTTGTGCAAATGGAGCTCCCTGCCCTCATCCGCCGCTTGAGCGGCCCAGTTGCCAATGGGCTGTGGCCCAATAGTGCTTCACGGAGAAGGGTTTGGGGACCCCTGTTCTATATGGACTCACTGACTCACTTTATAATGCCTTCCCTATTAAAATAAATGGGAGAAATTGATCTCTTTTATATACAACTGCTGTTATCCATATCAGTATGAACTAGTTTTTTTGAATGTGGCCAAATTTTGTGATACTATATGCAAAATTAGGTAGACTCCAACTGCCCACTGACAATCCACTACTAATTGTAATATATTAGTTTGTTTTTTATTTATTTTTTATTATTGTTTTTAATGTTTTTATTTGTAATGCTGGTCTGTGACCATAATAAAAATTGAATTGAACTGAAATGAAATAAAGGGTTGTCCTTTATAATAAAGGATATATGGTTATTATAATAATGAGGGAGGATAATATTAATATTCATGTTATTACTTGGAAAGAAAAGCACTAGTAATATATAGGAAGATATGCTGATAAAAAGAGTAAAAATGTGCTTTAAAATTACTCTATCTTCATTATGAATTCTGACCCTGAATATTTTTAAATGTTTTCATGCAAATAAAATTGATCAACAAATTTATTTTTGCTATGTCATTCATAATTGCAGTTAATTGCAGCAACTGGGTTTTATTTTTTTATTACTGATGGTTCATGGTATTAAGAGAATTTGATGGATGCCACATTTTTCAGTATTTTAATGATATCTATCTATCAATGAATGTCATGTAGCAGTTTGACAACATCAAGGCTATGTAACAATATTTCATTAGTCTAGAATTTATATAAGATAAATACATCTTTTAATGGACATTTCAATGCCTTTGAAATATTTCTGTTTTAATTTTCACCATTGGTTATGTCTACATATATGCACACATACTATCAGCCAATGTGGGAGCAAGTCTTATGGTTTCTTTAGTAAGTTCTAGATTTTCCCCATCTCACAAACTGTTCTACCGATAATGTGGAATTGTGAGATATTAAGATATTCCAACTGTGAAACAACAGATACATTACAGAATCAAAATCAGAAATAAAACTGCAAAGCCTCTGGCTTCCACTGTAACTAGTGATGAGTAACTCACAACATAATTGGCTTGGCTTTGCATAGCTTTCTTGGGGAACTGGCAAAGAAAACTCAAGGTTTATTCAAGAGAAGAAAAACCTGGCTTATGTCTGCACAATGAGAAAACAGAAACCCTCTATAAGCATTGCCAGCAATAATGGAGAATCTTTTAGGTATGGAAAGTTAACATTCATAGCACCAGAGTCATTAAGAGAGAGAACAATCATAGAATAATACAGTTAGAAACAGTCATTGAGTTCAAGCCTCTTGGTTCGTTCAGACATACAAATTAAAACATCCTAGACAAATGGCTGTCTAGCCTAACATCCAAGGAAAAGGAGCCTTTATGGTATTTCACTGCTTTATTGCTTGGACGTTTTTTCCTTATCAGAATCAGTACAGTATTTACATCACTTAAATCTATTATTGCAAGACTTTCTCTGTAACTAGAGAAAGCAGTGTGTAACATCCATCTAGGTATTTGAAGAATGTATCAAACTCCACGCTATCACTTTTTTCTTTAGGCTAAGCAAGTACAGCCTTTTCAGTCTCTCATGTTTGTTGAACTCCTGAATGAACTCCTGAATGGAGGGAGGGAGGAAGAGATGGAGACAGAGAGAAAGGTGGATGGAGAGATGGAGAGATGAAGAGAGAGAGTAGTTTCATTTTGCACTTCCTGAAAGTAGAGGCAATATTTGTTCTCCAGTTATTTGGCACTTCACACATTCTTGTTCCACCAGACCATTACCTAATTATTTTGGTATCATGGGATGCAATTCATCTAACTGGACATTTTGAGACCCAATCAATATAAGGGAGTATTCCCTGATCATGTTTCTATAAGTCTCAAAAATGGATCCTGCTCCTTCAACCTACCCTTCAAAATTTCCCTATGCAGAATCTAACAGAGAAAAATATATACCCGAGTAAAGCAAATTAAAACATGCAATAAAGAAATGACAAAGCTATTTAACTGCTCCTTGATTTTTTTCCATTTCTTTTATGGGTCCTTTTTTGTTGTCAGATCTTTAGTAACTGTTTTCTATAATGATATTTGCTTCCTCTGTGGCCGTCTATTTTTCTTTTCCTTGAAACTATTTGCAGTTCAGCTTTTAGGATCACCTTCTTCAGTAACTACCACCATTCTGTATCACTTTTTCCAGCCACAAGAGCCAAATTGCCATTGTTTTAAATTTATAAATATTTGGGTTGTGCATTCAGTCTTGATTTTGCTTCAACCATTCCATTGTCTGATATGGAACGCTCTACCAGACTCCATTCTTACAGCCTCAAAACCTCACAGCTTCAATCTTAAACTGTCCCCATTCTTAAGAGGTCCTTAAAGGGAACGTGCATAAGCGCACGGTGCGTGCCTGCTGTCCCTGTCTTACTGTCCCCATTTATCTGTATTTACTTCCTTTGTTCATATTTATGTTCGTACATATACTTGTTATCTTGTACATGTTTGACAAACAAACTACAAACAATAAATATAAATAAATATAGTTGTCCTGTTACCCCTGGAGGTCAAATTCTGGAACCTGAATTCAGTAGCTTACTGGGCTTCTTAGAGAGTGACTGAATTTTTCACTCCATATTTCTGAATGTTACATTTCCCAAATTATGATTATTACACTATGTGAAATTTCTAGCAACCCTCATTAGAAACCATTGATATGCTAAGCTATTGGCATCAAATTTCAGTCCTCAAGACTTATAAAAATCTATAACAGCTGAGCATAGTTACTGTTTTGAAAATCTTTCCACAGATTTTATTACCAATATTACTCTTTTTATAAGGCTATCTAGTTAAGAGATACACTATTTTATGCTGTACCTAAAATAATAGCTCAAATCATAATACAAATATTCAATCATATTTTTCCATAAGAACTCTACAATTTATTTACTGTATTGATTTAAGCTTATACTGTTGATTTCTTTGTTTGCTTATTAAATGTGCACTTCATTATTTCTTACAAGCATACACATTAGAATAATGAACAAGCTGAATAATGATGATCAAGGTAATTGAATAAAAATATCCAACCAGTGTAAGCATATATTGTGTAGGGCAGAAAAAAATTAATATATAAGGATAAGAATACATGTAAACTTTGCACAGAGGTATGGCATAATGTTGAGGATTATAGCAACTGTTTTGTCAATGTGATGCTGTGAATAGAGACAATTTAATGTATTAACAGATTAACAGAGTTGGAAGGGACCTTGTAGGTCATCTAGTCCAACCCCCCCCACCCAAGCAGGAAACACTACACCATTTCTGATAAATGGTAATCCAGTCTCTTCTTGAAAGCTTCCAGGGATAAAGCTCCCACAACTTCTGTATGCACAAGACACTTTGGCACAATTTATTTTTGAAGAATTGTGACCATTCTTTTTTCTTTTTTCACTTTAAAACCATTTTTGGCTCACAATGTAAAACCTTTTTTCACCTCTCCTTCACTAGTACTTTCTCTTTTACTTTTTATTAGACTTCCCTCTCTTTGCTTTCCCTATTATTCCTTCTCTCCATAATAACCAGAAATAATTGGGCATTAACTAACATTTCTACACTATATACAATGTTAGGTCAGGATATTTATTTATTTATTTATTTATTTATTTGGTTTGTCAATTGCTTACAACAGGGGTGTCCAACCTTTCACCTTCCCTGGGCCACATTAGAAGATGAAAATTTGGTTTAGGCCGCACATAATTAAATTAAATAATTAATTAAATTAAATAATTAATTAAATTAAATAATTAATTAAATTAAATAATTAATTAATTAAATTAAATTAAATTAAATTAAATTAAATTAAATTAAATTAAATTAAATTAAATTAATAAAATAAAATAAAATAAAATAAAATAAAATTATTATTTATTATTAATTATTTATTAAAAATTATTTATTTTTATTTTATAATTTTCGGCCAAATTTTGCGGGGTGGGGGTATTGAATCCTTGTCCCTGGAGACAATAATTTTATTGTACCCTCTGTTGATTAGATTTCATTTAGAATAAATGTGTTCAGTTCTGAGTACCACACTTTAAAGGAATGTGGAGAAACTGGAACAGATTCAGAAGAGAGTTAGCAAGATTGTGAAGGATCATGGAGAGGGAGAGAGAGAGAGAGAACAGGACCAAGCTAACTTGATTAGCTTGCTGTCCCCAACCTTCAGTTAGAAAGAACAGCACAGGGGAAAAAAAGGTGGGGAGTACTGGTGGTGGTGATACTAGAAAGACATCTGGAAGAATGAAGAGAAATCAATACTCATCACAAGTCAATTTGCAAGATTACCATTAAACTCATCCTTAGACTGAGCACTGATCAAATTGTTTTGGCATGACTTTAAACTTCACATCCGGATGACTGAACTGATCTTGTGATAACTTTCCAGCCTTTCATTTATATCAAGAACTGTCTAAACACATTGATCCAAACTGGTAATCCATATTCCATCCAACACCACATAAACAATGAAGTCATTTAATATTCAGAATTGGAATTCATTCATAAGCATGCCGAATATTAAGAAGAGGAAATGGGAAGAGGGAGTAGGCAGGTGAAGGATGGACTGTACAACATTGGTAATCTGTTCAGCTAGAAACCAGAACTGACACGAATTAACCTATCCAAACCTGCATTCAGTTATCCCAAATGTAAGATAAGTGGAATATGCTCTAGATAACCATATGTGGACATTGGAAGTGCTAATTTCAATGTTGAGTTTCAGAAGACATTCCCTGCACAGACAGTAATGCAGCAGATAAAAATTCTTTTTGTGTTCAGCTACCTTGTTAACTACCACAATTAATCCATAATTGCATATGCATAAATAAAATGAGACAGGGCGTCAAATGAATATCCATTGTCCCTTGTGGACTTTGATAACAGTGAATTTAAGGACAAGAAGAGAAACTATTTCTATATGGGAAACCAAAGTGAGAAGAAAAGAATACAAAAGATATTTCAGAATACTTAAGAGAACATCTGCAATTACACTACAGTTCCCCTCTACCCCATGACTGTCATGCTTTCACTTAGACACATATTCCTTACAATGAATACAAAAGCATTGCTGCATTGGACGATTAACTAATAATACAAGTCCTTTTGTTTCACAAATGTTGTGTAATATTGCACAAGCACTTATTGTTCTTCAGCAACTGGCAGTTGTATTATCAAACAATTGCAATAGGCATTCAGTGTCAGGGACTTTCTACACACATTTCTGCAATTATTAAAATCTACCTGTGGTTCATTTTTCATCTGTCTAGATTATCAGCAGCTTCATGACTCAAGAAGCTAAATGGGTAAAGGAAATAAAAAATAAAAAGATAACACATGATTTTATTTTATTTATTTATTTATTTGATTTGCCAATTGTTTACAAGATAATAAGTATAAATGTATACATAGTTGTGAATACATGAAATGGTTACATACAAGAAAAATAAAAGAATAGGAGAAACAATAGGACAGGGACGGTAGGCACGTTGGTGCGCTTATGCACGCCACAGTTCCTTACTTGGTACTACAAGGGGGGAAATGGGGAATTGTGAGAATTCATGGTAACAGTGTTGCACCTGCTGTGTTTGAAAGCCATCATTCAGTAATGCCATAGCAGACCAGAAATGGGACTCTGTCAATCTCACATCAGACAAGGAAAGGAAGTTAAGAATTGTCCAATGCCATTCTTCCCTTTCAGGTACACAGGTTGTACATGGGAAACTCACCATATGGAAATCTCCCAAGGAAACTATCTTGAGCTGAAGCTGTTTGCTTTTGTTTTGTCTTGTGAAACATATCTTGAATTGTTCCCAAAGTAGTTTTCAACATCAAACTGATGGCAACTTTGAGGAAGCAAAACATTGTTGACAAGCACTAAAGAATAATAGTAGCTTGCTTTTCAATAAGGATTAGTTGGCATAAGATCGTTAGTCACCTCAAAAGGTGGAAGTTATATGTGATGTTTAAAAGAGAATTAAAGGGTCTACTTCTCACCATCTCACTGCCCATGATGAACACCTTCTGTTGGTTGTTGCTGTTTCTATAAGTGTATCAGCTCTCAGAGGACAGCTGAACTAAGAACATCAACATCATTTTTTTTATAATGAAAGGTTGGTGATGCTTGTAACCAACCAACCAACTGTGCGTCTAAAAACCTGCAGATCTGCCAAATGAGGCACGCTGGATCCTTAGTGGTCGTTCCTACTTTGAACATATGTCCATCTAAGGGTAGTAATGTTCTGTAGGACAAAGATACAAACAGCACTGCAGGAAGGCAACATTGTTGGCTATAAAAACTGTGTTACTGCTCATCTGTTAGATTTTGAGAAATGGGAAGGAATAAATACAAGACAGGAAAAGAAATAACCACCAATTAGTTAGACTCCCATGATGGCCTGAAAGTGGGTTTCCACATTATTTCCATTTCCTCACAATTGATACTGACTGCCTTGGAAAAAGCCACGACAAATTAGTATGAATGTCTGCTGAGAATGTAAACATGGTTGGTAGGTGAACACAATCAGAAACAGTATAATGCAATACCGGAAATTGTCCCAAAGTGCTCTTAATGATGACTCCATAGGAAAAAAACTCAGCATATATATCTGCCTGTTAACCTTCAGGATTACAATTGAAAGTCTTTCTGAAATATTTCATTCTTTATTAAGTTCTCATAAGCAATACATCTTTAATAATTAAATACTCCTTTTGTTAATATTCACAAAAGTTAATATCAATTGTATCTAGTTGTATGTTAGAAATTGTTATGAACAACATAATTTCATTTTTAAGCAGTACACCAAAGAAAAGTTTTTGTTTTTTTTAAAAAAAAACAGATATAATGGACTGTTACATAAGTGTTTTTTTCTTTCATTTTTCAGGTAATACCTTTCAGAAAACCAAAACCAGTTCGTCGAAGACCTAGTATGTAAAAAAATCATGATTGGTAATATATTGCTGAATATTGTTGCTGTGATGAGAGAGGAACATTTCCTTTGCTCATCTAAAAGTCATAATTATGCTTGAAACTTTCTTACTTTGTGCCCTGTTTGTCCTTCCAAGGATATTTATTTATTTTATTTTATTTATTTTGTCAATTGCTTACAAGATAATAGGTATAAGTAAAAACGTAGTTATGAATACATGGATACATATAAGAAAAATAAAAAAGAAAAGAAAAGAAACAATAGTACAGGGACGGTAGGCACGTTGGTGCGCTTATGCATGCCCCCTACAGACCTCTTAGGAAAGGGGTGAGGTCAATAGAAGACAGTCTAAAGTTAAAGTTTTTGGGGTTTGGGGAAGAAACCACAGAGTCAGGTAGAGTATTCCAAACATTGACTACTCTGTTGCTGAAGTCGTATTTCCTGCAATCAAGTTTGGTGCAATTAACCTTGAGTTTGTATCTATTGTTTGCTCTTGTGTTGTAATGGTTGAAGCTGAAGTATTCATTGCAATGTATGATTTTATATACTATACTTAGATCAGACCGAAGGCGGCATAGTTGTAGGTTTTCTAGGTCCAGAATTTAGAGTGTGGTGGCATAAGGTATTCTACAACGAGTAGCAGAGTGGAGAACTCTTCTTGTGAAATATTTCTGGACTTTCTCAATTGTGTTAATATCAGATATGTAATGTGGGTTCCAAACTGATGAGCTGTATTTGAGTATTGGTCTAGAAAATGTTTTGTATGCTCTAGTTATTAGTGTAATATTACCAGAGAAAAAGCTACGTAAGATTAGGTTAACAACTCTTAATGCCTTTTTGCCTATGTAGTTACAGTGGGCTCTAGCACTTAGGTCATTAGAGATGAGTACTCCAAGATCCTTGACAGAGTTTGGATCATCAACAAGGTCTTAAGTATTCAGCTTGTATTTTATTTTCTGATATTTTTAACTGAAACATCGTGGCAGAATGGTGGAACCCCAGGAAGAGAAAGTGAAGGGAGAAATAAGAGGAAACACCTTGGGACTATTTGGATTACTTGGTGATCTCTGGATTCTTGGTTGTTGCATTTGAGTGACTAAAGTCAATTGGGTGGTTGTTTGAAACTGTTTAAAATGGCTCCACTTTTAGAAGAACTGAAAATGGAACTTAAAAAGTACAAAGAAGATGCACAAGAAGGGAGAGGTTCTTTTGGCTTCGTACTTCAGTTCTTAGAAATGGAGATTTGGAACTATGAGAAACAACAAGAAATGCCTACAGAACAAGAGGATTGAGACAAAGAAGAAGCCATCTTTAATGAACAAGTAATCTTGGGTGGGGAAGGGAAGGGAAAGGGGGGAAAGAGAATGGAAAGTTTAAGATTGGGAAAAACAACCCAAAAGAAGAATAGAGTGAAAAATAAGTATAGAGTCGGAGAGCAACAGAGAAGAGAAATGCAGAGGAGAGAATTGGAAGTAGAGAGACAGGGGGGTGGAGAGGGGAGGGAGAAGAGGAGAGGGAAGAGAGAGGGGAAAATAACTTATAGGGGACGGAGGCAAAATGTAGAGAAACAGGGCCTATTTAGAGATAATAGGTGAAAATCTAATGGAAGGGGGGATTCTGCAAAGGTACATAGGATAGTATTGTTATATTAGAAATAGAAATAATTTCAGAAAATATGAAACAATGTATGATTAAAATGTTTGATAAGGTAGTTGTCATAACTTAGTGGAATGCTTGTCAATAAATAAATGTAACAAAATGAATATTTAATGATTTACAAAACATATGTGAAGAGAGATGGGGGGAAAATTAATTATGGAGATTATGTGTGTCTTTAAGGAAATATGATATTTAATTTAAAAGAAATGTTGAAGATGTTGAGACTTTGATGATTATTGATGATGGAACTGAATTGGAATGGAATGAGGGTTTATAATTGCATATATTTATAATCCTTTTTTAAAAAAAGAATATAGTGTGTATTGTGAGAATGTACCAAGCAGAATTCGATTGGAGGTTGTGTGTTGTGTATTGTATTGAAGGTCATAACCTTGGGGTATGTACTGAGGTTTAAATGGGAGTTGAATGGATATGATTAAGGGATATAAAGGTGTCATGCTCCAGTTGGTAACTGCAGGAGAAGATTTGTTTAATGAGAAAGGATGGTATGAAATTGAGACAGAACAGACAGAAGTATAAATATGATGATTTGAATTGAGATGGGATAGAAAATTAAAAGAGGGGAAAAACTGTATAGAAAATGTAGAATAGTATAAGATATGGAATAGAACACAAAAATGGGCATGCAATTGGGTTTGTGTCTGTATGGAGAAGTTCGGCCCGGGACCATGCTATTTTCAAAAAAGATGTTTTACTTGTATTTTGTGTGTATGAAAACCCAAATAAAACTTTATTAAAAAAAAAAAAAAGAAATTGCCAATCAAGGGATGAGAGATCGTTGTTTATAAGATCATAGTTGCCTTTTTTGAAGTTATAAGTGGGGATTCCGTTGTTGTGATGATTTTTGTGTGGACGTATGTTGAGACAAAAGTCAATCATGTTGTGGTCACTGTTGGAAAAGGGTTCTTTAATTTGTATTCCATAAATTGAATTCAAATTATTGCAGAAGATGAGATCGAGGCAGTTGTTAAGTCTAGTGTTGTTGGTTACTAGTTGTTCTAGTCCCAGATTTGTTACTGCATTGTAGAAGGTTGCATGTGTGGGTTCAGTTGTACATTTGTTAAGGGTCTAGTTAATATGAGGTAGATTGAAGTCACCAAGAAAGATAAAATTTTGTGGGCAGAATGCTGCCCATGTTAGTAGTGTATTTAGCTTGTTTGCATGTTCAATGTCATAATCAGGGGCTCTGTAACATAGTAAGAACTGAAATGTGATATTTAAGGACAGTTCACAGACGATGGTCTCAGGAATAGCAAGTTCCTGGGTAACTTGGATGTTTTTTAGATGTAGGGACTTTTTATAGAAGATAGCAACACCACCTTCTCTACCGATTTCACGATCTGATTGGTAAACATGATAGTCTCTTACTGTGGTAATGGAGTCAGGGAGAGATGCATTGAACCATGTTTCATAGGCAAATATAATGTCGAATTTAGCCATATTTAGTAAGAGGAGAAATTCAGGTATTTTATTTACAAGGCTTCTTGCATTGAGTTGCTTGCATTTAAGGCCAGTTGTGGTTGGAATAGAGGTAGTTAGGGGCATGCATGCCTAGTTTTGAGTGATGTTGGATTGGATGGAGTGGGGTTGGATGCTGAGTTGTGGGTTGTGTGACTTTCTTTTGATGCAATCAGCTCTGTAGTCAATGTATAGGTCCTTTTCTCCATTGTCTAGACAGTTTTTGAGTTCTGCGTGGAGTTCACGGGAGCGGATTCTTTGCAGTATGGATAAGTCTGGTCTTGAGCGAAGTTTTTTGTGGTTGGGATTGGTTTTTGCAATGGTGTTTTTTGTATGAATGAATATGCGTTTGCTAGACTCATTTTTGCATACAACTCTACAAAATCTTGGGGCCATAGAGCCATCACTGTATTTGTACCCAGGGCCATCTCTGGTTATTTCAATGATATCTTCAGGAGAGATGTTTGTTGTATTTGAGTTGCTTATGATATCACAAACTTTGGTGATGTTGTCTGATTCGTTGGTGTCTTTGAGACCAAATAAGATGGCATTTGTTCACGTTCCATGGTGTCTCTGGTGAGTAAGGGGATATTATTTGTGGAATTATTTGAAGAGATAGTAATTGTTTGTGGCTGTGGTTCTGTGGTTATTTTTGGTTGTAGTTGTGATCGTAGTTGAGGTAGTGGTTGTGGTTTTTGTGGGATTTTATTTTGAGCTGATAGGTACTCACTTAACTGTGCTGTATTTTTTTTTTCAAGAGAGATTAGGCTTGGTTGTATAGTTGTTTCAAAACGTGTTGCTAAGCGTTCTTTTATTGAGTGAATAAGTGATTCTATGCATTCAACTATGTCAGGTAGGGTACTCAGTTTGTTTAGCTTAGGAGAACATGATGGACATAGATAAAAGAATGTATCTGAATTTTTAACCATATCAGCTAGGCTTTTGTTTGCATTTAAGCAGGCAGGGTGGGCTAGATTATCGCATAGGCAGCATTTGATGTAAATTTCGCTTTCATTGATGGTTTCAAGACATCTGAAACATGTGCAGGAGTCTGGGAAGTCATTGGTAGAGATATTTTTCTTTTGTTTTGGTTTGGAGTTTTTGGCTGGCATGGTCAATGGCAATAGTACAGTAATCAATTACAATAGCTACCCTGTTTCTCCAACAATACGGCCTCCCCCAATAGGAAGTGCCAGCATGTTTTATAGTCATGAAATGAAATTAAGCCCCTCCCCCCAAATTAAGGCCTATATTAAAACATGCGAAATGGGGAGGGGATGGTGGGGGGAGCTTGCCATTAGGAAGTACTTTTGTTGCACACCTGGATATGGTGCTGCCTGCATTGACCCCGATACGAAGTGCCCCACCAACGCCGAGGTCAACATCCAAGCCGTCGCCACCCACCCGCCCAAAGATGCAAGGGGGGGGGAATTAAGTCACCCCCGAAAAGACAGCCTAGCTATTTTTGGGGGGGCTCAAAAAAAATAAGACCCAGCCTTATTATATGAGAAACACGGTAGTTAATGTGATAGGTAGACAGTTATTTAATGAATGTTGGTAATTAATAAATGTTAGTTGATATGTTAGAGAACAAATCAAAAGTAAGGTTACTTATTACTAAAAATCAATCAATCAATCAATTGGTTATTCAAATCACTCTAATGAAATAATTTTGCTAAGCAACAAACAGCCTAATTTATTACAGTAATTATTAAACACACTGGTCAATTAAATTCACTAAATCACTGATTTTACATCAGATATTTAGTAATTACACTATATGCACTAAACACTCAATCATACTAATCAATAAAAACAATAAATCAATTATTTGATAAAAATTAATTATTTTAAAGAAATTGATTTTTTGAGATAATGAAGGTAATGAAGTATTGAGAGTTAGTAAGTAAAGGGTTATTGCTTTGTTTTGCTTTGCTTAGCTGTTGCTGGTATCTGAGAATAAGTTTATAACCCCTAATAAACTGGCAGGTCTCTTTTCCTGGACTGTTTGAAAACAATAAGTGAGCAAGGGTTTACACTTGCTCACTGATTATGATTATATTATATGATTATACATTATATAATTATATATAATTATATTATATTATATATATTGAATATATGATATATAATTATATTATATATCATGTATTCACAACTATGTATATTATACTTATTATCTTGTAAACAATTGGCAAATCAAATAAATAAATAAATATTATATAATAGATATAATATTATATATTATATATTATATGATTATAGGTTATCTGATTGAAGCATACCCTAAAAATTATAAGGCAAAATAAAACTAGTTTTCATTGTTATACAGCAAGTCTGTATCTGGTCTGCACTTAACACTATTAGGGTGTTAGAGTGCATAATTTAAAAATAGTTTAGAACACAGGTTTGGATCTCACAGGACAGCAGCTTTCTTCTCTTAATAGAACATGAATGTCTAAACTGAAAAAAAAAATGAGAAAAATAGTTATTTTAATGAATTTAATCAGACAACACATTTTAATGTTTAACTTTAAAATAGTTGCATCCTTTCCCAGTTTCTTGCTAAGCCTAAAAAGGGGCTGCTGTGCTTTTAGAAGATCAAAGCACTTCTTCCAATAATTTTCAAATTGTGAATAGTCCTACTTCATACAACTGAACCTCATATAATGAATGCTCCTCCATGGAAAACTTGCATATTTGTAGATAAAATAGAGAGGGGAATTATTCTAGCTTAGACATATATAGCTGTTTAGATATATTCCCTCTCAAAGATTAGACTTCTGTAAGAATGAAGAGTTTGATGTGACCCCCTTTTAAGGGTTAGGGAGCCAAAGCTAGATTTGAAGTCTTGGCAGGCATGGATCCTTCAACTTAGATCCCACACTACCATCTCTCTATCTCCAAGCTGAGAATCAGAAAACAGAGCTAAGCAGGTAGCTTTGCAGAGTACAATAGTAGACTGTTGTTCCTAAGCGAATCAATAACTATAGCCACACTTGGCTGGAGACTGTGAGTTTTAGAATGGTGTATTAGCCTAATCTCATTCAAATGCTAAAACAACCTTAGTGTTAGTCAGCTTTATGTCCTGCTTTGATAAATTAACTATTTGTCCTGTCTTGACCCATGGAATTCTCATATAAGTGAATGTTACATCTTTACTAAAGAAATTTGCAAACAGAACTCTGATGGTAAAAAGGGTTGAACTTGTAACTGTAGTCCCTCACACTCAAAATACCCAACCCACAATAACTCAATCAGCTTAAATTGGAGGCAAAACTGCTTTCCCTGCCTGCCACTGTTCCAGCTGAATCCCCTCAGACAGATTACTTTCCTATAACTCCATCTGCTAAATATGAATTGGCCATGATAGTATTTTGACTTGAAACAACAAATTACTTTCCTAAGCTAAAAAGATGGCTGGTCCAAAAGTCAAAGTTTAATTTTTCTAAGTATACATAGTTCTTGGGTTTAATTTTTCTAAGTATACGTAGTTCTTGGGTTGCTGCAGCACTTGGGACCAGAATTTCCATCACTAAGCAATGTAAATGGTGACATCCAGGGGTGGGATTCTACTGGTTTGGACAAGTTCTATAGAACTGGTTGTTATGATTCTGTGCAGTTTGGAGAACTGGAAAATCGTGTCCCTGGCTAGCCCCACCTCTCTCCGCCCATCCCTCCCCACCCAATCAGTCCTTATCGTGCATGCACGAGATTGACATTGCTGACTGCATTCTCCCCCACCCAATCACTCCTCAAGGTATTTCTTTTTTTCCTTCCGGCGATCAGCTGTGCTGGGATCTCCCTCACTGTCTTACTGCTTTGCCCAGGAGGCTTCCCTGAGGCCCAGGAAGGAAAAATGGGGTTCACGGGGGGAATGCTGTGCCCCCCCCCCCATGCTCCATTTTTTGCCTTCCTGGGCCTCAGAGAAGCTTTCTGGGAGCAAAAACGCCCCCCCCCCGGAGGCTTCCCTGAGGCTCAGGAGGCCCAAAAACAGAGCATGGGGGGTGCTGCAAAAAAAAGATGCCACGCTCACCCAATCACATGGCCATGCCCACCTAGGCATGCCCACCTAACCATGCCCACAGAACTGATTGTTAAAAAATTTGAATACCACCCCTGGTGACATCCTGTGACTGAATTGCTTAGTAATTGCAATCCTGGCACTCTCTGTCTCCATCATTAACCAAATTCCATTGGTCATTAGCCAAGGACCCACTCTGATCCAACCATACCCCAGCTTGGTCACTCCCAGCCCTGATTCTAAGTTCTTCTAAGGTAATGGACTGTCTCCCCTTCACCTCCCCCCTCCAATTGCCTCTTCTTCCCTTTTCTCCGCCCTTTTGGTTGCCCTGCACCCTGCCTTACAGAGTAGCAAGCAGCCCCAGAACTACCATATATGATGGTGTGCTGTAAGTTAGGGGCTTCTTGGCATGCCATAGTTCTGGGGCTGCCAAAGTACCTGAGCCACAATACAAAGCCACAGCAGCTTCAGCCTATTGCTGTGACACAAAGCCCCCACTTCTCCCAGGAGCCCCAGATGCCTCAGCTCAGAAGCTGCCTCTTGAAGAGTCAGGCCAAGTATTGTAGGTCAGCAGCAGGAACAAACAGATGGCTAAAGTCAAGCTGGGACAAGACTGCCAACTACCCGAATTTTGATCAGGTATACAGGGGGATGCTGCAACAGCTATAACTTTGAGGATCAAACATCAGTACCAATCATTTCAAACAACCACTGAATAAACGATTATAACTCAAGTACTAACAGTATCCTTTCATCCTTAGACCAATCCTGGACCACATTTTAACCACTGCTTTGATTAATCCTAAAAGGCAATCTCTTCATCTTCATGGGGTTAAATCTATTAGGGTAGTAAAAGCAGAATGCTCATTCTGAAAATCTTCCCTATTTTTTCATTGATTGCTCCAATGGAGTTTCCCCCATTAGAAATCCAACTATACTTCTTCGTGTGCCCAGTAACTGCTGAATGTCCATACTACAATATGCCTTGGGAAATCAGTTTCTTCATTCCAAAATTGTTAATGTGGTCTGTGCCATTACTTTGACTTATTTAAAGAACAACTTACACAACAAACTTATAAGTCTCACTACAACTATTTATTCTTGATTTGTACCAAGCCTAACTCTTGATTTTTGCAGAATGTTGTTCCTCCTGGATTAAAATACGAATGGCATCCTGCTGAGAGAGGAGGAAAAGACTCCATCCTTGTAAAAGAACACACGTCAGATTATAATTCCAAAAGCATTATTTGAGACAAAGAGCTAGTTCTGGTATTGACTCAGGCAGTCCATTCCCATGCCAGGAGTAATTTAATTACCCATAAATCATTCCTGCTAGGCAATGTCAAGTCTGATTCTGAATGTACTGGGAGCTAGCAAATTACCTGTAGTTATTTTGCATTGCCTTTTTGCAGTTTCTAAATTGCTTGGATTCTTATTGGAAACAATTCTTATATTTCTAAATTCTGCCTATTTATTTGTTCTGTTGGTTAAAATATTAGAAATATTCAAATGTTACAACAGATCATCTTTCATTCCTCCTTTTTCCACACCTGCTCAGAGGAACTGAGTAGTACAGCAGGTTTGGCAGCTACAGAAATCCTGTGTGGTATTTGCCATAAACTGCATTTGATATTAGCCCTGGCATGTGATATGAAAGCATCATATAGCATCTCTAAAACAATTATTACTTGGAACAGAAATAAAATTCTAACCCTAGACTGATTAGTTGAAGAATTTTCATCTTCCTAATGTTCCTGCAAGAGCATGGCATGTAGCGTAGGGTAGTGTGACATGATGTTACATGATGTGACACGACATAACACATCACCTTAGGGTAGGGGTATAAAGCAGTTTTTCTCAAAGTATGATCCAAGAGCCCTTGAGGGCTGCCAAGATCTTCTCAAGGGCCTGCAAATCAAAATTATTTGCAGGCTATTTTTAAAATATTAAAAACCTATCAAACAATCATGAGAAGCAGTAATGGCTATGCATGCATCATTTTTAATAAAGTTAATATTGTTAACTATAAGCCATGAAACTAAAGTATAGTTTATTTAAAGAGACTAAAATCTATAATGAATGGTTGCTGGGATTGAGTGTGTCTATTTAATGAAAAGAAGGACTAGAGGTGACAGGATAGCAATCTCCCAATATCTCAGGGGTTGCCACAAAGAAAAGGGAGTCAAGCTATTTTCCAGAGCACCTGAAGGCAGGACAAGAAGCAATGGGTGGAAACTAATCAAGGAGAGAAGCAAGCTAGAACTAAGGAGAAATTTCCTGAATGGAAGTTTTTAATAAGAGATTGGACAGCCATTTGTCAGAGGTAGTACAGGGTTTCCTGTCTGAGCAGTGCGTTGGATAGAAGACCTTTAAGATCCCTTTCTATTCTTAGATCAAATATACTATATAGAGAGCAGCTGATTCCTGCCGTAGCCAATAACCATTTATGTTCAATTATCCTCAATTTCAGTATTGCTTTCATTTTCATGTTTATAATTAGTCTTCCTCCTCCTTCACAACCTTCTAGAAGTTTCCAATATGTTTGCAGCAATTTTACTCTATAGAGCAACTCTTCTTCTTCCCCCACCACTCTGCTTCTTAAAATAAAGGTAATAGGACTCTCTGGAACCAAGTTACATTGAATTCAGTGTGGTTTCTCCCAGGTAAATGTCTCTGGAATTGTAGCCAAAGTGACAGAAATAGATTATTTGCAATGAGAACCATTTAAGAATTACTCATGGATAATCAAAATAATTGTTTTATACTTTTAACCATTGTCTCTATTACTGTTTATAGCTTGGGTTGAATTTACTTTTTCCCTTTTATATATAGAGAAATTACTAAGTTAATGTAATGTTGTGGTTAAGAGAATGAAATAAATAAAAATCCTTGCTTTTCATGTCATTACTGTTTAAATACTGTATGGAGTTTTAAGTAAAGTATTTTGCCTCAACCCTCCTCCAGTCAGAATGTTCTGATCCATCTTTTAATGTTGTTATAAGAACAATCTCTAGAAATGCCATCCTTCTGCTGCTCCCATTCTCCTGTTTTTCAGGAAGAAAAGCATTTGCCCATGTGAGCCATCAGATCCACTAATAATTTGTTGTCATTTCAGGGTATAATTTGCCCATTCTCTTCAAGCAGGGCATGTGAATTATTTCTTTCAGATCATTTTGCATGATAGATTTGCTAAAATGAAGCTGTGATAATTAATGATACTCTCTTTTTTCTAACCTTCCAGAAAGTGCTGGTGAGATTAGTGCTGTAAAAACTGAAAATTGGACCATGGTAGCACCTGTACCACATGTAAGTGAGCAGTGCGATAGAAGTGAAAGGGTGCAGAGAAGAGCAACAAAGATGATTAGGGGGCTGGAGGCTAAAATATATAAAGACTGGTTGCTGGAATAGGGTATGTCTAGTTTAATGAAAATAAGGACGGGGTGACACGATAGCAGTGTTCCAATATCTCAGGGGCTACCACAAAGAAGAGGGGGATCAACCTATTCTCCAAAATACCTGAAGGCAGGATAAGAAGCAATGGATGGAAACTAATCAAGGAGAGAAGCAACCTAGAATTAAAGAGAAATTTCCTGACAGAATAATTCATCAGTGGAACAACTTGCCTCCAGAAGTTGTGAATGTTCCAACACTGGAAGTTTATAAGAAGAGATTGGACAACCATTTGTCTGAAATGGTATAGGATTTCCTGCCTGAGCAGGAGGGAGGGTTGGACTAGGACAGGGGTCCCCAACCACCAGGCCGCGGACCGGTCCGGTCCGTGGAGCACTCTGTACCGGGCCGCAAAGAAAATAAAATTGAAAAAAATGGCGACTTTCTTCGCCTTCGTGAATGCTGCTGGGATCAGGGATCAAGGACACAAATGAAAGAAGGGGAGGAGGAAGCAACCAAAGCCTGTCCTGCTCTCCGGCTCAGCGGCTTTGGTTTCCTCCCGCCTCGTTCCTCTCTCAGTCGCTCTCTCGCTCCTCCACCAGCCCAGGAAGAAACTGCTTCAAAGGAGCCGGCAGGGTGGCTTTTCCTGTCGGCGCAGCTCCCCAGGCGCCCGTTCACCCCCACCCGCCGCCAATCAATCCAGGTTCAATCAGTGCTCCGTTCTGCCTGCCTGCCTGCCTTTGTTTGTTTCGAGCAGCTTCGGCTGAGAATAATAACTATTCGATTCTTTTTATCAGCGAAGCTGCTCCGAAACAACCAGAAATGCAGGCAGGCAGGCAGGCAGACGGAGCACTGGATTGAACCGTGCGCAGGCAGGCGGGGTGGGGGTGAGCGGGCGCTCCGGAGGAGCTGCGGCGACAGAAAGCCACCCCCGGCTTCTTTGAAGCAGTTTCTTCCTGGGCTGGATGTTAGAGGTCCATCGTAGCTCTGAATGATCCCTAAACAAGGACTACAGGAGCTTCTAGGGAAAACACACTGACTAAATGCTCCTCATTCAATTCCTGTTTTCACCAGATAAGAGAAACATCTGCATGAAATTTTGTAGCTACACAGCTGGGCAAGACCTAGAACTAGAGAGACTGCAGTCAGGTGTCTTTAATGCTAGTTGTAGGGTAAACATAAAGTTTTGGGGATGGAAAATAGAATCTCCCCCCTCCCCGCCGGTCCTTGAAAAAGTGTTTCTGCTTGAAACTGGTCCCTGGTACAAAAAAGGTTGGGGACCACTGGACTAGAAGACCTCCAAAGTTTCTTCCAACTCTGATATTCTACTCTATTCCAAGTGCCTGTTAGGCTTAAATGGCCAGCACCCAAATGTAGATTATTACAAAGCACTTCTTATTTCTGACTACTGATGGACTGGGCACATTTCTAGCATTCTACGTTAGCCAATGGCTGTTCAGTAAATAGATTCATATGCCCACATCCTTTGATCCACCAGAGCACTCATGAGCTTTGCCCCTTATCTCTAGACAAGTGAGAGTTGAATTCAAATTTCATCAACATTATTTTCTCATTACTTTCTAATATATATGACATTTGAAGTCTTATTAAAAGGAGACATGTGATAAGAAAGAATATATTAAGAGTCACCCAGACTATATATGTTCTGTGTCAAAGGACAGGCTTCAAAATGTATTTTTATATCTTTATGAATGATAATTGCATTACAGTATTCAGAGAATTATGACAAGTAGATATTAATCTAAGATGTATAGACAGGATGTGTAATTTCATATTTGAATTCACAAACAATTTCCTAAAGTTCCCTAAATCCAGAAGTGCAATGAAACAATTGTTTAATGTGAGAATTGTCCAGTATTAAGTCTAAATATTTGAACTTCAGTTTCAAACACTCTGTTAGTTACTGGTTTTCTTTCCCTCTATAGTCTTCCCAGGATCAGGTCTGTCTTTCACAAGCAACATTGTGCTTGAGCAAAGTAATTTCTATTGGATCTACCTATACAGCACTAAAATTAAGAAAATGAAAGTGACCATAGGTTTAATTTCCTTATTGTATGGTTTAGGGTAGCAGATTTGGTCATAAAAAACCTGCCTGCTCACTAGATGAGAGCAAAGTGAACATTTTGGGTTCTTTTCTGTGTTACTTTGCTGTCACCCAATTGATATTTGCATTTTTGCAGTACAGCTCTAATGAACTCATGCATTATTTCCCCCCATCTACCTATACATTTTCAGCTCATAGAAAAACTGTGCTGTACTACTGACTTTTACCACTATGCTGAAACAGAATGTTTTGAGAAATCCCAGAGTCTAACATAGTCTCTCACTAATGGGCTCAGTTGAAGAAAATGACTACTGTTGTATGCCAATCTCCCACTAGTACAATTTGCACTATAGGTTTTGCTGGGATCTAAATTGTATTTTAATCACTCTTTCCACTTCTGAAATTGACAGAAAAGATAGGGCTGGGAAGCCAACTATTATTTAATACCCTAAGGTAAGTATTCTAAAGGAATACTGACATGTGGAGTTCTGTGTGATCTATCACGGATTTGTATTTCCAGGAATTTGTAAAAGCCAAATATAAGTCAAATAATTAAAAAAAAAATGTTTGGAAATCTCACAAAGGGGAGTAAATATTCTATCAAATCCCCACTACAATGCCTCCAGAAATTCAAAAATAAAAAATGTTTAATAGTTTAATTTAATGTTATAGCATTCTTAACATCCATCAATCCAGAAGTGGCAAACAAACCTATGGCCACAGTACTACACAACATGCATAACCTAGCCAAATGAACTAAGGTTGAAATACTCAGAATTATGGACTCAGAATTATCAATCTCTGTCTCACCATCTACTTTTAGTTTGATGGACCTGATGGATCCCCCTTTTTGCCTTCCCTTTCCACAACTCCTATCCCAGAAGGAAATGGAGAATTCCAGATGTTTTGGGGCATATGTGCTTCAGAATACATTTTGTATAAAATCTTTATACAATTTTATGCTTCATTGATCATCTCCTCAGCTCCTCCCCTGGTCTGCAAACTGTGACAGAAAACCATAGACTGGATTGGGTTATTTGGTAGGAGAACCTGTAGTCCTTCTATGGATGTTTATTTGCGTCTGAGGAGACATAATGTCATTCTTGTCTATTCATCTTTAAGAAAGCCATCCAATTATTCAGTGTTTTGAACTTTGTTTTTAAATGGCTTTTCAGAACAAGGAAAACTAAGACAAGGAAGAGGCCCAGGCATAGCAAAAAATAAATAAAATTTACCCAAAATCAGGCAAAGCAGGCGGGCAGATTGAGTTGCTCACAGAATCACAGATTCACTCAGAAATCTATCTTTCTGCAATCTGCTATCTGAGTCTGCATTGGAAAATAGAACCTTCAGTCCTAAGAGGGGTTCAGCTCTGCTTTTAGATTAGCTAGAAAGCAAGAAATCCAACAATTTCCTGCTTTCTAGCTAATCTATATATCCCAGCTGATAGTCAGAAAAGCTGGTGGTTGGGGGGGGGAAAAAAGGAAAAATAGCAACTTACCAAAAATTAAGTAAAGGCACAAGGTAGGCAAGTTGGATGGTGTGAATGCCAGGTAAGGAGTGAGGGGGGGCAGGGGGGGCAGCCAGTGGCGCAATTTGCCAGTTCCCCTGAACTGCACAAAATCATAACTGGGTCTATGAACTGGCCCGACCAGGTGGAATTCCACGCCTGCTTAATATAGAAATGTGCCCTTAATCAAAGATTGATTTGCCAACATCAGGAGCCAATAGTCTAGGAGGACTCCCTAGATATACACTGCTCAAAAACATAAAGGGAACACAAAAATAAGACATCCTAGATCTGAATGAATGAAATATTCTTATTAAATACTTCGTTCATTACACAGTTGAATGTGCTGACAACAAAATCACACAAAAATTATTAATGTAAATCAAATTTAGCAACCCATGGAGGTCTGGATTAGGAGTTACACTCAAAATTAAAGTGAAAAAACAACAACACTACAGGCTGATCCAACTTTAATGTAATGTCCTTAAAACAAATCAAAATGAGACTCAGTAGTGTGTGTGGCCTCCACATGCCTCTATGACCTCCCTACAATGCCTGGCCATGCTCCTGATGACATGGCGGATGGTCTCCTCCCACACCTGGACTAAAGCATTCCCCAACTACTGGGCAGTCTGTGGTGCAATGTGGCGTTGGTGGATGGAGCGAGACTTGATGTCCCAGATGTGCTCAATTGGATTCAGGCCTGGGGAACAGGCGGGCCAGTCCATAGCATCAATGCCTTCATCTTGCAGGAACTGCTGACACACTCCAGCCACATGAGGTCTAGCATTGTCGTGCATTAGGAGGAACCCAGGGCCAACCGCACCAGCATATGGTCTCACAAGGGGTCTGAGGATCTCATCTCGGTACCTAATGGCAGTCAGGCTACCTCTGGCAAGCACATGGAGGGCTGTGCGGCCCCCTAAAGAAATGCCACTCCACACCATTACTGACCCACTACCAAACCGGTCATGCTGGAGGATGTTGCAGGCAGCAGAACATTCTCCACGGCATCTCCAGACCCTGTCACGTCTGTCACATGTGCTCAGTGTGAACCTGCTTTCATCTGTGAAGAGCACAGGGCGCCAGTGGCGAATTTACCAATCTTGGTGGCAAATGCCAAACTTTGGCAAATGCCAAACGTCCTGCACGGTGTTGGGCTGTAAGCACAACCCCCACCTGTGGACGTCGGGCCCTCATACCACCCTCATGGAGTCCGTTTCTGACCATTTGAGCAGCCACATGTACATTTGTGGCCTGCTGGAGGTCATTTTGCAGGGCTCTGGCAGTGTTCCCCCTGTCCCTCCTTGCACAAAGGCGGAGGTAGTGGTCCTGATGCTGGGTTGTTGCCCTCCTACGGCCTCCTCCACTCCTCCAAGTGGAATAGATAGCACCTTGGACTCGCAACTGGCTGACAAACCGTACTAGTAGTCTTTAATGGTTCTAAGTCCACATGGAGTAAGCAATGGGGTGCCACAAGGTTCTGTCTTAGGCTCAGTACTCTTCAATATCTTCATTAACAACTTAGATGAGGGAATAGAAGGGGAACTTACCAAATTTGCAGATGATACTAAGCTGGCAGGTATAGCTAACACCCCAAAAAATAGGCTCAAGATCCAGATGGATCTTGACAGACTTGAACACTGAGCCCTATCTAATAAAATAAAATTCAATGAAGAGAAAGTAAAGTCCTACATTTAGGCAAGAAAAACCAAAAGTACACATATAGACTGGGTGAAACCAATAACAGTAACTTTGAGAGGGATCTTGGAGTCTTAGTGGACAACCATCTAAATATGAGCCAGCAGTGTGCAGTGGCAGCCAAAAAAGCTAACAGAGGGATACAATCAAGATCAAGTGAGGTGTTAATACCACTCCATAAAGCCTTAGTAAGATCACACTTAGAGTACTGCATCCAGTTTTGTTCACCACATTATAAAAAAGATGTTGAGACTAGAAAAAGTACAGAGAAGAGCAACCAGGATGATTAGGGGACTGGAGGCTAAAACATACAACGAACCGTTGTAGGAACTGGGCTTGGCTAGTCTAGTAAAGAGAAGGACCAGGGGAGACATGATAGCAGTCTTCCAATATTTGACACAGGGAGGAAGGGGTCAGGCTATTTTCTAAAGCGCCTGTAGACCAGACAACGAATAATGGATGGAAACTGAACAAGGAGAGATTTAACCTGAAAACAAAGAGAAACTTTCTGACAGTGAGAACAATCAACCAATGGAACAGCTTGCCCTCGGAAGTTGTGAGAGCTTCATCACTTGAGACTTTCAAGAGATTGGACTGCCATTTGTCAGAAATGGTGTAGGGTCTCCCACTTGGGTGGGAGGTTGGACTAGTTGACCTATAAGGTCCCTTCCAACTCTGATTATCTGTTATCTGCTATGAATACTAATTCTTCAAAGATTGACAATTAGACAATAAGAAATTCTGTGGTGTAATGTTTTTCAATCAGTACTCTAATAAACTCAAACAGGGACATTTTCTAGGAGCTCTTCATTATCCTCTCTGACTAAGGACAAATTTCTACCTTGTCCTACCTCAAGCAGCTAGAGAGCTTAAGTTGGTTGGTTGAGTTGAGGAATTTCCTGCAATGTGGCTCCAAAGCAGAGACATGATCTTATAACAGGTGGCCTGGGTTGGACCTGAGTTCTAACTACAACTTTCATACAAGGTTAGACTAAAATTCAGACATTTCAAGGGAGTACCCAGTGTATAAAGAAAAAAGAATGTTGATGATAAATATTTATATTAAATAAATTTTCATCTCAATTTTAAGTTAAAAAATGTCAAAAAAGACAACTGGATTGTTTTGTTTTGTTTTTTGGGAAGAAGAAAACATTTCACTTCTCATCCAAAAAGCTTCATCAGTTGTGGATGGATGGCCCCCACTATCCAGTCACAACTGATGAAACTTCTTGCATGAGAAGCAAAACTTCTTCCTAAAAAAACAGTCCAATTTGCTTTTGAAAAAGCACCTTTGACACAACTACGACCTGGATGACTAGGAATCTACATAGATATATAGAAAAAGAGGGATTTTTTTTTAAAAAAAATCTATATTTTCCAGGTGCTTGGTCTGGACAGTAGTTATAAACAATAGATAGTATTGACTCTTCAGCCCGAGTTTTGGTCTTCCGCCTAATACTAGTAAGGTATTTTTGAAGTGCTTGGAAATAGAATGAACATTAAATCTTCATCATTTATTTAAATAGATCATTGTTGAGTTTTAAATTCAGTCTTGGACTAGATCCAAGATGGCTTGTTTTTATCATACTTGTTGTATAGTGAAGCAATTCTAAAATACATGAGGGCAAATGTTTAGTTCACACTCCATCAATGTTTTGCTCTATGGTGTCACTAGATTGCTGGCTTAGCAACATAACAAAGCCAAGACCATAATTCAGCACATTTTTAAATGTATTGGAAGCTTCACCTTCTGTTTTCCTTTTTGTTTTGCCTGCTTTTCCCTCCTGATGGATGATATTGGCCTGGAGTACATTCATTAGAGAGAGGGAGAGAAGGTGAAATACCTACCCCTTTCTTGGCATTTTTCACTACAATTCTGTGATTTGCTAAGTGTCTCTGCAAAGTTTGAAAGTGAAGGGTACTTTTTTAAGAAGCTAAATTTAGAGTTCAGATCCTTGGTGCATTGTTTAGTTAAAAGTTTAAATTGTTATTCTGCATCCTTCTCTCTTAAGCTTATTGCTGATGTTTGAAAGACTTAGATTTGGTAGATTCTTATTACTTGTATGTTGACTCTGATGGAACCCAGTGTTGTTGAGCCCTGTGCAAAGTTATATTTTGCTTTACTGTTATGGGAAAATTAATTATTTTTTTAGCTAATGAAAAAGCATTGTCTTGTAGCCTACTAGCCCTGAAACACTCAGTAAGAAAACTTTTCTGTATCAAAGATACAAAAATACTAGTTCTATCCCTTCCAGAAAGAAAGGACACTATGAAATTGTTCATTGGCTCCTTTGTTTTGCGATTCTTTTGCAACAGCAGCCAATCGCATGCTAAAACATCATAAATAACTTGAATTGACAAATCTAGACAAGGTTATGGCTCTTAGCTGATGGATGGAGAAGGACAAAAATACATTCTTTGTCTCAATAAGAAAAAGCAGTCTAAAGTTGGTTCCATTGAAGTAAAGGGAACATGTTAATCATGATTTTAAAGGCATTTAATTTTAATGGAAAAAACATATAATTTTGTAATCTGGATGCACTTATAACTGCTATGAAAAGGAAGCCGCCAGATAGGAGTTTTTCAGATATCACAACTACTCAGAAATAAATATACTGTATTAGAGTTTAAATGAATATCAGATTCAAGCTTGTTGATACAGCTAGAGAATTGATGTTAAGAACTTCATTTATTATACATTTGCCTACAATACTTCAATCAAAATGTTCAGAATCCTGCTGAGAATGGCCAACTTGAAGCAATGCAGAAAATTGCACTATTCACTATTTACCAACACTGTAACCTCCTTCCCCTTGGATTCCAGATGAATCCACTCAGATCCTCCTGCATTGCATCCATTAGATAAATGCAACTGGGCTTAAAATAAACTGAATAATTGATAGTTGATACAAGCTTAGGTCTCTCTGGTCCTAATCAAACATAATAATCAGCATGGCACAGGGAAATGAGATAAAAATAAACTAAATGAACTTTCGAAATCGTAAATATATCTACAGTTAGCCATATTACACAGAAAAGAAATGTTCTGATGGCTATGAATTGGGCTATAGCAGTGAAGATAGAAAGGATTCGAACAGAAAAGAATGGACAAGCTTGTAGACTCAATTTCTCCATTCAGAGAAGCAGTTATGTTCCAGCATGTAGAAGACAAGCGTGTTCAGGGAGAAGAATTGTAATGTGTCTTCTCAAGTGAGATTTATCATGTAAGTGAGAAAGATGTTCTTGAGATAAGCCCATGAGTTATCAGAACATTCAGTTTGCCAGTTGCCATTGTACCTTTACCAAAGTAAAAAAAAAAATACCTTGCCCTACCTTGCCCTACCTTGCCACATGAGCCAGTCCCTCCATCCTAGTTATCATGAGAACAGCCTACAAGCCATAGATCGAAGGTGTAAGAAACAAAGACTCTTTTTTCCTGGTTTAAAGCAGAGACCCAGAAGGCGGCCTGCCATTTTTACAATCAGCTGGTGCTACCCTGCTCTAACATGACAAATTGGCATCCCCAGTGTGGCAGCAAAGTAATCAGACTGTGACAAATGGTTTACTTAGAGCAATTTGTTTTCATTTTACTGGAAATTTCTGCACTCTTAACAAAGGGATTTTCTTTTCCTTTCTTTAAATAGTGTTTGAACACTGCTAAAAAAAAGGAAAAGAAAATGAATATCTAGGCTTTGGAGTTATTTTATTTTTGGTAGCCTTGCAAATAAACTGCTATCTATGAAGAAATATTATAATCCAAGGGGTAAAAGGGCTGTCATATTTTAACAATTTTCACGCACTCACAAATACATAAGGCTTGGTCTGCTTTGAGGGATGCCAATCAATATTTAAAGTTCTTCAAATAAACTTTCAGAAATACAAAAGTTGTCTGATGCTCATAGGTGACTTCAGCTGAAGTGATTACCTCCTAATAACAAAGGGGATGGATAGAGAATTGGGAATTTCCTTCGTGTCTTTAGTTTGTTCTCACTTACCTGCCTCCTTTTGTTCTCTTTGACTCATTGTTGGATCCTATATATTTGTAACCAGAGTAGATTTGTTGTGTAGTGCAGTGGATTTGTCAAGACTAAACCAGGGGTGGGATTCAAATTATTTAACTGGTTCTGTGGGCATGGCTAGGTGGGCATGGCCATGTGACTGGGTGAGCATGGCTTCTTTTTTTGCAGCATCCCCCCCCCCCCCCATTTTTTTTGCCTTCTGGGCCTCAGGGAAGCCTCCTGGGGGGCATTTTGCTCTCAGAAGTCTTCCCTGGGCCCCAGGAAGGCAAAAAAGGGAGCCTGGAGGGCATACAGCACCCCCCATGCTCCATTTTTTGGGCCTTCTGGGCCTCAGGGAAGTCTTCTGGGTGAAGCAGTAAGACAGCAAGGGGGATCCCGGCACAGCTGATCATCAAAACAGCTGATCATCGGGAGGGGAGAAAATACCTTAAGGAGTGACTGGGCAGGGGAGAATGCAGTCAGCAATGTCAGGCATGCATATGATGTCATACATACGTGATAAGGACTGACTGGGTGTGAGGAGGGGCAGAAGGAGAGGGGAGCAGCCAGGGGCACGATTTGCCAGTTCTCCAAACTATGCAGAATCATAACAACCAGGTCTATAGAACCGGTCTGAACCATTAGAATTCCACCCCTGGACTAAACCATCATTGTAGGCAGCTACTTATTTACCAAAGTTTCTTTTTCTGAATGATGAGTATTCAAATGGATACTATGAAGTGTATTTGGCTTAACTGGCTGCCCCCTCTTTCAACTCTTCCCTCACTGATCATCATCTAAATCATATTACACTTTCAAGAATAATTAAAATCTCAACTCCCAACTACAACAATGATAGCTATTTATTTTGAATATTGCTTTCGAATTTGCAATGGTAGTAGCACTTAACTGACCTTGGTGATCCCTGAAAAGCTAAGCTAATGGGATGTGTTTAGTATTCAGCAGTGAAGTCACAATGATTTAGGCTAGGCAGAGAAATTCAACATCTTAAGAGAAAATAATGGCAAACAATGTTTGCATTGGTGCCAAAAAACCTACATGGATATTTCCATATAATCAGGTCTTACTTGAAGGAATCTATCTTCTTGCACTTGTATATCTTGAATGAACATATTCAGAAACCTGAGGTAAAATATTTAACTGATTTTTACTGCTTTTATCAAAACCCAAAGATTATACTTCATGAATAGAAGGCAAGGCACAGATATATTCCACCTTCTACTGATAAGTCCACCGCTTGGGTCAGTTTTCAGGGCCTGCAGAAACTAGGAGACAATAAAAGGTGTGGATGACTTCAAGAGCCTCAGAGTTTTAATGAGTAGCAAAGAATATAAACACATTTTTTTTCAAAGTAGGATTCTCAAGAGCATGGGTGTCAAACTTGCAGTGTCACATTGCCAGCACATGATGTTTTATTATGTTTTACCCCTTCGCAGAGCTGGGGTGAGCGTAGCCTATGTGTGATGCATCTGACCCATGGGCTGCCAGTTTGATACCCTGCTCAAGAGGATTTTTGAAAACCATGAAAAATCTCCATTAGTAAAATGACAGAAGATAGAAACCATGTAGGAGGGCATATACATTACAGTCAATCTTTCCTAATCTTTCCCCTTGGCAACCCTAACTTGTAATGTCATTCTTTTTTTTTTACTTTTTTTTTTTTTTTGGTGCCTTTGGAACCATGTCAGTTCCTGATGGCTGCCTGAACTCGGCTCTGAAGTTATCTTGCCAAGATTTTCAGAAGTGGTTTGCCATTGCCTCCTTCCTAGGACCGAGAGAAAGTGACTCGCCTAAGGTTACCCAATCAGCTTTGTGCCTAAAGTGAGATTAAAACTCAGAGTCTTCCAGTTTCTAGTTTTAACCATTATACCAAACTCTCTCTCCACTTTTTTTGTTATATATTTCTAATCAAATTTTAGTAATTCTTTTTTTCTATGCATATTGAAAAATGTCATCATTTAATTTTAAAATGTGTGAAAGGTTGTTGAATGGATTGACTTCTTGGCCTTGTGTAGGATAACATTTATGTTATTGGCTAATACAACAAAATGAGTTAACAGAGTTTCTAATGTATTAGCAATGCGATAATGCAAGAGAAAATTGCTGGTTCTAATTTGACCTCCAGAAAAATATCTAAGAGTATGTGTGGCTCTTGCTCACACTGAATAATTTATCAGTAGATTAAATCTGAGTCCCCGTCCCCCCCCCATAATGTATTGTTGGTTTATAGCTGGGGTGTTTCATTGACTATGAGTCTCTATTAATCTCATTGATGTAGACTGTTACAATTGTTGGCATTCAACTAAGTGTCTCAAATAGGTAAATAAAGTTAGATTTACAACTTCATAGCAAGATATTCACAGTTATATAAATCTATACAGGTAGCTTAAATCTTTAGGGAAAAGATGAAAAGAAAGGAAAGGAAAGGAAAGGAAAGGAAAGGAAAGGAAAGGAAAGGAAAGGAAAGGAAAGGAAAGGAAAGGAAAGGAAAGGAAAGGAAAGGAAAGGAATTTTTATTTTGAAATCAAGAGCTATAGGGAAAGGAAAATGTCACCAACTACTTTGAGCTGTCAACAACTACTTGTAAGCTGCCCAGAGTCATCTTGTAGGGGAGATGACAACATAAAAATGTAATAAGTAATTAAAAATAAACAAACATTACATTCCCTACCTCAACTCTTCCATGAACAATAGTCTTTATACTTAAAATAATACAATATGTCCCAGTAAATTGTGTTAGTTGTCTACAATTACTCATTTTTTAAAATGCATTGAGAGATTTGTAAGATCCCAAAATGTACTTGAGTCACCAGAATGCCAAAGAGAGAGACTCAAGAAGAGGCTTGGGAAAAATATCTGCTTTAATTTGTACAAAGAAGAGCAGGGTAGACATCCCACAACATACAGAGAAAGAGCATGCAGTGAAAGGCCACACCTTGGGGAAGGTATGGCATCCTTTTATACCTTCAGAGACATCAGCTTAGTACCCATTTCTGGCCCCCTGGCCCATGCCTTCCTTGTAGCCCTGCATTGGCCATGCAGCAAGGAACGGGGGAGGGGAGGGCTGGGCGCTTAGCAACACAGGTGTTTGTCTGGTGTAACCCTGCCAAACTATGACGTATTCCGTTCCAGTCACTGAGTTATAAAAAAAAAACACCAAAATAACAGGAATTAGATCACTGGCGGAAGCAAATGGCAGAGGCAAATCTAATTTTTACAGGAACAAAGCAATTCTTACAGAAGCAAAATAGCAAGTTGTTATTATGTCCCTTCATTCTACCTATTCTACTATTATGTCCTTTCAGATTGAAATTTAAACTTTAAAAATAATATCCTACAGTCTTTTTTTTTCATTTTTAAATTTAATAAAGAGGATTATGAATTTTTAACAAATAACATGCCATGGCAAAACAATTGCTTTCCATTTATCATACCAAGTGTATCCCAGGGGAGAATGATGAGACACTGCAACTCTTGTTGGTTTAGCTTTATCAAAAGGCCATATTTGTTTGAATGACATTATGTTAAGGAAAACTTTTGTTTTGGTATTTCTTGACTATAGTTTTGCAATCTGCCATATCCCTTAACCCCACAAAGCTTGGGACTGCATGACTCCATCAGATATCTGATTGTACCTGGAGATTGCTGCAATCTTCCAGATCCACTACAGATTAACAAAGACAAGATCTGAGTTTCTACCATATTTTTTACAATGAAGTTTGCTTTTAATCAGTGTACCAGACGCACAAAATGTAAAGGGGAATATCAAAAGTAGATTCTTCTTGCCCCCAAAAAGGGAGGGGGCTCAGGGAACTAATATGAGAACTTTGGTGAAGGGTGAGAAAAGTGATTTTAAGATTGATTAAGCTGGTGAGTTTGAAATTTTGTTCTCCTTTGATCTGGGTTGTTACAAGCAACTAACATTTATCTCTGAGCCTGTGCTTTGAGAAACATTTTCAATTTGACAGGTGAAAGGAATAGAATAGAAAGGAATAGATGTAGGCAACTGCTAAAATTCTGGAATCCAACATTAGCCATAAATTAGTCCAGTACATTGCTATGATGGCTTGTTGAGAAGAGAAGTAAATATCAACTCATAAAACATTTCTAAAGTTGCCATGAACAGAAGGGGAGGGGAGAAACTTGAAAGAGCAGTGCAGCAGTTAAAACTGAAAGTGCAGTCCATTCTAATTTTGCAAAGATTATAGCTAAGCTACCAGAATTTCTGCCATGCAAATTCCTAACTGGAGAATGTGATTGATGACTCTTGGCTATGAACGTATTTCATTGGAAAATATGAATTATGATACACCCAGAGGGGTGGGGGAAACCAGGGTCAAGGGTGACAGTGAAGTAGGTGTCTCAGAATCGGCTACATACAGGTCATGCTGCCATGTTCGCTCCTAATAAATCCTTTGAAGTTTTGAAGCTTGGCTCAAGGCTCATGATTTAATTAGGGCAACTGCCGGAATCCTGACAGCAATATCTTGTTGATGAAGACAAAAAAAGAGGGCTTCTGTACTTTTTCTTCTTTCTAACTCCATCATCTGGCCTTTTGCTGTTGTACATGAAATCTATCTATTAGAATAGAGCTGGAAGGGACCTTGGAGGTCTTCTAGTCCAACCCCCTGCTCAAGCAGGAAACCCTATACCATTTGAGATAAGTGACTGTCCAGTCTTTTCTTAAAAGGCTCCACAGATGAAACACCCACAACTTCTGGAGGCAAGCTGTTCCACTGGTTAATTGTTCTCATTGTTAGGAAGTTTCACCTTAACTCCAAGTTGATTCTCTCCTTGATTAGTTTCCACCTATTGTTTCTTGTTGCCTTCTGGTGCTTTGAAAAATAAGTTCATTCCATTATTCCATTATTTCCATTATTCCATTATTCTTTTTTTCTCTAGACTGGCCATATCTAATTTTTTCAATCATTCTTCATATGTCTCAATATCTTTTTTTGTAAATGTGGTGACCATGTGATGACCATGATAACAGCTTGAAAGTGAAAGACACCCTAAAATTAAACTAGGCATCAGTTCGGTTGAATCTTTTAGGTTCTAAAACCTAGTGAAGGTCCATACATATGAGGTTCAGCACAGATTTCAGAACTGCCTTCAGGCAATTGAGAGCAATAATTATTTCCATTTTGTTCCCGATTTTCAGCTTAGATGTCACTGTAATACTCAAAGGACATACACTCCAATTGTCACTGAGGAAGATGTGAAAGCTGTGGAGATGGACAAAACGGACATTCATTTCCAAACACAAACTTCGGTGAGTTGGCTCTGATAGGAATTATGTGAGGATCCAGGAATTTGTATGAAACATAAGACATGGCAATGCTCTTGACTAAAAATTAATGTCAAGAATAGTCGCCATACATGATCTTTGGTCATTCTGTGGAATGAAAAAAATATTTATGTACAAATTCCAATACTTTTTAATAAACTTTTCAATTGTTTCAATTAAATTTTAATGAAGTAATCATCTTAAAATTTAGTACATAGTACAATATTTTTACCATAGTAATAGTGCAGTATTATGCATATCTATTCAGAAGTAAGCCATGCATAGTCTAATGAGACATGTTTGGAGCAAAAGAGTATATAATTACAATTTGGTTTTCTATTCATTATAGCTATTTATTAAATTTGTATCTCATCTTTATTACTTTACAACTCAAGTTGGCAAACTTAATACTTCCTCCTCCTTCTCCTATTTTCCTCACAACAATCATGTGAGTAGATTGGGCTGAGAGAGAATAATTGATCTATAGCAGTGATGACTAACATGCCCAAAGCGCGCACATGCGCATCCCCAAAATGCAATACATGCACATCTCCCATGCATGTGCCCCACTCCCGTGCATGCGCCTACCCCCTGCATGCACACTCATGCACCTCATCCCCCCTGCACATATGCCCTGATCCCCCATACATGCGTCCCACTGCCACGCATGCGCAGCAGAGACCTGCTTGCTGGCAGGAGACATGCATGTGCATGTATGGTGGAGCTGAGCTGGGACGACAGCTCATGTGCCCACAGAGAGGGCTCTGCATGCCACTCTGGCATGCGTGCCGTAGGTTCGCCATCACAGATCTATAGGAATGAAGTTTTTTGTGTTTAATTTTAGCTCAACATTTTGAGCTCAAATGCCATAAGACTAATTCAGGTTGAAATAGTGTTTAGAGAAAGTTCAACAGAAGGCCATTCTTAATATGCCACTGATGTAATTTTTTATTTGCAGCAAAGTAATATACTCATTTGATTTTCCTGAATATGCCATACAGCAAAATCCGAGGCAGTGGCTGTAATTTAAAGTGGTCCCCCAAAATCCCCTTTCAGTCAATTGTATGAACTATAGTTATAGTAATCCAACTTAACTCTCTAAAGCAGAGGTCTGCAACCTTAAACACTCAAAGAGCCATTTGGACCTTTTTCCCCACAGAAAAAAAAAAAACGGGAACCACAAAACCTGGATGGGTGTAGCCAATTCAACATCACTCACTCCCATCCAGTCACATGACCCAGGTTTTGTGGCTTCCAGTATTTCCTTTTCTCTGGGAAACAGGTAACACACTCTCTTTGTCTTTGTCTTTGTCTCTCTCTCTCTCTCTCTCTCTCTCTCTCTCTCTCTCACCTCTCACCTCTCACCTCTCACCTCTCCCTCTCTTTCTCCATCTCTCTCTCTCTTCTCTCTCTGTCACTTTCTCTCTCTCTCATCTTTCTCTCTCTTTCTCCCCCTCTCTCATCTCTCTCTCCTTCTTTCTCATCTCTCTCTCTGTGTCTCTCTCTTTCTCTCTTTCTCTCTCTCTCTCTCTCATCTCTCTCTCTTTCTCCCATGAGTGTGTGTGTGTGTGTTTGTGTGTGTGTGTGTATTCCCTCTTGAACCATTTCCAAAACAGGCAAGGGTTGTTGGTTTTTTGCTGATGTTGTTTTCTTCTTCTTCTTTGGGTGCTTTTCACCATATGATTTAAATCAAGAGTCATTTCATGCTTTTTCATCCCCTTGCTGTGGCTTCCTGTCAGCTGAACCTATCACTGGCTGGTCCTGTTCCTCACCCTCCCTTCCCAGTCACTCCTCGCCTAAGAAGGTAAGGATGATGGCAGTGGATAGAAACACACTCCATATTCCAGAGTGGGAGCGAAGTGCCTCTTCTTCAGGCCCTTGTTGGTGTGCATGCACTTCAGTTGTTTGGGGAGACAACAACTTTCTCTCCACCCCAAGAGCCCCAGCCGATGCTCTGTGTCATAATGGGCTCCAGGAGGAAGAGGGGACACCATCTCCCCCATTGTGAAGTGTGCTAAATTTAAGTGTGCTATGCAAGGCACTGCAAGAGCAGTGAGCTGGCCATGGAGGCAAGTGAGAGCAGCAGCATCAGCTGCAGCCAGGCCAGGCCAGTGTCTCAGGGTGGAGAGCAAGTTGCGCATCTCCCTGTGTGACCAAGGTGCATGCAGCACCAACAAGGGCTGGAAGAAGAGGCAATGTTTTGCTCTCGTTCTGGAGTCTCCATCCACTACTGTTGCCCTTACCTTCTTAGGTGAGGAATGACTGGGAACGGAGGGTGAGAGGTGGGGCCAGCCAATGATAGGACAGGGAACTGCAGCAGAGGGCCCAAAGAGCCGCATGTGGCTCTGGAGTCGTGGGTTGCCAACACCCTCTCTAAAGAAACATAGGAACTATCCCTGGTCCTGAGTCAAACTCCCTCAGTTCTTCTCTAAAAGGGAATCCCTTTTTACTTCCCATATAATTTATTCTCATCAGGTTTGCTGCCATACCTTCCACCAACAGGGGAGCAATAAGGGGCTATTTCGTACCTCCTCTAATTATGAATATTTTACAGCTTTTAATTACTCATATCATTAAGAAACAGCAGATGATTAGTGTAACAAAACAGGTGCAATTAAACACTGAGCTACTGAGGTGCTATACATTTCTAAAGGACACCATATACTAAACCAAACCAACCCTCCATCTCACTCACTTGCAAATGCACTCACACATCTTTGTCTAGGCAGAGTTCTCAGGCAGCAGGTGTTTGCTCCCACCTGAATGGGTGAGTCTTCAGTCTCCCCTTTTATGGCTGTCCATACCCCAAATCCTCTCTTTAATCTCCTGCTGTCAAGCTCCACATAGTCCACATTGACTGATCGATGAATCGGCCCTGGCATTCTTTGCATAAAGTCTTGGGTCTCCCCTCCTTCACTGCTTGCTCAAAACTTGTCTATTTACTAGTGGAGTGGATTGCCCTGCTGTAGCTTCAACGATCATTCCTTTCCTCTTTATCACGCTCCATCTCTACCTCAAAAGTTGATTTTTAGATGGCTCTCAGCCCCTTCCTCAGAACAGGTTTCCTTTCCTTTCCTTCTATTCCCACCACCACTACTTGAGATATAAGTACGTGTTGAAATCAGACTTCTTCAGACTTGAGAGATGGTACCATTCAGCAAGGTGCTTTGGTGTGATAGAGTGACCCAAGAAGCAGAGAGCATCTCTAAATATAGCAGGAATGCAAATGGTTCTGAAACTAATTCTGAAAAGGAGACAAAGAACTAATTACATTGCAAAAAAAAAAAAAAAAAGCAGTAGTGATATAGAGATCTGAAAGGAGGCAAGAATATGTAAAAGGACTTGTTTTGTGAATCTTCAATTTGTGCTTAGTCTGTTTAGTTTAATTTGTTTGGTTTGTCTGCTTAATTTTAATTGTTTTTTACCTAACTACAATTCATATCACAATGAAATTAGAATATAATGTGTGACTGAAATACACTAACACCTATTGTGCAGGGAAAATCTGATTTATTAAAGTGCCCAAATGTTTTTACTTTGGTGCCTTCAACTGGTGACCGACTGTTTGGACAAATCCTTGCAATTTATTGTTATGAGGAGTGAATTTCATAGGAGTCAGCTATGTTTAAAATCTTTTTTTAAAATAGCTGCTGCATTTTTATACCAGAATGTAATGTCATTTGCAGTGTGAAATTTCAAGAGCAAATTTCAGACAGATCTGCTGAGCAAAGGCTTGGAGCAAAGAGGGGAGTAGGAACAACATGTAATAATGCCCCTTCTCAAATATGGTACCGTTGATGCTGTGTGGTTGAGGTCAGGAGGAGATCTAAAAGATTAATTCACTCACTTTTTCCATACCAGAAAAGACTTGTTAAATCATTCATCTGATGAAAATAGCTTGCAAAATATTGTGCTGCAGCTGCTAAATATGAAAGACTGGTAGGACACAGTATAGTAAAGTGAATGGTTTTTCCAGTCTAGAATCATTAAAACCCCAGTGCTCATAATTTGAAAGATAATCATATTTAGTGAAATTATTCTTAAGAACTCATTATTAAATCAAATTAATGTCAGGAAAGGTTAATCAGAGAAAATTATAAGGCTAGTGTAGTCACTAACCAAAATAATTAGTAAATTCTTTAATTCTTCTATTAAATTTTTGGCTTTATTCAACTTTTTTTTTTTTTTTACTATTTGGAAGGTTTATGTTAGAAACTTTAAGGAATACATTCACAGGTCTTGGTTTGATCTCTGAATAGTCCTGTACAAATAGTCCTCACTGAGCTACTTTTACAACAAGCTTAAATAATGACTATAAGGTATTACTATTCTATAAAAAGTATTATTTTCTCAGACCTTGTACCAGTTATAGCAGCTTTGTGCTAAGAAACATAAAATGTATCTCTTAATAAAAAGAGGAAAAAAGATTATATCTGTTCAATTAGTCAAAAGATGAATCAGCATTTATGTTGTGGTGCTCTTGATGGGGGCAAAATTAAAAATAAAGGACAGATTAATATACTCCATCCTTTTCTTTGCATCACTAAATATCAATCTTTGCAGCCTTTAAAGGTACCTAGTGATCTGTAAAATCATGACATTTGAGGCCAGGGAGGGATGAAAATTGTATGGCATTTGGCAGACTTGTTAAACAAGCTTTAGTTAATATTGGTTTATGTAAAATCTGCTGAAAGTAGCAGCTCAAGTAATTCAGAAACTAGAAATTTACAAAATATTGGCAGATTGAGGATTTAAATGGATTTCCCCTCTACAACTACAAAAAAACCGAAACATACAAAACCTTTCAAGTATGAAACAGTAAAAGTAACTTGCATTAAAAACTGTTTTAGAAATATATTTATTAAATAATCACTTATTATTTATTTTGATATACTTACTGTGTCACTGATTACTGAGGTCCCCCAATATAAAATGCATGAAATAAAAATATAAAGCCCAGAAATAAACCAGCACTAAAAAGCCCATTTTGAAAATTGGGTTTTTATAACCTTTTAAAAAGTCATTGAATATGTATTCCAAAGTGGTTCCAGAAAAAGTCTTGCTGTCAATTTGCAAGTTTCCCGTTTCACTAGGACAGGCCCCAGAACTTTATACTATTACACAGGTGCCCAACATAACAATGGGTGGAGTATAATCTTTGTTTTGCATCATTTCCAAATAGAGCAGCTGCACTCTATTCTAGATAGCCTTGATTTTATGCCACCAAATTGAAATAACAAAAACAAAGCCATAATTTCAGGATAAAAATATTGAAATATTGCTTTGGAATTTCAGTACTGAGGGATGAACAAATGATAATCTAATCTTTAACTATCTCATTGAAAGCATGTTTTGGTAAATTTAATGGGCCTCACTTTCTAGTTTTTGATCACATTGATAAATATTACAAGATTATTATTTGTAAAGATCTGCTTGTCAAATAAATTTCTTTGTATGAAAAAGCATCTTTAATTAAGGTCATTGAAATGTAATTTCCTAGCAGGCATTAATTTGTTTGAAGAAGGTTGAATGAGGAATTATTTCTACATATCTGCTGCAGCCATAGGAGTCTTAATGTGCTCTTGTTCTATTTAATATCTGAAGATTAATAAGAGCCTCATTTCCAAAAGCTGACTTTGCAATCTCAATTGGCTTGTACAGGTACACACTCAGAAGCTTTCTTTGGTTCCTGCAAGCCCTGCTTAAGATTGCAAAGGGACACAAAATGCCTCCAAGAGCAGTCTCTTTGTTTCACTCTGTTTCACTTTGTTTCACTGAGGAAAATCAAAGTCTCCTCTCCCCGATCTGTCATTTGATAAACATTTGTAAGCATAAAAATATTATCTCACCTTTTCAGAACTGAAAGTTTTGGAACTTTGCTATATTACATTTCTTTTCTGAACACAAGGAAATGACTTTCATAGCTGACTTGAGTTTCCAGCTTTGAAGGCTTATGGTTCATTCTCTTGTTAGCAACAATAAACTGCTTTGCATTCTATTTCAGATTGAGGTAGACTATTTACATAATGCCAAATATATTTTTAATAATTAAAAAGGTGAGCAGGAAAGTCTCCTTGTTTTACTTAAAAGGACCTATAATAGTTTAAATCATTTAAAAGATTTAAAATAACATGTTTTTAAAGAAAATACATATTGAACTTAAGTCATTTATGATATTACAGGTAATCCTTGAGTTATAAATGTAATGGAGCCTACCAATTACATTCATAATCCAAGGATTCACCCAAGTCAAAGGAATGTGATTGCTCCCTGCTTTTGCCCACACATTTGCTAATCGAATGCACAGGTTGTTAAGCACACATAAAGTATTTCCGAGTGGGGAAGGCCAGGGAGTATCTAGCAACAGAACAGGCACCTACTAAAAAACCACCCAAGGCCTCAATCAACCCACTGTGATATCTCATGCTCCCGCCCCTGGGGTCTCCACAATTGCTCCCACCTGTCCTGCTGCACTGGACCTTGTGAAGATCTAGCAAGCTGTCTCCTCTCCAGCTTCTCTGGCATGGTTTCATTGCCTGCTTGCAGTCTCAGCGCCAAAAGTGTTTCCATGCTGATGAGACTTTGGGGCAGCAAAATCACATTTCTTCAAGCCTCCCATCAGTTTGCAAATGGTTTTCACATTGAGCCTGGAACCTTCTGCGGGCCGTGATTTTGCATGAGATCACGCCTCCCAGAAGCTTCCAGACTCAGTGCGAAAAGCATTTGTAAGCCGATAGGAGGCTTGAAGCAATGCGATTTCACTGCCCCAAAGTTTTGTCGGCTTGCAAACACTCTTTGGCTGGATTTGGTGCAGGCCTCAGTTCGCCAAGAACAGGGGCCTAAAAGTATTGTAGTGTGCAATCACGTAAGATCAGTAGTGTGAGATCTTGCACTACTGAACTCGCATGATCTTACAACACTTTGGTGCATTTGCAGAGAACGCCTCTGTTCTCTGCAAATGCACCAAAGCAGGCAAAGAAACTGACAACTCACTAGATCATCGCAAGGTACATGAGTCTCCAGAGGCCCAGTTCCTGTGGAGACCCAGCAGGGAGGGAATAGACAGAGAGAATGTTGTGGTTGTTTGTAAGTGTGAATGACTGCCATGGTATTGCAACATTCATATCTTTGGGACTGTGTCGTAACTACTTGGGGGAGGTTATGTCATTGAGCAGTTGCTAAGTGAACTGTCGTAACTTGAGGATTACCTGTATTACACTATGCCTCAAAATTACCAAATATTCAACAATACATAAAGACTCAATCTAGGATTCCCTTATTTGACAGCTTGAGGTCTGAAACCTTCCTTCTGAAGAAATTGCTTAAATCTCCCTGTTTGCCTGCAGAGAAACTGCCAAAGTCAAAGGGAAAGCAGATATGGCCTTCCCCCACTCTTTCTCTTTTACTGGATCAGAGCCATTCAGGGAGAGATGATGACTTCTGAGGGCCACTGAGTTATGTTCCTTTTCAAGGAATATTCATTTTAAATGCACTAACTACATATTGCAGAAGGATCAATATCCTATTTCTCCAAAATGGACTTTTGAGATGTCTCAGTGTATTTGCTCTGCTCATTTTATGAGAGACACTTTGAAACTTGCCTTTGCTTTCAGACATGAAGAAAAACATAAAGACAGGTAATTGTGCGGTTTAGACAGCGTGTGTTTTAAATATTGCCTACTACACTAAAACAGCAGTTTTCAACACTTGTTTGGAAGCAAAGGAATTAGATTTTGTTTCTAAAAATTTATTTATAGGGTTGCACAAATTGATGGTCCTTTTTTTGTAAGAAATGTTCTACTGAACTCTGCTGCCAGACTCCGGTTATTCAAATAGATTAAAGTATTTTTGTATGTATCAACATCTACTTAGTTAAAAAAAAGGGAATCAATCTCACATGTTATCTTAGCCACAGTAACAAGTAACATAACATCATACACAATTTTATTTAATGCTATTTTTATTTTCATAAGCTTTAACAATGTGTATAAGAGTGCAAAGGAGCATTTGAATGCATCTTTCTGTGCATGGTGTTACATGTGTTCTCAAGGATGTACCTGTTCCATGAAATCCAGGCACCAAACAATACTGAAAAGTCAGGAGTACATAGCAGAAGTCAGAAAGATATTGAAGTGTCATAAAGCATAGAACATAGAATAATAGGGTTGGAAGGGACTTTGGAGATCTTCTAGTCCAAACCTCTGCTCAAGCAGGAGACCCTATACCATTCTGGACAAATGGTTGTCAAACCTCTTCTTGAGAACCTCTGAGGTAGAGCACCCACAATTTCTGGAGGCAAGCCATTCCACTGATTGTTTCTAACTATCAGGAAATTTCTCCTTTATTCTAGATTGGATCTCTCTTAATAATTTTCCACCTGCTACTTTTTGTCCTGCTTTGGATAATAAGTTGAGCTGCTCTTCTGTGTGATAGCTTTTCAAGTGTTGGAAGTCTGTCACTCCTAGTCCTTCTTTTTATTAAACTAGACATAATTAGTTCTCAAAAACATTCCTCATACCATTTAGCCTCCATATCCCCTATCATATTTGTTGCTCTTCTTTGCAGTATTTCTAGAGTCTCAGCATTTTTTTGGTATCATGGTGACCATAACTGGATGCAGTATTCCAAGTGTGGTCTAACCAGTATATTATAAAGTGGTACCACCACTACATATGATCTTAATAATGTCCTTCTGTTGATGCAGTCCAAGACTGCATTGGCTTTTTTGGTAGCTGCAACACTGCTGGCTCATATTTAAATTGTTGTCCACTAGGACATCCAGATCATTCACATAGTCACTACTGTTGAACCAGGTACGACTGACTCTATACCTGTGCATTTGATTTTTCCTAAGTGTAAGCCTTTACTTTTCTCACCACTGAATTGCAGTTTGTTGGATAGGGCCCAATATTCAAATTTGTCAAGATCCTTCTATATATGAGTCTACCTCCTAAAGCATTAGTTGTTTTCCTCAGCTTGATGTCATCTGCAAATTGGATGAATTATTCTATCCTGTCATCTAGATCATTTATGGAGATGTTGAAGAGTACTGAGCCTAAACCAGAACCTTGAGTTACCTCACTGCAGGTTTCCCTCCTTTTAGATGCAGTTCCATTGAAGACTGAATGCTGGGTGTGGTGGGTCAGTCAATTGCAAATCTATCTACTGTTACCTACATTGTCTAGCCCATATCTTACCGAGGAGTAGGTTCTGGTGTACTTTATTAAATTCTTTACTGAAGTCTAAATAAACTATAACCACAGTATTTCCTCAATCCACTAATTTAGTATTCACCAATCCACTAATTTAGATCCACAAATTAATATCAATAGGAAGATGTTTGCCATATTTTGTCCTTTACTTCTCTTCCACACACACATTGACTTCTCACCTTGCATTTAAGATTTTCTTTCTATCCGTTGTTTCTCTTCTTTCTTCAAAGTATGTATTTTCTCTCTAGGCCCCCTTTATTCCCAATACATATTACAGCTGTTGATGACTTAAGATCTGAGTTGCACTGTTGAAATTCTGTGCAGATCCAAGCTTTAGTTAAAAGTACAAAACAATTTACTTTTTATGAACAACTTTGTGTACAAGAACACACTCTCACTCCCAATTTCTAAGAAAATCAGTGGTGTCAAGAGGTATCTTTTCTGAAAATTACAGTATCAACACCTTCTGCAACTTTTTAATATTTATATTATTTTAGTTGAAGGGAAAACTAATCTTCATTTCAATGCTGACTCTCTGCCTTTAAAAAAAATTATCTGAAAACCTTTTACCTTTTCTCTGCACTTTTGGCCTATACAACATGCCTTAATTAGCACAGATTTTTCACGTTCATTGATAGGTTGGAAATTTGGTGACACTTAATGAGAAAGGTCTATTACCTTGACCAGGCTAAAATTACAGTTAGAGGGCATTTGCTTGCTCCAAAGGCTGACTGCATGCATACAAATATTTATTATTAACATACAAATGCACAGAGATATGCATGCACACACATGCATGAACTTTACCTAGTCCTTCTAACTGGAGATGCCAGGATTTAAACTGGGCATCCTCTGTTGTATTGTTTCACTTTCCTTCCTTAGAAATTGGCCCCTGTAAAGCCTAACAAAAACATCCTCAAGATGATGAAATCCTATTAGACTTTGCTGCCTAATCTCTACAAGGACATTTAATTCTAACTCTGTTGAATCTGTATTAAATGCAGACTTTAAGTTATTGAAAATTCCGAATTTCAGAATATAGTGAGCTGTGAGTGTATTACTTCTGCAAATATTTTTTGGGGGGTTGAGGATGTAACTACAGAGTCAGGACTTGCATTCCAGACATTGACCACTCTGTTGCTGAAGTCGTACTTTCTGCAATCAAATTTGGAGCGGTTTACATTGAGTTTGTATCTGTTGTGTGCTCTTGTATTGTTGCGGTTGAAGCTGAAGTAGTCATTGACTGGTAGGACATTGTAGCAGATAATTTTGTGTACTATGCTTAAGTCCAACCATAGGTGGCATAGTTCAAGATTGTCCAAGCCCAAAATTTCAAGTCTGGTGATATTGGGTATTCTGTTGCAAGCAGAGGAATGTAGTACTCTTCTCATGAAATACTTCTGGACTTGCTCAATTGTATTAATGTCTGATATACAGTGCGGATTCCAGACAGATAAGCTGTATTCGAGTATTGGTCTAGCAAAGGTTTTGTATGCCCTAGTTAGCAATTCAATATTTCCAGAGGAGAAGCTTCGTAAGATTAGATTTACAACTCTTAATGCCTTTTTGGCAATGCTGTTACAGTGAGCTCTGGCACTTAGGTCATTAGATAGGAGTACTCCTAGGTCCTTGACAGAGTGAGGGTCATCAACGAGGTCATATCTGCCTAGTTTGTATTTGGTGTACTGATTTTTTTTACCAATGTGTAGGACAGAGCATTTGTTGGTCGAGATTTGGAGTTGCCAATTGTTTGACTATTCAGACACAAAATCAAGGTCACTTTGAAGAGCAGTAGCATTGTCGGTGGTGTTGAATAGTTTTACATCATCCGCGAAGAGGACGCAGTTGCTTATAAGGTGATCACAAAGGTCATTTATATAGAATATAAGGAGTGTGGTTCCTAGAACACTGTCTTGGGGGACACTGCTGTTAACTGGAGCAGGGTTTGACATAGCGCTCCCTATTTTTACTATTTGTTGCCTGTTTGACAGGAATGCAGTAATCCACTTATGAAGGGATCCGGAAATGCCGTAAGAGTTTAGTTTTAACAGTAGTTTGTCATGTACTACTGAATCAAAGGCTTTGCAGAAGTCTATGTAAATTGCGTCTATTGCTTTACCCTGGTCAAGTAGAGTAATCCATATGTTTTTGCAGTGTAGGAGTTGCAGGACAATTTTTTCCTGAAACCAAATTTTTTCCTGGAACCAATTTTAACCACATTTTTTTTGACCTCTTTGGAAAATTCTACTTTCTAAAGAGCTTTCAAGAAAGATAGTGTTTCCTGCCCTCCTCACAACCTATACACAAATATGGGAATTCAAGTCTGGCTCAGAACAAACAAAACTGCATAAATCATTAGTTAGATATACTCAACTAGTTTTTAAGACACCCATAAGAATGGCAAAAATATAATAATCATATAACTTTTATTACTATCACCCAAGACAATGGAAATAGCAAATTACATTCTTTTAAAATGCATGTCCTACTTTCCATCTTCTCTAAATTGCTCTCCTGAAAGCTTTGTAATGTGCAAATTCAATTTCTTTGTTGTTTAGCATTGAAATTACAACAAAAAATTGAAAGGGAAGGGGTGAAGAACAGATTTTTGGATAACAGCATTATCATTTGAGCCGTTTTCTTTGTCTCCAAAATGCAGATAAATACAGAAAAGAACAAGGGCACACTTCCACTATTGGAAAAATTTTAAAATCATACAATTTGACTGCTTGAACAAAGATGGAAGGTAGAGCAGGATTTGATTTTGCAGTGGTAGCAACAGAGTTGTGACCCCAATGAAAGTCTGTCTCAGAATATGCTTCTGTTCTTGAAACTGCAGCGAGTACATTTCTGCAGTGCATTTCCTCCCATTCAGGGATTCCATACAAAATCTTGGTGCAAATTAATTCAAAGAAAAGGATGAGATTGTCTGGAAAAGGCTGATTTCATGTAGCCTGAAGAGCTTATGAGGGAGAAACAATGAGGAACAAATAGTCCTGTTAAGGAGAGCAGATACAGGTCTTCTTTACTTCTAAGTGAATTAAGGTTGATTTTTGACTGTTTTATAAAATAAAATAAAACGAGGTCTAGGATGTGAAAGTGTGGAGGTGATGTAATTTTATAAGCCCCATATTTTAGTGTCAAGCATATGAAGAAGCCAGAGTGATTCCAGCATGAGAAAATAGTTTTACAGTCTTCAGACACTTTGTATTTGATTCACTAATATTTACACAAGTGATTTTATGTTATAATTTAATATTCTTTACCTAAAATTATAATTTTTAAATTCCAGAAATGAAAAATAACATACTTATCTAGATTGCATTATTTGATTTGCCATGTAGTAAGAAGCTTGCTTCCTTAGTTTTTTAAGGCCATTACATGACATTTAATTGTGATAGTTTTACTGATGTCAAATGTTTATTTTTTCATTATGAAATGTTGGGGGTATTCGTACAATATAATCATAATTCTTCATTCTACTTTTATTGTCATATTATTTCATATTCATTGTCAATGCTTCCCTTCAAAGAATTCTAAAAGCTGTAGATAGCCATGCTAAAATGGCCAATTATTCAACAATAACTATTAAATCCACATCAACTTAGCTACTCTATAGCTAAAGAGAGAGAAGATTCCAGAAAGATAATTAGGGGCATTCTTCTGAATCAAATTCTAGCTAAAATGAACTGCAGAGCACAAAAGCAAGTAAAGGAAGCTACAGACATATTCCATGTTGAATACTCCCTGACCTGTGATAGGGGAAGCATTGAACAAAAATGGCTCTTCCAACCTCCAGCCCTGTTGCAAGGGAATTGAAGTTGGGACTTGGAAAGTACATATATCTGAATATGCACAGAGTTTGGCATGCAGGATGATAATTACAGTCCTTTTTATGTTTAGATGTTTTCCTAGAATGGTGCAAGGTACAATATGATGTAGCAATTTTTGTGGCTGTCATCATTTTCCCTCAGAGTGGAATAGCCTAACAAGGACATTTCTGAGTGGAAAAGGAATAAATATATTATCTGTTCTGTATTTCAGAATGTGCCTTACAGAGATCATTGTGTTAGTAGCAATGCTGTTCTCCCTCCCTCGCTCCCCCTCTCTCTTTCCCCCCTCCCCTTTTTCTCTTTATGTTTTTTTCCCTTGGTTCCTTGATAGCTTTAATCATTTTTTTTCATCTATGAAAATACTCTTTTGTTTTTTAAAAGTACTATTTTTTCTACTACTGTTGCCTTTAGTTATTCCCTTGAATGTAAAAGGCCTAAATGTCTTTCCAAAAGAGAGAGATTTTTATTGAATTGGATAATTTAAAATGTGAAGTGTGTTTTTTTTTAAAAAACATCCTCATATTCTTCTATGTGAGAAAAATATTTTGTCTGGAAACTAGACTATTAGTGGTGATTTAAAATCTATTAAGGGTGTAGTAAGTTTGATTAACAGGTCTTGAACATGTGTAATAGAATAAAAAAATAAGCGAACCTATAGGATATTTTTTAATATTGGTGATTAAATGTTCTGATAACTATACTTCATTTATTAATTATTGTTCTACTAAGTGCCATCTAGATAATTTATATATGTTTAAAGATGTTTTTATGCTATATAAATTATATAATTATTTTTGGAAATTTAATAACATTTTAAATATTTTATTAAATCATAAAACTAGTCCAACTAAATTTAATTTATGTATGTATAAATATGTTACAAACTTGCATATTTGGAATTCAATTTGATGGCAATTATATGGCAATTTTTACATATATCTGAATACATTTCACTCCAGCTGCTTAGTTGTATAGTTCATTAGATATTATTTTGCCAATCACTAACACCTCACCTAGAACTCAAAGCTGATAGAATTATACAGTGAAATGGAAATATATAACTCTGAGCCAATTGCAGGATAGGAAAAATACAAAAGACTTGGTTCATCATATTAATGATACCAAACCCCAAACTGGCAGATAACCTCACCCAGCCATTTCATGCTATTCTTGAAAAGGGGTGAAGAGAGAGTAGAATTCTGTCGCACCCCACAAAACAGGGACCTAGTGGTTGATTTCTCACTGCCAACCAATACCAACCTCGGAGAAAGGAAGAGAACAACCAAAAAATGATGCCCACAATCCCCAACCCACAGAGCCAATTCAAAAGATACTGTGAATGGTATCAAAAAATTACCTAGAGATCAAAGAGCATAAGGACTGATGCACCACCACTCTGCCAAGCTCTGCCAAGCACAATCAAAGCTCAATACTAAATCCCAAACTGAAGCCCCAGTGAAATGGAATTAGTGTCTCTGGGCATGGAAATTCCTTTTTAAGGTCTTCATGAATTGATCAAATTCTTTCAGCAATAGCAATAGCAGTTAGATTTACATACCACTTTACAGTGCTTTACAGCCCTTTCTAAGCGGATTTACAGAGTCAACATATTGCCCCCAACAATCATGGTCTTCATTTTACCGACCTCAGAAGGATGGAAGGCTGAGTCAACTTTGAGCCAGTGAGAGTTGAACTGCCAAACTGCTGGCAGCTGGCAGTCAGCAGAAGTGGCCTGCTTCTTCATTCTTCATTCTAACCACTATGCCACCATGGCTCTTCTTTCAAATGCCATATACTATGATACTAATCCTAACCTTTTCTTGAGCTAACTTGAAATCTGCTGACCCAATTACCAATCATATCCTGATTCTCTTGCTACTATTTCAAGTCTTTATAGTAGCCCAACTTCCTTTCAAGGTCATGTGTTGTGAATCAATAAAAGTAACTAAGCCCAAATACAAAGCAGGTTTTGAAAGCCTGCACACTTGATTGGTCCTTAAACAACGAACAAGGATTGGTCCATAACAAAGCCCTGATTGGCCAATATTAGGACACTTCTTATTGGTTATTAGTTGAACTTGTTGCACTTATTATTGGTTAATAGGGTAGCAGTCAACCCTATAAAAGGGTTACTGCTGCCCATAGCCTTGCTCTGTTCTGTTCTATCTACTGTTATTAAAGAGTTGAAGTCACTGGTCAGATGTCTGGTCTCCATTATTCTCCAAACTTAACACTGGCGACGAGGGTGGGATGCGGAGACCGAAGAGCTGACTGATCTACAGAGCAACCAACAGAGCACGTGGTCGAACACGCACTATCAACGGCAACATGGCCAGCGGTGCCGTACCACCCGCTCCATTCGACCCAGAAACCGAAGACTGGGAGTCATACATGGATAGGTTCCAGATGTTTCTGGAGACCAACAATTTGAAAGACGCAACAACCAGCAAAAAAGAGCTATATTTCTAACCCACTGCGGGCCTACCGTGTTTAAAATGGCAAAATCACTTGCCAAGCCAGCCGAAGTAAAGCGATGGACTGGGACGTCCTCGAGCCTTTGCTACGGGCTCACTACACGCCCACCGTGCCAACCTTAGTCAGAAGACACGAATATTACCAGAGGGACCAGCGGAAAGGCGAAAGCCTTGCCAACTACGTCGCAGACCTCCGCAACCTTGGAGGCCTCTGCAGATTCTCTAACTTAGAAGAAGCCCTCCGAGACCGCCTAGTTCTGGGCCTAGAAGACGGCACGATCCAGAGCAAAATCATGGCTAAGGGGGACATCAGCCTCACCGATGCCCTTAAAAAGCCACTGCAGCGGAGGCAACCAAAAGTCGGCAGCCCGAATGCGCCGCACCAGCGCACCGCTACATCAACTCGCCAAAGATACCTCGCCTCGCTCAGAGAGACACCGGTATCGACTCACCACGAAGACCTAGAATCCCGTCAGAAAGCGATGAGGAAGAGGTCAACCGACTCCGAACGGAACGAGACCAGTTCACACAACGCTCATCTCGACCTTGTGCAGGATGTGGAGCGAATCACCCACGATCCAGCTGCAAATTCCTCGACGCACTCTGCCGCGTTTGTGGGAAAAGAGGTCACATCGCAAAGGTTTGCAGAAGCAAACAAAACTCCAACTCCAAACCCCGAGAGGCCGAATGCCAGTCTTCAGAATTCTTGGCACACCCCGAAACAAACTGAATCACCAATGGGGAAGCCACTCCTACAGAAACAAACCGTCCACCACTTCCACCAGGCGGGAAGAAACCAGGCGGGAAGAGACCCACCAGACAATTACCATAGGCCACGCTACATCCCTTGATGCCGGGAAAATCAGAGTAAAGGTCGCTATCGAAAACAAACCTTGTGTAATGGAGGTGGACTCAGGATCATCCTCTTGATGGTGTCCTGGAAGACGCTCCAACAGCTCATTCCGACGATTCGCCGCCAAGACCTCAACCCTCAAAGGGTTATACTCAAAGATTACCAGGGTAACCGAATTGCGTTGTCGGGTCCCGCCGATTCCAGGTCTCTTTCAAGGACCGCACCGTCGCACTGCCACTGACTGTCGTGGACCGTGACCGGCCTAGTCTTTTAGGTCTGCAATGGTTCAGACCGCTTGGAATCACTGTAGCCAGAGTCTACCGTGCCGAGAGCAACGATTGGGAGGAAGCCCTCGTGCAAGAATTCCAAGACGTTTTTGCGAACGGACTAGGCAAGTACAAGGGACCCCGATCTCATTTAACTTGAACCCTGAGGTAGCACCCATCCGCCTTAAGCCGCGTCAGGTGCCGTTCGCCCTGAAACCTAAAAATCGATGAACAACTCGATAAGCTAATAGAACAGGGCATGGAACCCACCGACCACGCCCGGTGGAAACCCCAATAGTGATGCCTATCAAGCCTGATGGGTCACTGAGAATTTGCGGAGACTACCGGGCCACCTAAACCACGCACTTCAGCAAAGTGCGTATCCAGTGCCGGTAGTGCAACACCTGCTCCATTCCCTGGGCGGCGGGAAAGCCGCTAAATTAGACCTAGCGCGAGGCATATCAACAATTGCCTGTAGATCCGCCACCGCGGAGGCGCAAACTATTGTCACGCATAGGGCGCATTTAAATGCAACTGGCTCCAGTTCGGGGTGAGCGTCGCTCCAGGAATCTTTCAGAGCTTAATGGAAAGGCTGTTACAAGGAATAAGAGGGGTCATACACGTATTTCGACGATGTACTCATCGCCGCCCCTAACAGAGACATTCTAGAAAACGACTCCAAGTGGTCTTACAAAGGTTCCAAAACGCAGGCCTCAAAGTTAAAAAAAAATAAATGCCAGTTATGTACCGAAGGGTGGAGTTTTGGGATACCTCCTGGACAGTCAAGGAATCCATCCCACTGAGGACAAATTAAAGGCAATTAAAGAAGGCCCCCACTCCAAGGAACAAGGCAGATCTACAGGCGTTCCTTGGACTTATCAATTTTTATAACGTCTTTTTACCCAATAAAGCAACGGTAGCTGAACCATTACATAGACTCTTAGACAAAAAAGCAACGTGGGTTTGGGGACAACGTGAACAATACGCTTTCCAACAAGTAAAGAAATTGCTAACTTCTGATTCTGTACTTATGCAGTACAATGAGACTCTGCCGTTAACTATTACTTGTGACGCTCACCTTTTGGGGTTGGAGCAATCCTGGCCCACGTATTACCGAACGGAGCAGAAGCTCCCGTCGCTTTTTTCGCAAACTTTAGCTAAAGCTGAAAGAAATTATAGTCAGCTTGATAAAGAAGCTTTAGCTATTGTGGCTGCAGTTAAACGATTTCATGAATATGTGTATCGCGATGCGTTTACAATAATTACTGATCATAAACCACTACTGGGGATTATTGCGGGTAATAAACCAATCCCGTATATATTATCCCCCAGAATGACCCGCTGGTCTGAATTCTTGGCGGCGTACAACTACACCTTGCAACACCGCCGGGAAATCAATTCTCCACGCTGATGCATTGAGCAGAACACCGCTCCCAGAATCGGTTGAAGATCCAGCCCCAACCATCACAACGCTGCAAATTGAGACTCTACACGCCGCCATTGACGGCGCAGAGACATTGCCCTCAAGACAAAACGAGATCCGGTCCTGCAACACATCCTACGCTGGGTTGAACGTGGTTGGCCAACAGAACAACTATCACCTGAATGGGCGCCTTTCAAAGCCCGCCAAACCGAACTGTTTTCCCAAAGGGCTGCATCTTGTGGGCGATAGAGTCGTAATCCCGGCAAACTACAACGAACTGTTTTAGTGGTATTGCACGACGGACATCCGGGCATCGTGCGAATGAAAGCACTCGCACGGAGCTACGCCTGGTGGCCGGGAATCGACAAAAGAATCGAGGCCTGGGTCGCTACTTGTCAACGTTGCCAAGGCGTCAGCAACGCCCCACCTAAAGCAAGCCCAACCGAATGGGAAACTCCGAGGGGACCATGGTCCCGTATTCATATTGACTTTGCAGGGCCTACAAAGGGCACACTTTCCTTATTACTGTCGACGCCTATTCAAATTGGCTCGAGATCCATTGAATGAACACAACTACAACGGACTCAGTTATCAACAAATTAAACAGGCTATTTGCCACACATGGTTTTCCCGGACGTTCTGGTCTCGGATAACGCCCACAGTTCACAGCATTACCATTTGAACAATATCTTGCTGACCGGGGCATCCGCCATGCGCTAACCTTGCCCGCGCGCACCCTGCGGCGAACGGACGTGCAGAGCGCATGGTACAGTTTGTAAAAAGACCCTCCACAAAATGGAATTCGAAACATCGATGAGAAAATCAATTGAATTTTATTGTTGCAGCACATCACGCCCACAGCGTTACCAACAAAACGCTCGCCGAACTTCTTATGGGGCGGAAACTACGATCGCACCTCGACCGGCTCCACCCCGCATACGCACCGAAAAGCCTTTCGGCTCCAGCAGCAAATGCCGGGAATTTAAGGTAGGCGATTTAATCTTTGCCAAAAACTTCTCCGGCGACCCTTTATGGATACCCACAACCGTCACCCACCTCACAGGGCCTAGATCTTACCGCCTGCTAACAGACGATGGGAGGGTGTGGAACGCCACATAGACCAACTCCGTTCGAGATTACCACCAGCGCCCATGGCTCCCGGGTTCACCAACTGAGGGGGAGGAAATATCGAGGAAATTGACTTCGATATGACAGATAGCAGGCCAACGGAAACCCTACGGCCCAGCGAAGTACCGGGAATTGAAGCGGGGAGGAGTTGACTCTTCCATGGGACTTGAACATGGGGGAAACCGAACTGCGAAACCCCGAAGAAACACTGATTGGCGGAGACAACCACAACGAAAGCAGCACGGAATCACCGTGCAGCGAAACGGAACTTAATAGAGATCATCCAAATGCTCCACCGGAACCGGACTTTAGGCCAAACCCGGTGGAGCCACGGAAATCATCCAGACGGACCAAACGGCCTGTCTATCTTGAAGATTTCGTTACAGCTCCCCTCAAACGGAACCCAAGGGGGAGGGGTGTTGTGAATCAATAAAAGTAACTAAGCCCAAATGCAAAGCAGGTTTTGAAAGCCTGCACACTTGATTGGTCCTTAAACAACGAACAAGGATTGGTCCATAACAAACCCCTGATTGGCCAATATTAGGACACTTCTTATTGGTTATTAGTTGAACTTGTTGCACTTATTATTGGTTAATAGGGTAGCAGCCAACCCTATAAAAGGGTTACTGCTGCCCATAGCCTTGCTCTGTTCTGTTCTATCTACTGTTATTAAAGAGTTGAAGTCACTGGTCAGATGTCTGGTCTCCATTATTCTCCAAACTTAACATCATGGATGACTAAAAGATTGTATACCAAGAAATTGCTGTTCTTGGATAGTGTTAGATTAAAGGAGGAAACACTGTTTTACTATTGCTTCAATTAAGGACAATTAAAACCAGTAATGTTCATGGGATGGGGACAAGACATTCTCATGAATTGATGAACAGAATAAATGTCAGGTATGACGGTGCTCTGATTCAAGTGAGGAAAAAAACCTAAATTAGTGTTCTTTATGTACAGGAAGAAAAAAGATTGCGAGAGGTGGAGTGGAAGCTGAACAACTATTTATCTTTAAGAGGAAAAGTGATTCTGAAAGAACAACCTCATAAAACCAGTTCAGGTAAAGCATCATATTGTATTACAGCCACTTATTTCCAAGTAGACAATGAAAACAGCACACTTTGGGATGGGTTTGGGCTATCCATCAAGAACTAATTGCATATAAACCAAATTAAATCTGGTATACTTCCTGTTCCTTATTTCCCTCTGAATTTTCTATGGGTATCCACTGGAAAGGCCAAAAGGGCCCTTTCTTCCCTGGGTGATCCATAATCCCCAGATTCAGATTCAAATGCAGCCTTTCATTTGAAAAAGAGCCCAAGGTCATTTTAGAAACTGAGCAAGCCAAGCCACTATTCTGCTTATCTTCTCTAAAAGCCTCTACTGTTATTTTGTTCAGTGAATGAGCAAACAATTCTAGCAATATTTGCATTTCCTGCCTTTTGTGAAAGGAAGTTTCCCATTCTTTATCTTTAAATCTTTCCTAGAGGTTAGCTATTACAACTTCCTGAGGAACTATTTTGAAATCTAGGGATTTGATACAACTGAGACTGGGAAGTTAGTGCATCTACCCAAACCAGAAAGGCAGAAAGAAAGGTTGGAGTTCACAACATGTTAAAGAATTAGCTAAAAAATACTGGTGATTTTTTCTGAATGTATAAACATTTAAAATGTTTTAAAAGTTATCTTGCCAAAAGGTTCATATAGGTCCACATGAGGGTGTTTCTCCATTTCAACAACCTGCTTATTCTATTTTGGGGGTTTAAAAAGGGTAAAACAGTTTATGTAGATTTTAGTCACTATTAATTGACATATGGGGGAGGGTTGCCTTTGAGTCAATGTTAACTCCTGGTGATTGGGTGGACAAGTCCCTGCCATTTTCTTGGCAAGATTTTAGAAGGGGTTTGCCATTGCCTGTTTCTAGGGCTAAGAGAAAGATTCTGATACATAGTCTCCCACTTGGCTTTGTGCATAAGGTGGGACTCAAACTTAGGGTCTCCCAGTTTCTTGCCTGATGCCTTAACTATTACACCAAACTAGATGTCTTTAAGAACTCAAAGGTCTTCCTGAAAAAAGCAGGTGAAAATTATGGTGTGGTGGGGATTTTTTCTATTTTCAGCTGGTATATCAGCTGTGAGTTTTATAATTGGAGGTCTTGTTACTTCAGAACTGGAACACTATAGTTCACTCCTTATGGGGTTGCCTTTGAAGACTATTAGAAGTATGTGATTGGTGCAAAATGTAGGTCCCTTAAAGTCCTTAAAATGTAATGCCAATATTGCAGGAATTCCATCACTTAATAGCTTATTTAAGGGTATATTTCAGATTTCTTGTTTATTGCCTATAAATGCCGTGACTTGCTATGGGACCATGCTGTTCATTCAACTTACAAGGAGAAGTTCTTTATTCCCCACTTCAGCAGATTGAGAGCAGACTGCAAACAATTTTTTTAGTAGTTGCCTCATCCCTATGGAAACTACAGCCCCTGAAATCTCTATGGCCCCCACATTCCTTTAAGACAGGGGTGTCAAACTCAAGACCAGTTCCAACCCATGGAGTACTTAAATTTGGCTCACAGGGCCGTTCTGGAAACAGCAAAGGATTGGTCCAAGTTCTCTACCAGCAAAAATGAGCTCTCACGCTCCATTTTTGACTGCTATGGCTTCCTGCAACCCTCTGCCAGTGAAAACGGAACTTGGAAGGGCTACCCTCCTGAGGTCTGCTTTTACTAGCAAAGGGTTGCAGGAGGCCGTGGCAGCCAAAAATGTAGCTTGGGAACCCGTTTTTGCTGGCAGAGCACTTGGGCCCCCACAGGCACTCCCAACATAAATAATGTCGAGCTGGCCACGCCCACCCCAGCCCCCTGAAGTCAAACAAAACCCTGATGTGGCCCTCAGTGATATCAAATTCGACACCCCTGCTTTAGGGGCCTGTAGGCTAAAACATATGAAGAACGGTTACAGGAACTGGTTATGTCTAGTCTAATGAAAAGAAGGACTAGGGGAGACATGATAGCAATGTTCCAATATCTCAGGGGCTACCACAAAGAAAAGGGTGTCAAGCTATTCTCCAAAGCACCTGAAGGCAGGACAAGAATCAGCGGGTGGAAACTAACCAAGGAGAGAAGCCATCTTGAACTAAGAAGAAATTTCGTGACAGTTAGAGCAATTAATCAGTGGAACAATTTGCCTCTAGAAGTTGTGAATGCTCCAACACTGGAAGTTTTTAAAAAGATGTTGGATAACCATTTGTCTGAAGTGGTGTAGGGTTTCTTGCCTAGGCAGGGGGTTGGGCTAGAAGACCTCCAAGGTCCCTTCCAGCTCTGCTTATTCTATTCTATTCTATTCTATTCTATTCTATTCTATTCTATTCTATTCTGACAAAGACTTTTTAGAAGAGCACTTAAAAGCTGTGGCCTGCCTGATTGATTTTAATACTTTTAATATATTTAGTTAGTTTTGCTTTTCATGTTAGATTTATATTATTGGTTATTGGACTGCTTTGTTATTTAGATATAGGCCACTTGCAGTTTCTATAACTGAGAGAAGTATAATTTTAAAGAAATTATTTTACAATGCAACAAGAAGTATGAATCTGAAAAATCAAAGGCAAAATAGACCTCACACGATCAAGTTTTTTCTCATCAGCATGGGATGAAACCATGCAAGAATGATAGCTTTTTTAATTTCATCATCATAATTCAGTCTAGCGGGTATTTAGAAAAGTCACAAAAGTGGTAGCCGAGTTTTCAGTAGGTCTTTATGTCCATTTTAAAGGGTTTGGAATATGTGAAGGGAAAAAAAAACAAGCTGTGATTCAGTGTGTCTATATACTGCATATTTTCCCACAAGGCATTTTCCATGAAAAGGAAAAATCTGTCCTCTTGGACCCGTCTCTTCTTTAGGGGCTAGGTGTGAGGGACGGAATCCCATACAAAGAGACCACTTGTCTCTTTCCCAGTGTTTCCACTGTCTTCCCTCCTTAGCTATGTCCCCCAAAGAAGAAATTAATTAAATGATGTCATGCTTGATTTTATCTGATTTGGAAGCAATTCATCACTCTTCTGCTAGTTCTATTAGACCAGGCGATCAGCATATTAATTCATTTGTGAGACTAAGCTCAAGGGTAATTACTGCAGAGAAACTTAATGCCTCAATGTGTTAATGTCTGTAATCAGAACTATTTTCCCAGTGTGGAACAATTGTTAGACAATTACAGTTGGATATGAATGCCCTCACAGACAACCAAGGCTGTGTCAAGAGGGAGATATCCAGGACGTGTTTTCCAAGAACAGCACTACAAGCAAGCTTGTTTCTTGCAGTCTCTTTTGTCTAGCTTTTGCCAATTCCTGAGATAATGTATTGTTAATTCCACTTAAAATATTTTGTCATTCTTTGTGTAAGAAAAGAGGAGCAGTTTTTACCCAGGAACCAGAAATGCAAGAAAATGAACATAGCATTGTCTTATGCTAAAAACAAAAGAATTCCTTGCCCTCCAACTAAATTGAAATAGATATATTGTATGAAAACAAACCAAATGTAAGTCATAGTTTAGGCTGGAGAGAATGGTAAAAAGAACTCAAGTCTCTTGTGGAATGGCAAATTGTCTTGGAATATTTGCGTCTACAATGAACAGTCCTTCTTTACCCAAATCAGTACCTCTTTGTAGAATCAAAATTCTCCTTTGTCTAGTTCATGGGTGTCAAACTCGCCACATCATGTTGCTGTCATATGACGTATGACAATGTTTTTTCCCCTTTGTGGAGCTGGGGTGTATGTGGCCTGCATGTGGCACATCTGGCCTATGGGCTGCCAGTTTGACACCCCTGGTCTAGTTGATACTGTGACAATCTACAGGTGAGGGATTGAATGACAAAACATATCTTCCATCTGATGGAAGAAATCAAACCATGCCAGGCCTCCAACTGCAGCCAAATGTAAAACTGCCTAACACAGTTTTAGGACTGAGTGAGAACCAAGCCAAAGTCACTTTTGTCTTTCCCTGCCTATCTGATTTATGCCAAGAAATACAGATTTCATGCTTGAAAAACTCCCTTTCTTCTGACTTCCTTAAATAATTGATTACAGTATGATCTTTGGTCTCCAGCTTTTTCCTTTAATGCACACCTCAAGTTGTGCATTTTAATGAGAACCAGCTTAATGTAGTCTAACGCTTTCAAAACGAATACATGAATTGGAATGCAATTATCCTTTATTATTGATCATTTCCCAATTTTGTGATCCCCTGCCCCCAAAATATACGAAATGTGAAAAGAAATTGTTTATCACAAAATGTGCATATTGCTGAACATGGAACTCTAAAACATGTATATTAAGAAAGTACACATAAAACTGGAAAGTTGATTATACATTTTTACACCTCAAAAAGAAGTTTTTTTAAAAAGGCTTATGAATGTATATAGAAATTTTTAAATCAGTGGAATAGAACAAATTTGTACTTAGGGAAAAAAAAGTCTTATAGAAAGCAAAGCCTTTTACTGCTGAAATCTCCCATTTGGTATTTGATATTTACATTGTAATTGGCATTTCCAGGGCCAGCCTATGGAATATCAGCCCACATGATTAAAGCAAAAAGAATCTCTTAATCTGGGAGAATCATCCTGATCAATACACATTTAGAGTGTTCAGTTCTGTCATTCTCTGAAAGTTCCTGTACAGTTGCAATAATTCATAACAATCCAGATCAAGTAGTACAAATAATTATGGCCCGTGTAAACCCAATATTTAATATTAAGTACATTTTCCCAAGTTTCAGCTTTTATTATAATGTCCTATGATATCCTTTTAGAACATTGCAAAAAATGTCTTCCAACCAGATTAAATGCTAGTCCTACTCCATTTAGACTGTTTAAAAACCAAGAAAATTTCTATCAACCTAGACTTCTTTCACTTAGCATAAGTAGCCTTACAATGTTTGCAGACCATGGATCAAATTTAAGCTTGTCTCAATAGGCTGTTTTGTATTTTTTTCTGTGGGCCACTTTACCTTTTGCATTGGGAGAGGGGCTTCATATAGGATCCTTGAACATTGTTCTTAAAATAATTCTGAACAAAAGAACTGCACACGCTTCCGTTACTGGACATTGAAGAGCTGTTACTTTTAGTTCATTTTAGATCATTGAGTAGGGTGTTAAACTAGAAGACCTCCAAGATCCCTTCCAGCTCTATTCTGAATTGAACTAAGAAATACGTTCATGAAGGAAATCAGGGAAGTCATCTGGAACAAAGAGAATATCAAAGAATAAGGAGATATGATGATGGGGGTGGGGGTGATGATGATATTTTATTAACTTCCATCTTTGGTTCTGGATGGAGTTGCACTTTCCCAAACAGACCTGGTCCACAAACCGGGAGCCCTCCTGGACTCAAGGAGCAGGTGGCAGCTGTGGCTAGGGGGGCTTTTGCACACCTCCACATGCCGGTTGTGCCCATACCTGGACCTGGAGGCCTTGCTCATAGTAATTCACACCCTTGTAACCTCCAGGTTACATTTCTGTAACACACTCATACATGGGGCTACCCTTGAAGAACATTCAGAAACTCCAAGTGGTACAGAATGCAGCTGCATAGATAGCAAATAGTACCAGATATATGGCACATGTAACACCACTCTCCTGCATGAGCTGTGCTGGCTACTGGTGTATTTGCATGTGCAAGTTAAGATAGCAATAGCACTTAGACTTATAAACCACTTTATAGTGCTTTACAGCCCTCTCTAGGCAGTTTGCAGAGTTAGCATATTGCCCCCAACAAATTTGGCTCCTCATTTTACCCATCTTGGAAGGATGGAAGGCTGAGTCAACCTGGAGCCTGGTGGGATTTGAACTGCCAAATTGTAGGCAGCTGGCTGCAGAAATAGCTTGCAGTACTGCACTCTAACCACTGCGCCACTGAGGCTCATAGGTGCTGGTAGTTATCTATAAAGCCCTACATGCCTTGGGATCTAAGGGATGGCCTTTTTTCAATCACCTCTACCAGTTCAACTAGGTCAAGCAGTATCAGAGATTAGAATGGCCCAATCCTGTTAGCCTTTTGTAAACACCTGGCCATGTTCCTAAGCCTAGGGTGCTGAATGTAGTTAGGGCTCCTTTTCCTGACTATATTAATAATGGGCCAAATATCTTGCTCTTGCTCAAATATCTTGTATATTGAATTGCATATTTCTAATGTTTTAATGTTTTTACCAATTTTATTGTTTTAAAATATTTTTTAAATTATTTAATTGTAATATATTTTATGAACTGTAAGACACACACACACACACACACACATACACACACATAGATCATTCTTGATTCATATCTTACTCAGCTTTTTTCCCTTTCCGTGTTGACAATTTGTTAGTCAGCAAGAGAGTTTGCCCTGCATTTACTAGCTGACCATATGGTGAGAAGGACAAGAGGGGATGAGCAGAGATCCAAAAGCTGGCAATTGCTTTTAGCTTCTTGCATAGCTCAGCCTTTCTTTTCCCGCAATAAGGCTGAGGAGCTGGCTTTTTTTTCTGGGTGAGGAGCTGAGTTACTTTATTCCAATGCAGCCCAAAGGCTCTTGTACTTGAGAAGGTCTTTTGAACTGAGCTGGTTCAGGAGTTGGTTAATACAAATATTTCACAACTCATTGACCTTTTAAGAAATATATATTTTTGGCATTTAAAGAGAAGCCCACAGCAGAATTGGAATAGTAGTAGGCTCAGAGGTCCATATCCTTGGAACAATCCTGTCTTGTGTTGAGAAGTGAAATGAAAAGATGATTTTTACTATTATGTTTCCAATAGTTCCCTTGATGCAGAGAGCAGGTGTCGTAAGCGAAGTTTCCCAAGGCTCTGGTACATTTCAAAAGCTGTCAACACCCGGTATAAGGTGAGAATAAAGCATAAGACACCAATCAAGATTATAGTTCATTCAGCATTCCCCATCTCATAGAGGCTGAACTGTGGCCTACAGCCCTTTTATTTTGTTAACATGCCCTTTTCTATCTTAAGTTAGGAAACATGTTTGATATTCACTGTGATATTAGCAGATTCAACAAAGTTGTACAAATTACCAGAAAAATTGCTTTCTAACCATTTGCATTGGTTCAGTATTGCGATCTTGGCTGCTTTTTTAAAGTGACATTTTCTTTCTTTGTCTTCAAAATCTTAAGCATCATTTGTTCATACTGCTGCATGATCCTAGTGTGATGGGAGTATTTCCTCCAAATCCATTGAGCTCCTATAAGAGGAGACTGCTGAAATATTTATTTTTAGAGAAACTAAGGGTATATAAGGCCCATCTTTCTTTATAATGTTAATGGTGTCCTTTATAGGGGCAATATGTAGGTGGGGCAGAGGTGGATGTTTAATGTTTCCTGGATTAGCTCCTTTGCGTAGTTGATTAATTTGTTGTTCTGCCTCAGCTCTGCTCTAAGATCAGAAATTGCCAAACTGCAACTATAAAATAACTGGAGGATTATTTGCATGGGAATGATCCTATGGAAAATCTTCCCAGAGCATTTGTGGACACAAGACAAGTATCTTGACTCAGAGTGTGAAAAGTATATCGTTATTATTGGTGACCTTCGCTAAAGCACAACATGGGTTAATCAAGAAAGAATTTTTAAGAACTTTATGCGCAAGTTAATTTAAAGTTTTCATATAGCACTAGGCCCTGAAATATCTGCTACAGCTTGATACATTTCAAAATGTAATAATTAAATCAATTATGAGATTAAATTTCACCATATTATGTATAGCAGTGGCAAAATTTACAAATCACATAATCAATGCAATGCATTAACACAGACAAAGGGAGGAGGTGATGGACTGGAAAATCTCTATCAAGGGCATTCAAAAGTTGTAATTAAAAATACATTACACCCTGAATGCAATGCTTCCTGCGCATTATTGCATGTGCTTCCAGCTTTATGCTTGCATGGAAGTTCCATATTGATGGAAGTCATGTTTTCATTTTAATGCTAGTTAGCTTGGGTAAAAATGCTTTAATGTAAACTGAAGCTTCATGGATTAAGTTCTTGCACTATTACTGAATGCCAAATAGGAAGGTAGCTGTTAGTGAACTATTAAGTTCTCATCTGTCAATCATATCATCTACTGAACCATCTAAACTTTTCCCAAATTTTTTCCTTGAAATTAGATAGTGAGCCATGGTATTTTTCTATATCACAGGTATTTAGAAGCTTCAAGAATAAGAGTCTTGTAGAATATTTTGATGCTTACTGTATAAAGCCATTGCTAGTCTGAGGAGTGGAAATGGAGAAAAAGAATTTTTTTTAATTTAAATCAAACACATTTCCTGTTGAAGGAGTAATGTAATGTTCATAACATTCTCCACACATTCAGTTTATCTCACTACAGTAGGCAGACTACAGATATTGTAATTAATCTACAATCTCATCATTCAATTTTATGATACTCAATTTCTTTGAATAGATTTTTCTTCATTCTATCCAAACCCAGGAGCATTAGGCAAGTAATAATCTTTGAAGCAAAGATAACATAACCAAATTAAAATGAGTCCAATAAAATAGTATGATTAATGTCTCTGCCTGTATGTGTGGTATGTATGAACACTTAACATAATCAACCCAAATACAAAACATTTGACTGCCTACAAGTCCAGTCTCTGTAATTAGGTAAGTATTTCATTCTTGCAATATCAAAGGCAGGATAAATTTTTAATTAACAGGGCTTATAGGGTATCGTTATTCCTACCTGAGCTCAAGATACTGGTTATTGAGGAAGGCTACAAAAGAAGTTTGAGTATTAGACTCAGTTTAAGGGCCAGTTTATGACCCAGGAAGCTGGTGGAACGTTGTTGGTCCTTGTATACTGAATTGTGGCTTAGAAAGGGAAGAATGAAGAAATATCTCTATTGGCTGGCATCCAATATGTCCTTAGGCTAATGAAAGCACTCCTTGAGTTGAATTTCATATAGACTACTCCAGCAAAACAGGTGTTTAAATGGTGATTGGGATAGACAGAGACAATTGCTTCTCTTCCTCTGCATATGAATGGAAAGAAATCCTGAATTGAACCTCAAATTAGAATTACTGTAATTGTGTGTCCTAATAGGCATATCTTTCTTATCACAATTTCAGATTTAGATGATAGACATCATATAACTATTCTTTGGGGATCAAAAAGCAGATAAAAGGGTAGGAGGGGGAGTTTTCATGGAACAGACAGGTTATATTGTCTAAATGTCCATAAACTGAGACTTAATGTTCATATACAGCTGGGAATTCTCACTCATTGGATGAACTAGCAACAGCAAATACAGCCAGAGGGTGGATCAATTTACATTATAAATGCTATCTTCATAACCAGGAGAGCAGAAAAAACATATTTGAAAGTGTCAAGTCTGCAGAAACAAGAAAATATATTTTACTTTAACTCATGCATTTCTGTTTTACTATCCCTGGTTATGGATTACATACTATAAATGGAGAGTAAGAAAGATAACCTGGCTAAAGCATCCTATATTGCTGCAAGATTTTCCTCCATCCCCTGCCTTCACTCCTGTTTCCTTATATTTTAGGCTGTTCTTTTGCCATAAGTAACAAACTAGATAGCATGACTTCTGCAATTCTTCCATCCCCTTTACCAGTAGTAGCCATAAGAGGTGTCTGTACTTTCTTCTCTGTCAAGAATAACATACTGTGTATATGTGTATGTTTCTGCTCCTCTCTTGTTGCATCTCTGTGTTTGCATATATATATGTTATGTCTCACCTGTGCAAACAAGGTGAGAAGTCCAAATTTCCAAATGAATATAAACAAGCAAACAAGTCCAGTATTGACAGGGTTAAATTCCTTGAGCCGAGAAAGTTCTTGGCAGTCTCACACAAGCTGTCTGCCAAGTCCGACAATAAAGCAAGAACATAAATCGCAAGCTATCGCCACACACAGAATCTTCTGAAGCTTCTCTCACAAATTAACACCTTGTCCCGAACAAGTTCTCAGAGCGAACACACCCACTTTTATTCCCTGTGGGGCGTGTCAGTCCCTCATCTCAGTCTCTGATTCGTCCTTTCTTTCTACGTTGCAACTTACACTTTTGCCTGCGCCGTTGCCTCGCATCAAGCCAGCATTCCTCAGCTTGATCCTCAGTCAGAGGCTCTGATACACTCTCCTGATTATCTGCCGACACCTGAGGCACAATCAGGGAGGAAGGTCCTGCCGAGGAGGAAAGTCCTGGGGAGGAAGGCAATTCCAAATAACAAAGGAGGCTCAAACCTCAGAGCCAAATCCTCCCCTTCCTCACCGTCCAAGTCTTCGTCCTCTAGCAAAGCAGGCTCAAACCTCAGAGCCAAATCCTCCTCTTCCTCATTGTCCAAGTCCTCGACCTCTGACAAAGCAGGCTCAAACCTCCGAGCCACAACACTATCCCTCACCGCAGGGCCCTTCCCCCGAGTCTGACGATCAGGACGTGGTTTCAATGGAAACTGTTCATGGAATCTCCGGATAAGGTCCGGGGTGTGGACCGTGGAAGCATCCACCCAGGAAAGAGCCTCCGGTCCATCCCCTAGCCTCTCGACGAAGTATTGAAACCATCCTTTCAGCCAGCGAGAATCCCGAATGCTGATCACTGTGTCGTCAGCAGCGGGATCATCGCCGGGTACAGATGGAGGAACCGTAGCAGTGGGAGAACGGAGAGCACTCGATGGGGCATCAGGAACTAGAAGGGAACGGTGGAAGACAGGATGAATGCGCATGGAGCACGGTAGGGTGAGCCGATAAGCAACGGGATTGATAACCGCCTCGATAGGGAAGGGACCGATGAAGCAACAGTCCAACTTCTTAATCGGACGATCGACCCATAGATGCTTCATGGATAACCACACCCTGTCCCCCATGGCCAGCGAGGGCATCGCCCGGCGCGAACGATCCGCGAACCTTTTATAGTCTTCCTTAGCCCATTCTAATTGCTGTGAAATCAATTGGTGAACCGAATGCAGTTCCGACAAAAAGTCCTGCGTCTCGGGAACCGGGGAATCCAAGATCAACAATGGGAAAAACCTCAGATGGAAACCCACATTCGCGTAAAAAGGTGTCATGTGAGTGGAGGTGTGCTGGGAGTTATTGAAGGCAAACTCCGCCAGAGGGAGATAAGTCACCCAATCGTTCTGTCGGTGGTTGACAAAACACCTTAAATATTGTGCGAGGATGCCAATCACATTCTCCGTCCCACCATCAGTCTCCGGATGGTGTGCCGACGACAAGCACACCTGTACCTGCAACGTGGTCATTAGGCTCTTCCAAAATTGAGTGGTAAACTGGACACCGCGATCCGAAACCACCCTGTCCGGCAGACCATGAAGACGGAACACATGTTGCAAAAATAACTGGGCAGTAGTATGAGCCGACGGTAATCTCCGACAGGGGATAAAGTGAGCCATCTTGGTTAACATGGAGGCTGGTCAGGTGTTTTAGCCAGTAACCATGCAGTTCGCTCAGGCCAGGTGCACTCCAATCCTTGACCCTCTTTGCATGTTTTGCAACCATATCAGTTGTTAATAAAATATTTTCCATTTTGTTTCCTGTTGTTTATTTTTGAATAACTTTGATCCTGGAGGCAGTTTTGTTGTATTCCACTGGGTTTCCCCATAATTCTTTCCAAAAGTTCAAAGTCTTTTCTTTACATGGGTGAACATTAGTTTGGACTTGATTTTCATCAAGTAACTGGTAGAAGGTTGGTTTCTTCTGAACTGGACATTTTCATGATATTGTTGTATTCATCCTTCATATATTTCTATTTTCTTTGCTGTTGCTATTACACGTTGTTTTAGTTCTTCCTTGATTTCCATTATTGTTTTTTTCCTCCAAGTTGTATTTTTTGTGTAAACTATTTTTCAGCTTTTTATTCTTTAGTTTTCCTTCTTTCAAGTACTTCAAATTGCTGACATCCCTTGTAGTTTTTTTTTATTTTATTTTCAAGTTGAATTTTCCACTTTGTGTTCCAGTGGGTTTCTTTTTTGGCATTTTATAACCCAGTTCTGCAGCTATAATGGCAACTGTGCTATACATCAGTTGGTTGGTTTCATATAGTGTGCTGGATGGGATTGAAGTTAAAATGTAGTTCATGGCAGTTAACAGATCTTTCACTTGTTTGCTATGCAGTTCATGAATGGCAGGCAAACTTTTTCTTTCTGTGTTTTCTTTGATGTGGTTTTCAATCTTTTCTTTCCATATTTTCACTAGATCACTTAGTTCTACACTTTCAAGCTGTGCACAGGAAGATCTTCATCTTGTATGCTGGTTTCTTTTGCTGTCTGTTCAGTTTGTTCAGGTGTTGGGACAATTTCTTCAGCTTCTTTATCATTACTTGTTGTTTTCTTTTTAGCCAATATTTCTAGATGTTGCATTTCTGCATCTGTGAAAACATTATTACAGATGATGAAACGTCTTTGATCCATTAATCTTTGTTCAGTTATGTCACTTTCTGGGTGTTTTTCCTTCCACAGTTGCATCATACTGTTTTTGAAATCCCCTGGTTGTTGGTTCTGCCTGATGGTATCATTTGATGATTTCTCAGTTTTCTTCAGTTGTCCACATTTTGCGCTTTTGTTCCAGTTGCTTTGCAGTTGCATGCCCTGGTTCCCTAGCAGTAACAACTGAGCCCTGTAGCTCATTTTTCAACAGATGTCCAGGAGCCATAGTGGCCCTTGTTGACCTGGGCAATGACCGATCCAGTGAGGAATTTTGTTTCTTCTCATCAATAGTGATTTTAGGTACCTGGGTTGGTTCACAATGTCTAAAATACTACTGGTTTGTAGATCAGTAATCCCTTAACCATATTAGGGACCACACCCAATAGCCATCCAGGCCCAGCCACGGGATGATTGTAGCAGCAGCAGCAGCAGCAGCAGCAGTAATAGTAGTATTCTACCTTAAATTTACAGTCTAGAACTGGTGGAAATTTAATAATTCAAGTCTTAACCAAGGACCTAAGAGATATTAAGATAGCATCTAGGAATATAGGAAAGTCTAAGTAGACTGGTTATTATTATTGTCAAAAAGTACAACAATGTAAAATATAATGACCATCACTGTTGTTCATTTGTCCAAATAAGGAAATGCTAATTAAAGGGTCTGATTGATCCTGAAATTTTTTGTCCTCCTTTAAAAATATTAAATGATTGGTCTCAATATATATTGTCAGTAAAATCATTACTCTTATATAAAGAGATGGGTTTTTTTTTTGCTCCATCTCAGACCTATGAAAGTTTATAGAAACCTTTGCAAGTCCAGTTTCATTTAAATTAGGGGGAACACCAGATATTTAGGATACAACACAGAATCATGCAAGCATGCAAACAGAAAGCACAAAATAAAGAAAACTGGGGTAATTTAATCCAATCACCTACTGATTGGATGATTATCTAACTATGAAATCCTAGTTTGGTACAATCAAGGGGTGGATTGTGCCTGATCTCCAGCAGAGAGGCTTTGAATAGCTTCCAGCTGCTGATAATGAATAGCTCAGCTCACCTGATCCTCTGCTTAGTTACTTTTCGCTATTAGTTTGATGGATCACTGCAAATTTAACAATCTGTACAGCAAAACTATATTCGAAATATCTTATAAGAAGTAAAAAATTCAGAAAGGGAAAAATATTCCTCAAGCTACAGACTAGTATCCTCAAGTTACAAATTTAGTTTACACATCAATACATAGGAGCAGTATATTAGAGTAATTACATGTACACTTAAACTTTCTAATTCGTTGTACTTCATATATATGTTCATAAATAACACAACATCTCTCTGGATTACTATTAGCTAAAGCAAAGCACAAATACCTCCTCCAAAATTCTGTATGAATGGATATTCAGCAATGTAAAAATAATGATAGGAATGGAAATAGGCCTATTGGAAACAAACCCACTCCATTGTCTTACTAACTCCTCCCTTGAAAAAAAAATGCCCAGATTTGCACTGATATCATTTAGTCGTTTTGGGTTACGGATGGCTCCTCCTCTTTGTTCCACTTCTCAGGAATTTTAATTGTGAGAATAGAAGCTGTCTGTCTCCCAGAGGCCAAACTAGGGCCTTGTAAGGACCAACCTCTCCCCCCTTCAAACAAGTATAGACTCTTGAAAACTTCGTATTTCAAAAGGAACCTTTTATTGAAAAGGGGGTGAAATCAAATCAGAATTCAAAGCAGGCTCTGAGGTCCCTCAGGGCATACAACTAGGATAAAGGGAATTAGAAACCCCTCCCAACAGTCCGATGTGGATTCCACCAATCTATTTATTTATCGTAGGTATGAAGATGTTGTTCTACCAGCCTCTCTGAGAAATAGATAAGAAGAGTTTCTCAGGGCTATCTTCTGGCATTGCAATCCATATGGCCCTCCCTCAGCATTCCCCAAGAGGTGAGAATTTTCCAGGCATCTGAGGTGCCAAGCAACCGTTATAAATCAGGTGAAAGGTTATACAAAAAGACAAGGCAAGAAATAGAATACTCAGGATACATAAAGAGGAAAGAGAACTAAGTGTATCAAATCCAACTACCTCCCTTCTTCCACAGAAGAATGGCAGATACACGGATCTGACAGCGCCTTTCCACAAAACTAACCAGGGACCTTTCTATGATGCCATCATGGCTTCCTGAAGCCATTCAGAAGGTCCAATTAATGATTGTGGAACAAAGAGTGTTAGTTCTGTGTTTCTGTGTACACACACAGAGATAAACAATTGAATAAAATGCAGGCATGGAAAATACCATGTTTTTAAATTTGGTTGGTGATGGGTGTGTGTGTGTGAGTGGGGGGAGGAGAGAGAGAGAGAGAGAGAGAAGCAATTATTCAGTTTATTGTATTTCAGGTGTAGGCTTTGCATTAATCACAGCAGATGGTAGCTATGCAAATGGTTCAGTGCTTATGTCAACTGGCACATGCAATGGTTCACTGCTGATCTAAATGATGTTTGAAAAGCATGGTTACAATCAACAGCAACAAGAAATCCTCTCCATTCTGAGTTGTGTCCATGTTTGCTTTTCAGGTTATCTTTTCCGCCGTCTCAGCATGCCACAGCTTGTGATGTTTTCAAAAAGAGCACAGCTACAAAAGAAGGTTGGAGAAAGTCCAGAATCTCCAGCTCCAAGACTGCTAAAAGGCTAGAAAAGAAAGAAAAAAGGAAAGGCAGAGGGCCATTGACAAATTTTATTCAACTCTATTGACCATAGTGATCAATTTGTCTTTCTGGACAGCAAAATGTACTCAGTCTTAGGTCTATGGTTTTTATATGAGAAAAAGACTTGTTGATAGAATCAGATGAATCCAAACTGTTTTTATTCTGGAGGAATTTTTTTTAAAATCAGCTTTCTTTAAAACTGATGCTCCATTGGGTATATGCCTTCTATAACTAGGACGAAGTAGATGGCTACACAGGGATGGCTGAAAAGAAATCCTTTCTGATTTCTGCTGTAATCACAAATTTTGTTTATTTGCCAAATCACTCAGATTTTCTCTTGCATTATGTAAAATTCATTTTTTTTAATTAAAAAAAAATCCCACAATACTATATTGTATGGATCTATGAGGGTTTCTCTGCTTCCAGAAATCACAATGAAAAAAGTCTTGGGAAACTATTCAGCAAATGGTGTTACATTTTTAAGCTGTTTTTTAGAAAGAAAAATATATGTGGCATACGTGTCACTAACTTCTGCAGTAATGTTTCAAGTTAGTTACCAATCTATTTCATTTTCTAAAACATTTTGCTTTACCCCCAAGTTATTGTAGGTTAAGCTAATTATCATAAATTAAATCTTTTTAAAAAATATTTGTATTTATAATTTGTCAAACAAAAATGAAAACAGGAATAATATAAAAATAAAATGACAGGGACGATAGGCACAGTGCACTTACGCACGCTCCCTTTATGGACCTCTTAAATATGAACTGAGGTCAATAGAAGTCAATTTGTGACTATAACTGTGAAAATTTGTAGCTGAGACAACTGAATCAGGTAGAGCCTTCCAGACTTTGACAACTCTATTACAAAAATCATATTTTTTTACAGTCAAGTTTTAAATGTGCATGTATTATTGCAATTAAAACAGAAAAAGTCATTTATAGGTAAAACCTTACTACAGACAATTTTGTATGCAACACCTTAGTCCAACCACAAGCGATGCAGTTCCGGGTTATCCAAACCAAGAATTTCGAGCCTAGTAGCATAGGCAATTCGATTATGTACAGAAGAGTGCAAAACTTTTCTCATAAAGAACTTCTGAATCCGCTTGATTGTGCTAGTATTAGATACATGGTAGGGATTCCAAACAGTTGAACAGTACTCCAAGATTGGTTAGCGTAAGCTTTATAAGCTCAAGTTAGCAATATAATGTTTCCAGAAAATAAACTTTATAGAATTAAGTTAAAAACTCTTAGTGCTTTTTAAGAAATGCAGTTAAAATGAACTTTGTAGCATAGATCGTCAGAGATGAATACACCTAGGTCCTTAACAAAGTGAGGGTCATCTGCTAGATCAATATCACCTAGCTTATACTTAACATTCTGATTATGTTTAGCAATATGTAAGACAGAGCATTTATTAATCAAATTGAAGTTGCCAAATAGATGACCATTCAGAAACATAATCCAGATCATTTTGCAAAACAATCTGTAGTATTAAATAATTTTATGTCATTGGCAAAAAGGACACAACTGCTTTTAAGTTAATTACATAAATCATTGATATAGAGCAGGAAAAGCATGAGTCCTAAAATGCTGCCTTGCAGAACACCACTGTTAACTGATGCAGGATTAGACAGCGAGTTTTCTGTTTTGACCTTCTGCAGTCTGTTAGGCAAGAACGCAACAATCCACGTGCAAAAATCCAGAAATGCCATAAGAATTTAGTTTCAACAGCAGTTTATCATGTACTACTGTATCAAAAGCCTTACAAAACTCTATGTAAATTGCATCTACAGCTTTACCTTGTTCGAGACATGTAGTCCAAATATTTTTACAGTGCAAAAGTTGTAAATTACCGGACGATTTTTTCCTGAAGCCAAACTGTTTATCGGATAGCAAGTTATTTGTCTCTAAATGGTGAATAATGTCAGGTGTAATGGTCAATGTCTGGAAACTGCTAATAATTCCATGCACCCTGGTGATGTCATCAGATTTGTCAAAGTCATCCAATCCATATAAGACTGCATTTGGTCATTACTTTTCTCTTTCAATCACATCTTTCACGAGGAGCGAAATGTCGTGCACAGGTTTTGTAACATCTTGCAACTTAGGTCGGTGATTTAAATCAGAATCACAGGAAATCAATGGTTCACTACTCCCTGTCCACCAAACACTCTTCCATACTGTCAACCCATTCAAGCAAAACAGTGAAATTATTGAATTTAGGCTTACAAGAGGGGCAAAACAGTGGAAATGCAAACTGGGAATATTTAAAGATGTCGAGTGGAAAAACTGGGCAACACCTTTGGTTAATCCCAGACACTTATGATGAGCATACGAGTCACACAAGGGAGCACTTCACGGTATTCTCATCCTCCTCGAATTCTTTGGCACAGATGAAACACAGGCGTCATATGACTCGTTGGTAGCTGCTGCTGCCCTTTTGGATGATGGCGTAGTAGTTGTAGTCAAACGTTTGGAGGCCTTCTTCATTCTCCTCTACTTTGTTTTCTTTGTATGCCTGAATGTATTATCACTGTTTTGGATTTTTATATAATTCACGAGCCATTACCTTTGTCCTGTACACTTCCCTCTCAGTCTTCCCTACTCACAATCAGCAGCTCCTCCCAACCAGCATCTGGAAAGTTGAAATGCAATGGAGGCAGCTCACCTTGCCTTTGTCCTCTGCACTCCCTTTCAGCCTTCCCTACTCTTATAATGTGAGAGATGATTTCACTGTGGATTACAGTATGAACACTACTCTAAAATGTTGGGTGTTTTCCCTGCAATTAAAGAATAATGTACCATTCAAAAAGTCCAATTTCCACTGCTTAGAAGAAACAATGTGAAATGTTGAAATCATGACTCCCAAGGCCAAATCCAAAAAGTGTATGCCTGGAATTTGTGTGCATAAATTTCTTCATCAGCAACCCCCTGGACTCTTACTACCATGAGCTTCTGGCACAAGGACCCTTCTGTAACTCCTTCAGGTGGGATCAGCAACATCCTATCAGGTGGAGCCATAGTTGCAGACCCCACTTCCTTGCCAATAAAAAAGATTAAGGAGAAACAAGTTTCCTGGGAAAAGTTACTAGCACTGCTCTTTGAAGAGTGTCTCATTCTTTTAACTGCCACAGAATAGATAGAAACACAATGCTCTTTCTAGAGCAGTAGACAAAATCTACACACCTTCAAAGCTGCCAAAGTTGAGCAACAGTCCTTTAGCAGATTTGTCTTTTGTGGAGCACATTGAAGCTGCTTGTTTTTATTGATGTATTTTATTTATTTATTCATCAAATTAATATGGCTACCCATCTTATGAAAAATTCTGGATGGTATACAATAAAACTATAAACAGTTAATATGTAAACAAAATTCTTATTAAAAAAAATAAGTCACAAATGCTAAGAGGACAATGTTGGTGCCACCTCAGTACCTCACCAGTCCCCTGGGATTTCTGGAAAATCAGCAGGGATGGAGTCAGTCTCACTTCAGAGTGGGGTGGGGAAACGATCCATAAGGCAGGCACCATGGAAGAGAAGTCTCACCTCCTCGGACTTCTTATTGACAGGGCCCTATAACATGCTTCTTCTGCCAGACCTGATGAAACATATAATCAGGGAGAGGTGGTCCTTCAAATAACTTGGCTCCTAAGAATCCTGTTCATTTCATCAGACCCAACAGGTTCAAACTGTCCTTATATAACCCCAACCATCTTCTCTGGATCTGCAACAAGGCCAGAGTCCAAATGAGATTGAAGCTGAGTGAATTTATCTCCAACAGATGTTATACAAATTCCTCCACACACCCTTGCAAGAAATTATCCAAGCCCCTCTTACCCAAGGGGGCTTTTATCACCTGAAATAAGGCTTTAGGGCAGGGATCTGCATATACAGTAAAAGAAAGGAGCTCCAGAGGAATACTGCTGTTCTGCCTCCATTACCACCAAAAGGAGGCTTTAATGTGGCTCTAACCCATGTTCAGTTGAGTTCATCCTTAGGTGAGTTTCAGCAGGATTCTAGATGTCTCTTCTTCCATTTCATCCCGCTCAGCTTCTCTGTAAACCTTGGAGGAGAGAAGTCCCATAAGAATGAATCCAATACAAGGCCTCAGTTGGAATAGAGGAACAGCTCCCAGCTCCCTCTGAAATCCTTTCATGTCCCCCAATCTCTGAGAGGAGGGCAATATAATGGGTCAAATGATCTGACTGCAATACCCCCTATTCAAAGAGTCTTAATCAAAGATCAATGTAGCCACTGCTCTGAGAGAAACACCAGAGCTGGTGTGTGCCCATTATCCCATTTCAGGCCCTGTGTGACCTAGTATAGGCCCATAGCAGCCATGAATTGCTGAGCCACCTCAAACCCTATGCCCAGAGAAGCCATGTTAAAGGCTCCTAAGACAATAAGTCTGGGGGAATCCACTGCCAACCTGGAGATGGAGTCGAGGAAGTCAGGGAACTTGCTATGCAGCAGAGATGCTGGTACAACAGCAACAATCCCAACTGATCCTTAGAACTCAACTTAATGAACAAGGTCTCGCATCTGGCAATGTGTGGTACAGTGTCCCTGAAAACCCAAAATTCCTGAACACCTCCACCCTCACACCCACTTCTCGACTTAGTCAATTTCATTTGTTAAATTTTTATGCTGCCCATCTCTCTGATAAGGTAACTAATACATGCCTTACATGTTTTTGTACATGATGTTTGTCTTGCTACATTTGTAAATTGATTATACTTTTTATTATTCACATATCTTTTAAAGTATTTCCTGTATAAATAACACTTTCTATTTGTTTAAATCCTATTGGACATTAATTCCATTGGTCTCCTATTGGGAGTTGGAGACAAAGGACAGTGAGTCGCTTCTCCTTGAATTACCATAGTGATCATGCAATCTTGCCACAGCCATGTCTGACTGTGGCTTGTCATGACCATCTGCCAGCCCTAAGAGACTGATCAAGCAAGTGCTGGGCTGCCACAAGTAACTGGGAAACATTTAGCTTTATGAATCCAAAACTGTTCATTGTACTACAATCTGCTCATTGTATACTAAACAAAGCAATGCATAAAAACATCTCCTTATCTTAGAATTCTTTTGCACATTTTCTCTATAGAGGGTTCTCCAACTTTTTCCACACATGCTTTGTGACAACTGTGTTATACAGTTTATTTCATGGCAGCTGTGTGTTATTTTAAGTTAGGCAATATATTTTAAGACAGTCAACTCTAAGAATCTCATTGCCCTCCTTTTGATTTTCCTTTCTGTCATTTTGGGAAGCATGGAAGCCAGAATGCTGCTGTCCCATTAAAGATACATTATGTTGAACCACTTATAAGAAATAATCCCTGGCATCTTGGTACACTGGAAACTTGAAAAACTCAGGAGGATCTTCAGCCAACATATGTACACACTTCAAACCCAAGAATACACTAAGACAGAAGTTTGTCCATCCCAAGGATAAAACACCCAGAGAGAAGCTGAGCAACGTGGTATATGCAGTGCAATGCAGTGTGCCATGTGCAGATCTGTACATTGGGGAAATGAAACAACCACTTCATAAATGCATGGCACAACATAGGAGAACAAACACATCAGGACTAGATTCAGCAGTCCATCTGCATTTAAAAGACATAGACCATTCTTTTGTAAACAACAAAGTCCATATTTTGGACAGAGAGGATCACTGGTTTGAAAGAGGGGTTAAAAGATGCAATCTATGTCAAAACTGAGCAGCCCTTTCTCAAGAGAGGGGGAGGGATATGGCATCATCTATCTCCAATTGACAACACAGTCCTTTCAAGATTTCTAAGTAAGCTCCACACCAATTTGCACTACTTAGCTGATCATGATGACACAGATAAACTTCCAGGTAACCTTAATGATCTGCTAAAAGAATGCAAATGACTAGCTGTCTGCAAGGAGTATACATCCTTCCATTCCCCACCATCCAGTCAGAGCTGAAGAAGCTTCTTGGATAAGAAGTGAAATGTCTTCAAAGAAAAACCAGAAAGTCCAGTTGCCAAAGCACCTTTTTGTATTCTCAAAAGCAGACCCCATTCTTGTGTGAGTTTTGTAGGTTGCAGAGGCTGTGCAAGAATGGGGTGTGCTCTTGCACAGCCTCTGGACCTTCCGAAAATGAGTTTGTTTTACTCATTCGTTTTAGTAACAATTTTGTGTTTCTTTATATAATGGCACCCTGAGCCCCAAAGGTTCGCCATCACTAGTATAAGCCCACCTGCTCCTAAAGAATGAAAATGCAATACTAAAATTTACTGTGTTTTCTTTTTCCCGGGTATTCTTGTGACACTAAGCAAAGTGTTATCAAAGGCAATATGTTGGAAAAACACTACTGGGGCCAAGGCCTGGAAGTAGGAACAAGCTGTTCCATATTCTTTAGGCTTTGCAGATGTGCCTGGTGAAATGCTGCAGGATAATTTTTCTCATTGATATGAGCAATAAGGCATGCAGATCTTTCCATCTCATTTCTATAAAATGCCTTCTGCCTTAACTCAGTCTTGCGAAACTTGCTGCCCTTAAGGGAAAGAGCGGAAGAACATTCATTTGGTTTCCCAGCTGTGGCACATGCTGCTGAACATTCTTCCTCAGCCAGTGACTGCAGAGTGACTGCTTGGAAGCAAAGAGCACTTCAAGAAAGAACATCTGAAATGCCACACCAGGACAAGTCTGAGTTTTCCATGTAGTACCTTAAGTGACTCATACTCTGGCTGGCTATTTGGTCTCCCCCATGTCCTGGTTCAGTGCCAAAGCTTTTCAAATAGGATTTGTCTTTTATTAGATTGCACTCAAGTGAAGCAAAGGGCACCATTTCAGTGTAAATCAAGGGAATGGGGTTTACTTAAGCCCAGATAATTCTGCGAAGATCCTTATAGGTAACAAAAAATGTGATTCCTCTTAGCTTCCATGTCACTGTACTGAGAGGCTTGCCTTGCCTTTGAAAAGCTGCTTACTCATAATAAGAGCTGACATTTACACAGAGCTTTGCATTTTGAGAGATCTCTACAAACATTAACTAATTAATCCTGAAAGCTGTGCTGTGACACAGGTAAGAGCTGTTCTGCTTGAAAGAGAGAAGAGAAAACAGGGCTCTTTTTTCTTTTTTTCCCTATGTTCATAGTGCAGGTTGGATCTGCTTGTAGTTCAGCTTATAGACTGGGGAGAATTCCCAAAAAATGAAACTGCTGGTCAGCTAGTTACCCCAAGGCAAGTGTCAGTTCCATGTTGATTCTGCTAATGGCAAAGAGGAAGGAAGGAGAAGGGGAAACAGGCACAACCACAGCAGGTAGCAGCTTGTAGCTTCCCTTCCTGGGCTCAAAAGCTAAGTAGGAATTGTTCTGTATTAACATACTACAAACCCTAAAATCTGATTGGCCCTCACAGGCCGCAACCGGATTGGTCGACTAAATGGCCGTGATTGGTGCGCTTAGAATCTACCGCGATTGGTCTAGCCGATCGCGGGAGATTCAAAGCGCTGTCATTGGCCGCCGCGCCGCGGACAGCTCCTATATGAAGGGCTGCCGCGAGCGCAGGTCCTGGACTGAACTGTATACTCAATAAAGAGCTGAATGTTCACTTTGAGTCTCGCGTCTCTGTGCGAACAGATCTACCCGGGACCGATCTACCCGGGACCAATCTCCCAGACTTAACAGGAATGATGCTGGTTGCTACTTGGATAACATTTTATGAACAGAGTAAGTACTTTGGCAAATCTGTATATGGAACAAAAGCTGTATTTCCATTTGCTTTCCCTCATACAGAATCAGAAGTATGGATCGCCTTCTTGAGATAGAATCTGGAAAACAAGATTCTGGATGGAGACAAAAATACAGCTCCTTGGACTGGAGGTTATCTTGCCCTTTGTGACTTGAATGTGAAGTGGGGCATACATGTACTGTCTGGTTCAGTACATAGAAAGGACCACCCATGACCCTCCTAATATTGGCTTAGGTTGGAGATGAGGTTGTGTGGCTAGACAACTGGCACCCAATGAAGAAGTGCCAAGACATAGCTAGTCTTAGCAGCCTGGCAATACCAAAAGAGTTCTCCAGCACAGGCAGCCTGGTAACACCTATTGCTCATGTCTCAACACTGATGATTGAGAAACCCCTCTTGCTTAAGGGTAATCTCTTTTTTATGCATTTCCCTGACTTGCTGCTGAGGGGGAAATGAGAACTAATCTCTTGTTGACTCTCCAGAGGGCTGGCAGTATATTGCCCATCTCCTAGGCATGGCCAAGGATTGAGGGCTCAGTACTTTCTCTAATATACCAACTCATCTGGGTCACACTGACTCACTGGAATGAATAAGTCCCTGGCTCATATAACCAGAGATATGTACATTAGACAATATCCTCATGTCTTAACTGGGTGTCTCTTCCAATCCTTATGCATCACTACTGAGTAAAATGCCTGCTGGAAAGGGTTCTGCATGGCTTTAAATAATGCATGAGCCACCTGAGTTATAGGAGGAGTCACCTGTGCTCTATTGATGGGCCCATTCCCTGATCCAGTGTGTCTTGGTTATGAAACATCTTGCAGTCATAGTACATCAACAGGTATCATGGTAGTGATGCGCTGGTCATCAATAAATCATACATAACCCAGATAGAAGAAAAAGAGATCTTTTTGCAACTCATCATGCTGTTGCCTGATTGCTTGGAACAAGGCTGCCAAACTCCTGGCCTGCAGGCCAGATGCATCATGTGCTGGCCATGCCCAAGCCCGGTTTAGCAAAGGGGAAAAAAGTCCCAATACGTCATGTGACAATGGCGTGATGACATGAGTTTGACACCCCTGGCCTAGAAGGATAGATTAGTGCTGTTTTAATTAAGATCCCTGTAGACAAGTTGGACTTAGAACATAGAATCATGATGTTAGAAGGGACATCAGAGGTCTTCTAGTCTAACCCACTGCTCAAGGCAGGAACCTTATACTATCCTGGTCAAATGGTTATTCAATCTATTTTTGAAAACCTTCAGCAATGGAGCTCCTACAACTCCAGGAATCAAGCTATTCCATTGATTGTTCTCACTGTCAGAAAATTTCTCCTTACTTCTCTTTAACTAGTTTTCACCAATTACCTCTTGACCTGCCTTCTCACGCTTTGGAGAATAAATTGATGCCCTCTTCTCTGTGAATGTCCCTCCCTCAAGTACTAGAAGACAGCTGTTAAGTCACCCCTAACTCTCCTCTTCAAAACGCTAGGCATACCTGGTTCCCTCGATGGTTCATCATACGATTTAGTCTCCAGATCCCTTATCATTTGGATTGCTCTTCTCTACACTCTTTCAAGGTTCTCAGCATCTTTTTTGTATCATGGTGACCAGAACCGTATCCAGTATTCCAAGTGTAGTCTCAGGAAGAATAAGGCGGTATTATCATTTCTTGTGATCTTGATGCAGTCCAGCACTGCATTGCCTTTTTTTTTTTTGGCAACTGCATCATACTGCTGGCTTATACGTAAGTGATGGTCCACTGGGACAGTCCATGGACTGGCATTGGTCCACAGCATGCCAGACCAGGCCAACGAGCAAAGCCTCATCTGTGGAATGCAGGCAGCGCATGAAACCAAGTCCCTTCCAATCCACAGAAAAGCCTCTCTCCATGGAACTGATCTCTGATGCCCAAACGTTTGAGGGCCACTGCACTAGGACACCAACATTACTCTCACAGTTACTATTAAATGTTCCTGATGTACAGGACCTCAATTTTCTCACCCACTGAACTTCATCTTGTTGGATAGGGTTCAATGCTAGATTAATGTACATGACCTTCAGAAGGAAAATGGATGGAATGCTGGCAGTAACATTAAAGTTGTGTGCTTTTGTGTATATTCCTGCACTTCTGTGCTTAGGCACAAGCTTCATGTGCAAAGAAGCACTTTCGAAATTCTTCTGTTTATTACACCTAGAGATTTTAGATTTGCTTCCAATTCTAGAGTGAGAGGACCTGGACCAAGCTAATAATTGCCCTTTTGCCCAAACCAAGGCAATCCAGATAGAAATGACAGTGTTTGAATTACATGCCCAGAGCCAAGCACGTTTATCTTTCTTATTATTTTAAGCACATCTGCAGATGAAAGGCTATCATAAAATCTTGGGACTGGAGGCTAGACTGGCAGTAGCAAATGTTAGAATGAAAATGGCAAACCAATTCTATATTGTTACTAAGAACATTGCATGGACGTCTATATCATCATGGGGAGTTTTGCCTGACTCAAGGGTGACATTAGGCAGGGATCGGCATATTTTCTTGATGTGTTGTCTGTCTTCTCATGTAACTTTGCCTTCACTGAATCCTTGAAACAGACTGGAACAGACACATTTACTACTTATTTATCCTAAAGACTGCTGATTCTTTTTTGTTTTTGAGTGGAGCTTTTATTGAAATTTTTTATTCTTAACCTGGGAATCTCCAAAGGTGGGTTTTATATTAGAGGAAGGTAGATTTTTTAAAAACTCACTAGGGTTCCTTTTAATAATTTTTCTTGGCCCCCTGGCTGCAGCTTAGCTACTTCACCATTGCTAGTTACATATCTCTACAGACTATAGTCCATTAAAAAGACCAGTCTAAATCCTTGACAGCTATTTATTGATCTCATATTTTCAAATGCACTATTCTACCTGGATCAGGATCAAGGATATCTGAGGTGCAAGGGCTTTTTTTGCTGGGCTTTCTTACCCCATTTGATTAAAAAATAAAGCTATATCAGATTTTCAATGTGCACAAAAGATGACCATCGAGTGAATTTTACTCATTTGGGTAATAGCAATAGCAATAGAACTTAGACTTATATACTGCTTCACAGTACAGCCCAACTCTCTCTCTAAGTGGTTTTACAGAGTCAGCATATTGCCCCCAACAATCTGGGTCCTCATTTTACCAACCTTGGAAGGATGGAAGGCTGAGTCAACCTTGAGCCAGTGGTGAGCTGGTTCGCTCAGTTCAGGAGAACTGGTAGCGATAATTTTGCGTGGGTCGCCGAACCGGTAGTGATTTCTGGCTGGTCACGCCCCCGAACTAGTTGCCCAGTCACCGCTTGCTCATTTGCCCTGCCTGTCTGATTCTCGCTCACCCCACCTGATGCTTGCCCCACCCAGTCATTCCTCACTCCACACTGGGTCCTTGTGGCTTAACCTGCCTTCCCAACATGGTGCCTGTGCCCCAACTGATCTTCCTGCTCACAGGTAAGCCTGCGAGTTGCGCTAGCCCCCCCCCTCCCCACTGTCCCAGGAGCTTGCTGAGGGCTTCCCCACCATTCCCGGGCTTGCTTGCCTGGCTTCGTTGATGGCGCAGCCCCATCCCAGGCGGTAGGGCTGGCTGCAACCTAGCTAGCTGTTCCTCCCATCTTCAGGCTCACCTGGCAGGACCAGGAGGGCGGGTGGATGTCCCAAGCTGCACATGTGTGCAATTTGCAGCAGCAATGGGACATGGCTCCCGGAGCAGCAGCGCCGCTTGTTTTCTTCCTTCTCTCAGGGGACACGCTGCTTCCCATGGGTGGGCAGGCTGCCAGCCCTTGCGTGGGCATCTCTGCTGTGCTGGAGTTGAGAGGGGTGATGGAGGTGCCCATGTGCAGCAGCCCCAGTACTTCTGCCTGCCCCGCCCACCTGGAATACCATCACTGCGGCTGTTTGCTTTCTTGCTTTTGTCCCCCAGGACCACCTCTGCCACCATCACAGCCTGCTTCTTCCTTCTCCCAGGGGCAAAAGGAAGAAAGGCGTAGCCATAGCATGCTCTGGCCACTGCCACTGACATTGCAGCCCGCTTCTTCCTTCTCCTGTGGGTGAAAGGAAAAAAGCGAGTGGCCACGGAGCTGGTTCATGGAGTTGCCATGGCCACTTGCTTTCTTCATTTTGTTGTCTCCCAGGAGAAGGCAGAAATCGAGTGGTGGCAGCAGCCAGAGCATGCTGCCTTCTGCCTTCTCCTGGGGGATGGCGGAATGAAGAAAGTGAGCAGCCAGGCGGCTGCATGCTGCAGCCCCCACTGCCATAGCTGTTCGCTTTCTGCCTTCTCCCAGGGCATGAAATGAACAAAGCAAGTGGCCACGGTGGCTCCATGCTCCAGCCACTGTCCACTTTCTGCCTTCTCCCTAGGGATGCACTGCTTCCGGCCTGGCCTGGCCAGCAGGTGGGCAGGCAGCCCTTGGGGGGTGTCTCTGCCATGCTGTGGCTGAGAAGGATGGTGGAGGTGCACACTGCGCATGTGCAGCAGCCCCAGTACATCCGCCTGCCCGCCCTCTAGGGATACCGCCACCGCCATAGCCACTTGCTTTCTACCTTTCTCCTGGGGGATGAAATTAACAAAGCAAGTGGCTATGGCAGTGGCATGCTTTGGCCACTGCTCCGACGGCTCACTTTCTGCCTTCTCGTGCCATCCCAGTCAGACCAGGTGTGTGTGAGAGAGATAGGTGTGTGTGTGTGTGTGTGTGTGTGTGTGTGTGTAATTTACATGCATTCAATGTCTGTAGTCTAGAGCATTTTGCTCTACAAGGATTGCATTTGGGAAACATTAAATCAATACTGATTTTCCAGGAGGGATTTGTGAGTAATATGTTAATATTTGCTGGCTCCTGCTTATATTTTTTGTTTAGACTCTTGTACATGTCCTTAGAAAGATTATTAATGCCAGTAGTACTGTAGTTTCTCCCCCTTTAGATCTCTTGAGAGAGAGAGAGAGAGAGAGAGAGAGAGATGGAGATATGGCTTCTTGGGAATACATTTTCGAGAACTATCAAGAAAAATGCTAAAAGGGCAATCAGTTTGGGATTAAATTCCAAATTAAATTGGGTCCTCAGGGTAAGGAGACATGAAGAACTTTCAACTGCAGGTTTCTAAAAATCTTATTAGGATATTAATTTCATTTTTTAAATAAGATTTTTAGAAACCTGCAGTTGAAATACTGAAATAGTATAGGGTTCCCCCCAAGGTCCCTTCTGAGTGTCATCCTGTTATTCTGACACATTTCCCAGGACCTCGACTCAGATTTTGGCATCCTCAGTTTTCTTGCCAGAGCAGGGGGTTGGATTAGAAGACCTCTAAAGTCCCTTTCAACTTTGTTATTCCTTAGCTAAATAGCCAAGAGTCTGAGGATGCCAAAATCTGAGTAGAGGTTCTGGGAAAGGTGTCAAAATAACAGAATAATACTTAGAAGGGACCTTGGGGGAAACTCTATGCCATTTCAGAGAAATGGCTGTCCAGTCTTTTCTTTAAAACTTCCAGTGATTTAACACCCATAACTTCTGGAAACAAGCAGTTCCACTGGTTAATTGTTTTCACTGTCAGGCAGTTTCTCCTTAGTTTTAGGTTGCTTCTCTCTTTGTTCAATTTCCATCCATTGCTTCTTGTTTGCCTTCTGGCTTTTGGAAAATACATTGCCCTCTCCCCTTCTTTCTGGCAGTCCCTTAAAAGCCTGTTTCCTATGACACTCTTGGGCAAAGCATGTGAGCCATTTCCTCCTTTCAGTGGTCCATTAAAGTACATCTGTAGTATGTAGTTCATAAAGTCAAAAAAAGGTGAACAATATTTTTACAGAACTGAGGCTGGGTGTGATAAGGCTGGGAGGCGATGGGCCAGGCAAGGCACCCCTTGACGTGAATGACATTGAGTTGGCCATGCCCACCTAGTCACATGCCCACCAAGCCACATCCACCAAGTAAGCCACACCCACAGAACCGGTAGTAAAAAAATTTGAATCCCACCACTGCCTTGAGCCAGTGAGAATTGAACTGCAGAAGTAACCTGCATTCGAACTACTGCACCACTGTGGCTCTTGGTGGGCAACCATAGAATTTCAGGAAGTCAAGAAAATTATTAGCAGTACATCAGGAACATGGTTGCACAAAGGGCTTTGTCTGTTTCCTAGATATCATGCTCTAGATTTCATAGGGAAAACTTATCTAGCAGCCAATTGTCTTTTAACTCTCACTGCTCTTAAACAGAGAAAGGCTTTGGTTATGGTCCATTTTAATGTTCATCTATAGGTCCTTGAAGATATAGTCTGGCAAATTTGATATTTGGAATATGTCTTTCCATGTACCTTAGCAGAGTTAAAGTAAGAGTAGCCACATGTTGCTTTATTGTTCATATTACAAGGATTGCCACTATGTACAACTGAAGAATTTTATTTGATCATTACTCAGAAGGTGAAACATTTGTATGAATATGGTTTTTTTATTTGTGTGTGTGGGAGAGAGAGAGAGGGAGAGCTAGTATACAGCAGGTTCCAACCAGTTCTGAAGAACTGGTAGTCGAAATTTTGAGTAGTTCGGAGAACTGACAAATGCCACCTCTGGCTGGAGATTTTACAATATCCTTCCCCTGCCATGCCAACCAAGCCACACCCACAGAACCAATAGTACAAAAATTTGAATCCCACCACTGGGGAGAGAGAGAAGGGGAGAGAGAGACAGAAACATAGACAAAGACAGAGAGTGAGAGAGTGTGGGGGGGGAGAGAGAGAATTAGATAACCAAGTTATCTTTTCATCCCCAACTGCAACTTTCTCCAACGGTGCCTTTTGGAGGTGTTTGTCTGCAGCTTCCATCATTTCTGCAGAGAGCCAACTGATCTGCCATTCAATACAGCTGGGAGGCAAAAAGTTTACGAAGCTGCTGTAATCTTTCTGAAATTCAATCTATTTTGTGTTTTCTATCTCTTATATTTTAGTTTAGTAAGGAATATTTATAACAAAGAGCTGCATCATTTAATTTCCCTGCTTCCTCTGCTTAATGTGTTTTGATTTTATATGCTGCCTAGAGCCGTGATGGTGAACCTATGGCACGCGTGCCAGAAATGGCATGCAGAGCCATTTCTGTGGGCACGCGAGCCATCGCCCCAGCTCAGTTCCACTGCACATGCACCCACGCCTCCCACAAGCCAGCTAATTTTCGGGTATCTGCTGTGCATGCATGGGGGGGTGGGGCGCATGCGAGAGATGCGTGCATATGCACGGGGGAGGGGGAAGCATTGGGGGTTTTGCTCATATGCGCAGTGGGGGCATGAGGAGCCTGGGGGGGTCACACTTGCATTGCATTATGGGTGTAGGCACGCATGCACACACATGTGCGTGCACACGTGCACTTTTGGCACACGACGACAAAAAAGTAAGTCATCAGTGGCCTAGAAGTAATTTATAAATGAAATAAACAAATCAATGTAGACTCACTGTCATAGTAGCATCAGAGAGTTAATGTTCTGCAAGCTTCTGCTGATAAAAGATGTATTTGCTTGTATTTACAAGATGTATTTGTACCTTGAATACATAAATTAAATATATAATTATTAATTTAAATTAAAATATTTAAATTAGCATATTTAATAAATTAAAATATTTAAATTAACATTTAATTATTTATTAAATATATTAAATATAAGATATATTTGCTGATAGAAGATGTATTTGCATATTATTACAAAGATGTTGAGGCTCTGGAGAAGATGCAGAGAAGAGCAACAAGAATGATTATGGGTCTGGAGGCTAAAACATATGAAGAGCAATTGCAGAAATTGGGTATGTTTACTAATCTAGTGAAAAAAAAGGACCAGGGTTGACATGATAGTAGTGTTCCAATATTAAAGGAGCTGCCACTAAGAGGGGATCAGCCTATTCTCCAAAGCACTTGAAGGCAGACAAGAAACAATGGATGGAAACTAATCAAGGAGAGAAACAACCTAGAATGGACAGCCACTTGTCTGGAATAGTATAAGGTCTCCTGTTTAAGCAGGGGTTGGACTAGAAGACCTTCTAGGTCCCTTCCTACTCTGTTATTTTCTTCTGCTGTTTCATCAGGGGCCACATAACAATAGAAAGAATCAGAGCCAGGGAAATATTTTAGAGGGGAAAAAGTTCAGTGCAGCCCCACATTGATTGTCATTGCAGCTGTTCCGTACAACATTTTCATTTCTCCTGAAGCAAGTGTTATAACATCCTGAGGCAGTCAAAATTTATGTCTTTGAAGTAGTGTCAAAGCATTCCAAGAACTGTCAACTAAAATTCCATACTTAGAACATAGAATAATAGGCTTGGAAGGAAACTTGAAGATTTTCTAGTCCACCCTCTTACTCAAGCAGCAGTCTACACATTCCAGACCAATGGTTGTCCAGGCCTTCTCTGGAGCTAGTGGATTTTCCTCTTCCTTAGGAAGACAATCTATCCATTTTTTTTAAAGTATGGGAAAGGTACTCTCAGGGCTATGTGAATACAGGATAAAACGAGCAAGTTTTTCTCAACTTCAATATTTGTCAGCTACCTGGGATGCACTGAGGGCTTCCAGCATGTTCAGAGTGATCTCCTGCATATTTATTTTCTGCTTGCCTGAGGGTAGGCTGTCACAATCTTGCTGTGTCATATGTCAAAGCTTTACTGTGCTCAGACACCAAAATTTAAACTGAATCACATGCAGTTATTTCCATTGAAGCTGATCTTTTACACAGATGTGGGACTGTGATTAATCATTTTCAGTTGCCTATTGTCTGTGCAGGTTAGGATGGACTGAATACCTGTATACATTGAAAGCACTGACATCAAGAAAAGGGTACTTTAACTTTAACTTCAGAACAAATCTATGTATGTATCCCAGACATTCAAAAACCCCACTTACACAAAATACATATGAAGTCACAGAAACAACCATCTTATATGTACAGGACCTATGAAGGAAATTATTTTTCATGTTAAGAGGGCAATCAATCCCTGTAAGGCCTCCCTCACCATCTATGCAAATCAGAAAATTTTTCCCATTCTCCTTTTAAGAAGGTGATGACAGTCAATGCTAATTGATGAATTTATAGTGAAATAATATCTTTCATTCAAGGTGAACCCACTATTAAATCAAAAGAAGATTTGGAGCTAGAAGGTCGTACGTGTCATTGGTTTACCTATTTACAGTTAAAAGAATGGTTCATTTTAGATATAAAAAAATTGTGATTTGAAGCTGCTAAAAATGAATTTGAAATGATACTCTGTACCAGTGATGAACATCTTATAGTAAGGTTTATAAAATATAGCTACACTTAAACCTGGAAAGAGAATATGTTAAAAATTGCATGATTCAGTGGGCAAGAAATTTTGGTTATAATATAATGTTAGAGCAATGGGAAAATATGTGAACTAAAAGACTGAAATTCTCATCTTACAGATTAATAGAGTTGGAAGGGGCCTTGTAGGTCATCTAGCCCAATCCCCTACCCAAGCAGGAGACCCCACACCATTTGTGACAAATGGCACTCCAATCTCTTCTTGAAAGCTTCCAGTGATGAAGCTTCCACAACTTCTGAAGGCAAGCTGTTCCATTGGTTGATTGTTCTCACTGTCAGAAAATTTCTTCTTATTTCCAGGTTGAATCTTTCCTTGATCACTTTCCATCCATTATTCCTTGTCTGGCCTTCAGGTGCCTTTTATAATCTCAAAAAGCTTATAAAATGATGTACTGGTGGTATTTGTCACCAGATAAACTATCAAAGGTGTATGCTTCAAATATTTGTTGGAAATGCATGTGTAAGGAAGGTACTTTTTATTGTATGTGGTGGACCTATGAGAAGGCAAAGAAATATTGGTTATATATGCTTGGTTTAATTCTGAAAATTTTCAAAAAGGATTTATGATGGAAAAATGGAAACTTTTAGGACTATTAGATAAAAAATTGAGGAGAAATAGAACTCTGCTGTTATACAGTTTGATAACTACAGGAATTCTGGAGGAATAGATTGAAAAGATGGTGGAACTGGCAGAGATGGCCAAGCTGACTGCATAAGTCAGGGACAAAAATGTTTTGTGGTTATTTGAAAACTGCTTCTGGACTTTAGATGTGAAAAAAAATGAAACTTTGACTTAAGTGGGTTATATAAATGGCTAGTGGTTATTATTTGGTATAACTAAAAAGTTGATATTATAAGTTTACTATGTATTTTCCTATATCAAAAAATTGGAAATCACTGTGTTTTGTTTGTTCCTTTTTTATTTCTTTTCCCTCCTTCCCTTACTTTATCCCCTCTATTTTCTTTCCTTTCCCATTTTTCCATTCTCTTTATTTCTACTTATATTTTATATTAAGAAAAATTCCAATAACAACAACAACAACAATAACAACAACATAGACCTACAAAGTTTTGGAACACAATATCCCGGATATCACAATTGCGGAGAAGAAAAAAGTGTGGATCGGTGACATTGCTTATACCTGGTGACAGCAGAATCGACGAGAAATAATTTGAAAAAATCACAAGATATCAGGACTTGAAAATCGAACTCCAGAGACTCTGGCATAAACCAGTGCAGGTGGTTCCAGTGGTACTCGGCACACTGGATGCTGTGGCTAAAGACCTAGGCAAGCACTTAAAAACAATTGGCACTGACAAAATCATCATTGGTCAGCTGCAGAAGGCCACCTTACTGGGATCTTCTTGCATAATCCAAGTGGTCCTAAATGCTTGGGAAGTGTTCAACTAGTGATTTTTGATACGAAACCCAGCATAGTTATCTTTGCTGTGTACACTGTCATTTTTTTGTGTGTAATAACAATAGATATAGATGATATAGATATAGATAGATATAGATATAGATATAGATATAGATACCATGTTTCTCAGAAAATAAGGCCAGGACTTATTTCCTTTTGAGCCCCGAAAAAACGGCTAGGCCGTCTTTTTGGGGGTGAATAAATTTCTCCCCCCCATGCACCCTCGCCTAGAGCACCCTGTGGGCAGCCATGCCTCGCAACCAGCCGTTCCTAACAGCCAATCATGGCGGAGCACGGAGGGCTCCTTACCCCCGCCAAGTGCCTTTGCTGCAGACCCGGATATGGTGCTGGTTACAGGCCAAGTCAGTGGGCAGGCAGCAGTGGCATGGATGTTGGCCTTGGCAGGGCACTTTAAAGCGTGAGACCTTCGGTGCCCGCCGCTGCTGCTTCATTCGCAGTTGTTGCTTTCCTTTCGCATTCCTCCATTGGCAGTGTTTCAGCCACTTCTCGGGCAGGGGAGCCACCTTCATAACTTCTTGGGGGAGGGGCTTAATTTCATTTTATGCCTAGAAAACATGATGGGTCTTCCTATGGGGGGGTGTATTGTTGGAGAAACACGGTAGATAGCGATAGATAGATGGATAGATAGATAGATAGATAGATAGATAGATAGATAGCGATAGATAGATAGATAGATAGATAGATAGATAGATAGATAGATAGATAGATAGATAGATAGATAAAGAAATTTTTGTTTATTCATGTTCATTAACATTTCAAAGCAAGAGAATGCCAAACATAGTTTTTAAACAAGGAGCATCCTCAAATATTTCTTTAAATGAGATTTGATGCCTCTATCTGCAGAAAGATAAGGGATACATTGAAGAAATTTTAAAACCAAAAAACCAGTTAAATATATATTTCCATATTACTTCACCTTTAATAAAAAATTAACAGGATCTTTATCATCATTTGATGATGTAGATCTTCAATGTCTGGAGTGAGATGTTTTTTTAAAAGACAGACTAAGGGCCTCTCCCCACCTTTGGAAAACTGGAGTACAGCCACATCCCAGCACCTTCTTTTTTCCCTTGCCAGCCCTGGGGATGAGATGAAGGCAATGTTGTTGGGACATGGCTGGGGGGGACGGGGGGGACAAAGGCTTCTGAATGCTGCAGAAAGCTTCTGCAGCACTATGCAGACCTCATTAAGGCAGCAAAATGAAGCAGTTTGTCCCCTGACTGCACAGTGGTGACTCAAATATGGACACTATATTGTGGACAGGACAAAACAGTGGCCACTTCGGGACCACACCATGCATCCGCACTAAGAAACAATCCATTACTCTAGCCAACCTTGGGACTTTTCAGAAGGTAATTAAGGAGGAGGGTATTTGGCCTGGTAGGGTGGGAGTCAAGCCCATGGTGACCCAGTGGGAATGGGGATTCAAGGGGCAGGAAGCAGAGCACAGAGGTGGGAAATATCTTGAATGGTCTGGGCTTTCAAGAGCCTCCCCCACCCTTGAGGCATCCTCTTCTCCATTTAATGACCATTCGGAGAGAACAAGGATAAGGTCATTAGGTGAAATGCTTCACTTAATCCTAACCCTAAAGACATGTGACCATAATGGCGGGTTCTATTACAGTTGTATCTTGAGGACTACCCCTTTGTATGTGCAATTTTTTTTCCATTGAGATCTGCAGTTCTGTCTTTAATTAAGAATTACCTAAATGTTCTTATAAAGAAATGCAATGTCTTGCAGGAATCTCCAAAACTCTTGGATTTGTATGTTGATGGATAAAGATTTGCTGTCTACTCAGAGGCACAAGGCCTGAGAAATGGTCAGGGTCAAACTTTGTTGTCTCATAAGCCCAGGATAGCCAACCCTGAATCCTTGGGTTCAGCAGCAGCAGAATCACTGGGTGGAAATGTTACCAACTGTTCCACTTGATGGTATTTCATCTTGCCGGTGGTACTGCATCTTTGAAGTTATGGATTTCTTGTATTAGGAAAAGTTAAAATGCATGTTTCATCCTGCCATTGCAGCAAAAATGGACCTATTTTTGCCCCCTGGATGAAAAGGGAAGTTCATTGAAATTCCACAGCTTTGGCAAACTGATTGCAGGAAGATTTTTATGAGGTATAGCACGCTCAAAACAAATGAAGGCTAAACAGTTGGAGTTTATGTGTTATTAAGGAGATGGAATTGGTTACAGGCTGCAATTTCTAGGCTGTGGATAGAATCGTTCATTTATATACAATGGTAAATGCTGCAGATGGTATTTATTTATTATCTCTCTCTAATATTGCACAACAGCCTCACATCTGACGAGATCATTTTATATATGCATATTGGCAGAAATTACTTTGCATAACAAATTACTTTTAAATCTGGGGACACAACCACCTTGACCACCACCTGATCTGCTATATTGCTTGGCTCTTTAATCATTGGAAGTTTTTATTTAATCTATAATAAAATTATGAGCTACACTTTGGGGTAATAGGAAAATATAAGAACATAGTGAAATGCTTATTTTGACCCTGATAATTGACTCAGTGAACTGGTATTGTCAATTCTGTTTGGCCATGAGGTTTTGGCTTAAGATTCTTTCCTAACTGTTCCCATAGATACTGGGAACAGGATGCAAAAAACTCCAAAGGCCCTGGATCCACATATTTAACAACAGTGCATCACAGCATTTCTAATTGGCTGTACTATCTTATAGTCCTCTTTCCCTGATCCTCTTCTTTCACTTTGGAGTTTTGTTTCTGAATGGATGTTCAACATTCTATGACATTGTAGGAAGAGAGACATGTTAGCGGTAGAAAAAAAGGAAGGAAGGAAGGAAGGAAGGAAGGAAGGAAGGAAGGAAGGAAGGAAGGAAGAAAGGAAGGTCAGAAGTCCAGCAGCATCTTTTACCACTGACACATTTCATTAAAAGGCATAATGTTTCAAGGGCTGCTGCTTATTTCATCGGATGCATAAAATAGCTAGACTGATGTAGAACATAAATTGGAGAGAGGGGAACAGAGATAAAGATAGCTTGGTTATGCAAGATGTAGGTTACATGTGATACACATTAAAGTAAGTTATCAATTAACAATTGTAATGTGTTAAAAACCCATTGGGTTTGTTCAGGCCTTTTGGTACTGCTTGAATTTTTTAATGTGATTTTGGCAATCTCTCATTCAATGGTGCTAATAAGTCTCACTTTTTGTTTTGAGAGCTGCAACTGATTGTTCTGAGTAATTGAAATGTTGCTATATTATTTTGTCCTTGTTTTGAGTCCTGATGTCAAACTTGTATCCATTAATTATTTTGTGCAAAGTCTGTCCCATTTGTCCTCTGTAGAATGCAGAGGGGCATTGCTGGCAGATTTTGGCATAAATCATATTAGAGGAAGGAGCATATGAAGGTGTTTGAATTTATTGGGGTCAGTAATGATGTAAATATGGGGGAAAGTAGTCTGGTTGTCATACTGGCATTTTTGTTGTGTTGTTTATTGTAGCTTCTGAGGATCTGCTTCAGGTTGGGTAATTGTATGCAAGCACTGGCCAGCCACCCAGTCACTGAGAAAGTGCAGTATCATTCTTTGGTATGGGTTGTAGCTTATTAATAACGTTATTGAGTATTTGAGCTATGAGTTGTACGAGGCAACCATTGATGTTCTGTTTTTGTGTCATGTGCTTTTTAATAGAGATTTGGGTGTATGGATTTGTTTATTTTTCTTGCTGGTTAGGTAATTCAAACTCCTGAATGCTTGTCCCTTCTGAGAGAGAGGAGGGGTGGCAGTGGGGGAAGCAGTCTGCTGCAAACGTCTGAAGACCAACTCACAGCTCCTGGTGCTCACCGCCCTGCAAGGATGGGATGAATCTCACCGTCTCACTGCCCTGCAAGGATGATTATGGAGTGCCCGGTACTAACGAGCCCCACCGTCTTACCTTCTAGTAAGGATGGGTCGAATTGCAGATCGTATCACTTTTTACTTATTTTCAGAGATTCATCTTTTTATGGCCTTTCCCCAATCTGGAGAGAGAGGGTGTGGTGGAGAAGAGTCATTTGCTTTGCAGTTGTGATTGCAGTTGCTGGTCATGTGAAATTATTTGAGCACATCAGCCTTAGCAAGGATTCTCAGCTGGAGCCCTTTTCTTTTAAGCATGGGATTGGCTTTTCTGATGGCTAGTGCAGTCGACCAAAAAGAACAGCCAGTCACCAGGAGTGCTGGTCCATTCAATCTGTTTAAAGCTTTAAAGAGCAAGTTATCTACCAAGTTGGCACACACACAACCTTGTCAATTGTGCACCATCGGTTCATTGGGCAGAAGCTGCTTTCGGCAGCTTGTGTAATGTCTTTCTAAATGAGCAGCCCTGGCTTCAAATTAATGTTATTTTCTCTAGTAAAATGCTACTTGATTAATCTTGTTTTGCTAGCTAAATAACATTAGGTAATGATAAAGACATTTAGCAATAATCTGGTTGCTTGCATATTTTCTGCAGGTGCTTGGAATACATGCAGTTTTGATGGGTTGCCAAATTCTTGCCGCAATCATATCAATAGTTTCTAAATCAATCCTGGTCCTCTTGTCAGAGCAGATCTTTACTCCACTCCAAACTGAAGTATTAATTAAGCCTATACAACTCACAGCATTTAACTTCACAGCTGTTCATAAACACAACATAAAAGACAAAATAGATGGGAATGAATCTGCTAAATATAGTTCTGTACTAGTTCTTATGACTGATCTAGTCATAAGAACAATCTCAGAACTCAAAGGAAACATGAGGATTTACATTTTGTGACCAGAATAAGGGTTAGAGGCCCATGTATCAAATTCTGTTAAAATGTTTTCACGGAATTCTGTTTGCATCAGACCAGTACATTTGTACAATTGGGAATGGCTGGAACAAACAACAGTTGCATTTGTCATACTTACCTGACAATAAGTCGATTGAACACCAGCAATCTAAATTCTAAACCAATATGCTTACTTTCACAACAGGACTATAATAACTGAGACCTTCTCATACAAATTGACACGATCAGTACCTGTGGCAGAAACTTCCAATACTACTGAAGACCTAGTGTAAAATTTAGGGGATGTCATAGATTACATGGATTTCACTTGACTCTGAAATGCCTTGAGAGTTTCCATCATTGGCTGCAGAGGTTTGATAGACCTTCCAGAGCAGGGCTGTCAAACTCCCAGCCCACGGGCTGGATGCGTCATGTGCTGGCCATGGCCACGCCCAATTTAGTGAAAGGGGGAAAAGTCTCGATATATACATGATGCCACCCTGACAAATGTCAGTTTGACACCCCTGTTCCAGATTAAAGGTAGAGAACAATAGGAACTGGGATATCTATTTCATTGACGTGTTGAAGACTGCTCAGTAAGAGCTAGACTGGGAGTGACCATTTTTGTCTGCATGGGTTACAGATTTATTTATTAGGGAGGATCTAAGTTGGATATATTAAGTTATACATTTCTCTTTATTAAATTGCTAGTAATTTAGAGACATGAGGGAAGGAAGTGCTGGCTGAATATTGTAAGCTAGTGTTTAATCTCAAAATTCTTGGATACAAACAATCAAAAATCCAGATTTTTAATGAACAGATATTTAGTTTAGGATTAGGATTGTTGGTGTAGCAGGGGTGAGAAGGGAATAAAAGGAGGAGGTTTTGGGAGGAAGGGGAGGAGACAAAGTATGAAATGAGGAAGGTGGGGATGATTTGGTTGGTCTTGGGGGAGAGCTGGAAGGGAAAGATTGGAAGGGAAGCCTGGGGGAAAGGAGGCTGGAGAGGAGGAAACGAGGCTTAAGGAGAATATTGAGACAGAGGCCTGGGGAAAGGGAGAGGGAGTGAAGGTAATAGGGAGGATAGGAGAGGCTTCTGTGGGGCGAGCCTGAGGGAAAGGATAGGAGAGAAGAGGCTTGCTATATCAGATTGTGAAAAAGAAGGGGATGGATCCAGCTGAAGTGGAATAGGCCAGGATGAAGCAGCTATCACAAGGTGCTTTATGCTCAGATCCAGTCTCGAATCAGCTAATGACTGGCTGCAGGGAACACCTGGGGATATCATGAACTCATAAAGAGAGTTATGGCAACAGAGGTGGTGAAGGAAGCCAAAGAGGCCACAGCTGATCTGCCACTGGAGTGGTCTCCAGGTGGAGGAATGATGCCTGGCTCACTACTATGGAAGCCAAAATATCCCATCTAACAGAGATGATGACCTCATGGATGACAATGAGTGGTTTGCCTTTGAATGAAAGCCCGGCTGGGCTGATCAATGGGAGGATGAGCCCTTATGCTTCAGTTGAGCAGCCAGCAAGGCCAGTGATATAACTGTGGGGGTTCAGGGCACTACATGAATACTTCATTCAGTGCAGTCGGGAAATTACAAAGGGCCCTCAGTGACAGGAGTGGTGGGAACATCTCCCTTAGCAAGGGGCTCCCATTCCCAAGGGCCTACCAAGGCCAAAGTAATGAGGTCCTGGCAACAGATTTTGGAGACTCACAGGATCACCCAATCATGGACTGTCAGACCAGACACTGCGTCTCTTACCACCAAGATTCCTAAACAGTTGGTGGGCCCTTCTTCAATGGTCCAGTGTAAGTGGAAGGCATCTACACAAGGGCTCTCTTGGACTCAGGGGCTCAAGTGACATTACTGTGCTGGGGGTTCTATGACAGACACTTGAAGCACATACCCATACAAAAGTTAGGTGATTTGAAGATTTGGGGCATTGGGGCAGAGAAGTTCTCATATGAAAGGAAACTACCTATCCAGCTAACATTTGGGCCTCCAGTTGTTGGATATGCCAAAACCTTCAACACTCTAGCCATTGTCTGTACCCGACCCCCCCAGGAGCTAGCCAGGGCTCCCTGATTGTGGGGACAAACACCAACTTAGTTAGATGTCTGCTCATCCCAATTGTCCCAGCAGCAGATAACTTGGTGATAGGGGATGTTCATCCTGCACTGCAGGCAGTATACCTGATGTAAGAGCAACAGGTCCTTGCAGAAGGTATGGGACAAATGTGGAAAATGGACTGGGTGAAGAGAGTATTACAACCAGGGGAGGTAGTGTGTCTGCAGGCCTCTGTCAGATTGGACTGGGACGAGTCTGGGTCCTACCTCATCCTTGAATCTAATTCTAGAAGACAGAACATTGGAGTGGAGGTAATCCCAAAGGTGGTCTCCACAAAGGCCTTGTGGCAGTCCAAAGGACAGATCTTGGTCAGGGTCTGGAATGTTACCAACTTTCCTGTAAGGTTGAAGGACTGGATGTTGTTGGGGCAAGTGAGCCCAGCCACCCCAATTGAACTGCCTGATACAAGGGAAAAGATTGAGGATGGGATTTCAACAAATCAATTCTATCCAAAGAACACACAGCTTTCCCAAGAATGGAAGGAGAGGACTAGAGATCAGCTTTGGAGGTGGCAACACCTGTTCTCGAAAGATGAATTTGATGTGGGATGTGTTAGGAGCACTCAACATCTACAGGAAGATAAGCCTTTCTGAGCCTTTCTGAGACAGGTCTTGGCAGATTTTCTTAAGTGACTTAGATGACCTCAGGGAGCATCTAGGGGAGTTGAAGATGACCGGGGTCATCCAAGAATCTTGAAGTCCCTATGCTTCTCCCATTGTAGTAGTCTGAAAGAAAAATGGGTCCTTGAGAATGTGCATAGATTAGCATACCCTCAATTGGAGGACCATTCCAGATCAGTATACTACTCCTCAGATCGAAGATGCCCTACATTATTTATTGGGAGCAAAGTGGTTCAGTGTGCTGGATTTGAGAAGTGACCACCACCAGATTCCTATGCATCCTGATGATATAGAGAAAACTGCTTTCATCTGCCCCTTGGGGTTCTATGAATTCAATTGGATGCCCAAAGGGTTATCAGGGGCCCTGGCAACCTTTCATAGGAACAGACAGTGGGAGATATGAATTTGATAGAGATGCTAATGTACCTAGACAATATAATTATGTTATATGATGACAATATAATTATGTTATATGGTGAGACTCTTGAATAACAGGAGGAGCACTTAAAGAAGGTTCTGACCAGGCTCCATGAAGGACGGTTGAAGCTGTCTTCAGAGAAGTGCCAATTCTACCAACCATCTGTCACATACCTTGGTCATGTTGTCTCTGCTGAAGGGAAATCAACTGACCCCACAAAACCTGAGGCTGTCACTTCCTGGCCCAGACCCCCAAATGTGGCTGAATTGCAATCATTTCTAGAGTTCTGCTCATACTATCAGAGGTTTGTCAAAGGGTTTGCAAAGGGTTTCCATCCCCTCAATGATTTGTTGAAGAATGAGGAGGCAGAGTTTGAGTCTGAAGGAAGGCCAGGGGAAAAGGCAACCTGAGAGGAGGAAAGGAGGCTTAATGGGGAAATTGAGACAGAGGCCTGGGGAAAGGGAGAGGGAGTGAAGGAAATAGGGAGGATAGGAGAGGCTTCTGTGGGGAAAGCCTGAGGGAAAGAAGGAGGATAAGAGAGAATTCTGTGAGGCGAGCCTGAGGGAGAGAAGGGGAGAGGCTTCTCCATTTCATCATGTGACCTGCCTGCTGAGAGGAGACTGACCACCACCCTAAATTACCCAGGCCAATAGAGATGCCTGAGCAAGGGACCAGTGTGGACTGGCTGAGAGCTAGCAGAACTCAGGCTGCAGTGGCCTTTCGGGGGTAATGCAACATTGGTATGATATTTCCTTGGTGTTTCTGTGGGTGACCTTTGCTAGAAAAAAGAAAGGGGAGTAAAGTTTATTCTCCTGGGTAACTACCAATATTTTGCATGTTAAAATAGAGCATATGAAATCAAATAAACTATACACATAAATCCCAAACAAGAGAATAAAATAAGTTATAAGGTAGTAAGAAGTGACATTGAAAAAACATCACTTTAGCCCCAAAGTGGCAGCCAGTGAATCCAAGTTCGGATGTGTTCAAGTCCATGGAATTCTGATGGTGACTGTTATGGAATAGAAACTTTCAACTTTCTTTGAAGCTGTTCTGGAAAAGTCTGCTAGTCCTACTTCATTCTCTAGGAAAGAGTGGGCTCAGTAATGTAGATTGCCAGTCCTGACATAATGGGCAGTGCAATAGGACATGAGCGACAGTATTGTTAGATGACTGCAACTGAGCATCTTAGTAGTCAACTAGACTGAGAATGTTATAAACACATCCCTCTGCCAGGTTTGAAAATAGGGCACTGAGCCTACACTAATGTAAATGTTCTTTTGGTTGAGTGAGAAAGTATCTTTAAATTTTAGTTTGTAACACCAAAGGGATGCAATAAAAGTTTCTTGAAGCCTAATTTGGCACTTGAGAGCTATCACTTACCAGTCAAGATCAAGGTTAGGTTGTTTAGTCTCAGAAATAGCGTTCTTCAAAAAACAGTCAGTTAGCTTTTGAACTGGAAGACTAAAGAGTGTTTTCTCCCCCCCCCCTTTCCATGAGAAAGAAAATGTACAAGATGGGCCCAAGGATCACTTCCATAATTCAGTATCAACCACTATTTAATGGGTATATTCTTATACAGGTGGCTAAGGAAGGAGATCCTGTTTATAAGGTAGGAAATCCTAATTAGGATCCTAATGGTCTAACACTTGCACAGGAAGGGTTAATTGTAACAGCCAGCACCTTGTTAATATGCATACATAAAGCAGCCCCTTGGTGGTTGTGAAGTTCTGGAAGATTTCTTCAACTGTATCATTTTCCATTGTTGTTGCATCAGTTACTGTTTCTTCCTTTATGGTGTGATCACACAGAATGTCTTTTTCTCCAGTTTCTTTGGGGAAATTGGTATTTTCTGAATTCTACATTTTGTTTATATGAAGATGGTGTGATTAATGACAATTGGCTCAAGAGGTAGAAAGAAGAGAGAGATAAAGTCAAAATGTAGAGCTGGTATCAGTTAGAAATAGGAATCACAAGACTGTTAAATAACTTTTATTCTTTACCATGCTTGCATAGCAGAACTCACAACAAATTCAACTCTCAGTAGGGTATTGGGGATAAACTGAGGGGCAGGAAGAATGATTTAAACTACCTGGCTTCTAAAGGCATTGTATTTTTCTAAAGGCAGAATGATGCACCGTAGAGCAAAACAGGAATCACTTTGTCTCTGAATAGTTTCACTGCTACAGGAACAAAATTCCCTATCTAATTATCCCTGTTGTGGACTTCTGTGCATCAGATGAAACTTCACAGACTTGTTGATTCCACATGGAGAAAGTGAAAGGTGATACCTCAGTACTTAAAGCACTCAGCCTACTGTATTTGAATGCTCTAATTTGACATTTATGTTGACAATGAGAGTGTCTTTTGGTAAATGGGCCCACTTGGGTTTCTAGAGTTGTTACTCCACCGATCAGGTTATCCTTCCAGGCTGTCCCCAAACATGTGTGCTTCAGAGTCCCAAGGGCACCATCTTATCCTTATACAAATGGCTGAGTAAAGTATTTCAGAAATAAAGATAACATGGCATTTCATAATATAGCAATAAAGATAGCGTAGGGCATTTCCTTGATTCTAGGAAACTCCTCTTAAGGTTACTTCAATGCATGACACAAAGGAGTGCTATTATATATATCCTATCCTCTCATTCTGTGTTGTACAGCTTATAGAATCATGTTGGAGTGTGTTATACATACGTAGTTGGATGTAAAGATGTATCTATCTTTACTTAGGTATTTTTTTCTGAAATGTGCCTCAGGTTGATAATTTTCAGTTACATATGTGCAAGTTTTCTTCATGTCTATAATCATATTGCAATCATTCCTTTGACTTGCAACAGATTTTCTTAGATTACATTAGATATTAATGTGAAGCCAACACAATGGAATTGTAAAGACATTAAGCTAAAAGGCCATTCTCTTTAAAGCATTCCTGATAGATGATTGTTCACCCTTTGCTTGAACACTTTCAGAAAATATGATTTTTCTTTTCTTTTGGAAGTTGTTTCTATTGTCAACTTACTTTTACAATTAGAAAGATTTTTCTGAAATTCAACAGGAATCTGCCTTCTGCAACTTAAGAATGTTATATCACGTCCTGCAATTATTTCAGATGAAATGTTAACTTCTATTTGCAGCACCAGTTGGATTTAGTGTTTTTTGTGCTCATTCAGGCTGATGGAACAAAAGACAGCTACTAGCTTGTGCTAAGTGACTGTACTTTGCTTTGATGAGGCTTTTCCCCCCTGGCGATGATGCTATTCTCCTAAATGTGGCTCTTCATGTCCTTCTGAACTTTCAAGTGTTGGAGGATATTTCTCCACACAAACCACATATGCATAGATGCCTTTTGGATGTGCTGGATGTGAAATTCAAATGTAAGGGAAATGAAGCAAAGGGGTAGCTTTGCTTTCAGAAGTGGAAGCATTGCATTCTGAAGAATATGAATAGCAGTGTCTGCAATTTGGATCTGAAGCAGGCAAGGATACTTCAGTTCTGAAAACTTCACATCACAATTGTGAATCTTCATTAAAGAGAAATACCTATCAAAGTTTTGCACAGTCCTAGCAGCTGCATCCAGAAGAGAAAAGGAATCACAGGAGAGAGTCAAATTTATATAATTTTATGCCCATCTTGAGAAGTCACAAGAATGCCAACATGCATTGGCATTATTGATTCTAGCATGTCAATAAACTTATATTGTTTATTAAAATTGTGAAATAAATTACTCATCCGTGCCATTCTTTCTCCCAGTCCCTGTTTCTGCACCTGCTGCAACCTATTGTTGCTAATTCTGAGGTTGGAGGCTATCTTTACACTGCTATGAGAAACTCCTTTGAGAGACCCTTTTGATTTGGAATGATCCATGGATGGTGAATGGAGACAAGTTGAAGAGTCCATTCAGTAGCACACACATAAGCCTTCTGACTCAACAGCAGCTGCACTCTTTGAACAAATAAGGCAGGACTAGGAATGATTCACAGAAGCAATAAATTAGATGCACTTTTTATGATTCATCAACTGAGAGTACAAGAGTACAAGTTCAATTCCTGAGAAACTAGCCAGAGGCAAGACATTTTGAATGCAAGGATTATTTCACACCTCTCTGTGTGTGTTTGTGTATGTGTGTGTGTGTGGCCATCTTAGGTTTGGGCTAAAATAATAGAGTAAAATAGAGAAAAATAATAGAGAATTTATTTAAATTTACTTAAATAATGCACCTAAGAAAAATTGCATCCCCTACTTCATAATGTATCTAGCTTTGTAGCTTCTTCTACCACAGGCATAGGTCTGAACATATAGACAGTTTGAAGAAAAGAGAGTCAGTTTTTAGTGAGAGCACCAGTCTAAAAACTAGGAGACTGTGAGTTCCAGTTCCACCTTAGGCATGAAAGCCAACTGGGGGCTGGTCACTCTTAGTCCAACACACCTCAAAGGGGGGTTTGTTGTGGGGAAAATAGGAGGAGGAACAAATATTAGATCTATTTGCTACCTTCACTTACTTATAAAGTAATAAATGCAGGATAAATATCAAATAAGCATTATAATTTTTCATTTGGAAAATTTTCATACTGCAGAAGATAGTTATTTCACTAGACTATTTCATAGACTTGTGGAGGTTACATCAAGTTTAAATACCCTTCATAATAAAGTTGATAAAGTTCAACAATTGAAGTAAGCAGAGAGATTTTCTGCAAAGATTATTTTGTGTCTCTCGTCACTCAGCTGACATGTAATATTGAGAGTAACAAATAGTTTCCAAACAAATGAAATCTATGAATATTACAGTGGTATCTATGAAGTGACCTTTCCAAGCTACTAGGTATAAAATGCTGAGGTCATTCATGAAAACAGCGGCAATCCAAGAAAGATTGGAGCATTTGAAAATGTGCCTTGAAGAGCAAAATGACCTTTATGTTTTCACACTACATTTAAATGACTCTCATGAGCCTGATACATTCTGCTCGTAAGGCGAACCATGATAAAGGCAGGGCTGGCACTTTGAGACTCAGGCCAGCAGCCAAATGTTACATTGTTCAGTATGAGTTTCTCAGGTTTTGACACTATTAGTGATCTGTAAGAGCCAATTAATCACATACTAAAATTAACTTCAATATTGGTGAAAAACTATTTACTGTATATGTGTCATGCCAAAGGAAATATTGCCCTTGAACTGTGTTTTCCAATTAAATTTTACATACAACAATTAAGTCTTGTGGAAAGCAGTAATCTATGGTCCAGAATCCTTTCTTGCTTTCCTAATTTGCCAAGCTGGAGTTCCCCTTATTCCTCAGCATTGATCATGATAGTCAGAGTTGCTGGGAGTAATGAAAGCCATGCCTCCAGTTCCCTGCATGTTCCCATCAGCCAAATTTGGTAACCCTCATTCGGTGTATTTCCCCTTTATGTTAGTTTAACAATCCTACAAGATACATGTCTCCCTCCCTCCTTTTCTTTGCCTTTATTAAATTCATATTTTTACCATTTACTTTAACAGATTAACAAAGTTGGGAGGGACCTTATAGGTCATCTAGTACAACCCCCAGCCCAAGCAGGAGACCCTACACCATTTCTGACAAATGGCAGTCCAATCTCCTTTTGAAAGCCTCCAGTGATGAAGTTCCCACAACTTCCGAAGAAAAGCTGTTCCGTTAGTTGATTGTTCTGTCGAAAAAATTCAGCATTGTACTTCTCTAGGGCTGGCTGGGGGGAGGGCAGGGAGTGGGGGAAGGGAGTTGGAACGGACGTCTCCTGCAGCACTCTGCTGGCCAAAATGGGGCACAGGGGGGCACAAGGCCTCCGTGTGGCCCATTTTTGGCTGGCAGAGTACTGCTTGAGGCTGGTGAGGCCAAAAATGGGCTGCACGGGGCCTCACAAGGCTTCTGCATAGCCCTTTTTGGCCAGTAGAGACACTGTGGGCTGGTCCTTTGATATTTCCAGGCCCCACGGGCCAGATTTAAGCACCCTGTGAGCCAGATCCGGCCCACAGGCCTTGAGTTTGACACACCAATCTAGGGTGTTAGCTTAGTATCATTAACAAATACTTCTTTTACATCACAAGTTGCAAACTTCCACACACCTTGATGGTCATCTAATAGACTCACATATTTATTGCTGCCTCTCTTTCATGGCTTTAGTAAATCCAAATTTTCACTAATGTTTCCAATCAGCAACATCCAAAGAGCACCAAGCAAGACAGAAAAGGAATAAAGAGAATTATTTTAGCTCATGCATTGCTCTGTCAAGGAAACAGATCCAGCTGGTTCAGGACTTATTGGATACCTGCCTTAATGGCCCGGAACAGCTGACAGCTTGGGTGATGCTGTCTTGGTAATAAATGGAATCACTTTTCTAAAACATTCAGAAACAAGGTGGTTCACTGCTTAGCTAGTACACATTCATGTAAGCATGTAAGTGACATTTTAATGTGTTTTATGGAAGAGGCTTTGTGTCTGTGACTTAAGACCCATGACACTCTTTATCCCATCAACCACTAAACCAACCAGTCATCCTAGTGGGATACAAATCCCATGAGTTGGGCCACACTCTCTTTTGGTAAGCTATTATGGGCAAGTCTTTTTAACCTCTCTAACCTCTTTCCCATTGGCCAAACAACATAGCTTGCCCATTGTAGTCAATCCCTGTTTGGGAGGTGTGCTATATACTGCCAGCCTTGTTTTTTCTATTGGTCTTTCCAGCTCTTTTTCTTGGTGGTCTTGGTAAATAAAATAATTTTTAAAAATCATGTTTCAATGCTCTTAGAACATAACTATTCAGAGTTATTGAAATGTTGTGCATTTAGGTATTTAATCAAGAGGTCAGCTAACTCATTTTTTAGGTACCATGGATCCTTAATGATCCACTTAGTTGTGTTCAACATAATTCTTCCAAAAAATCATACATTAGCGTTAAGACGAGTATTTACTGCAATAGACTTTCAGATATTTTTGGATTCCAACCCTCATCAATCTCCGTTTATATGGTTAATGGACATAAGCATTCAGAAGGCCACTGTGCCTTGATGCATATACTTTCTGCCCACAAATCTTGATTAATAGAGGTGCCAGTCTACAGAGATTGTAGGCATCTGCAAAAGGGACCAGGTGCTATAACATATGCTCAGATGACATGATGCAAATGCTACCCCTTAGTATGCAGTATGCCAGTATGAAAGAGTGAGGTTGCATCATGGCATTTCAGCATATTGCATTCCTTTGGTATTCCTGAACCTTATAAAGGAATGCCTATGATAGGGAATGTATTAACACCAATGTATTAGTATGTTGTTCTCCTTTAAACAAAGAAATAAGTGGTGGCAGTAGTAAAAATAGCCTACAACGTTGAGTTAAATGAGGTCAGTAAAATTTCTGAAGCTAGCTAGGGAAACAATTATAAAGTTTATTGTGGCACTTGTTTACAAATAGTAAACTATCATTTACTGGCTAATGATCATTACTAATTAGTTTTGCAATTACATCCTACTTGTGCCTTCAAACAAAGTGATGTCTATTAATTTATCTGTCTCTTTTCCTATAGTGACAAACTCGACACCAGACTTGCACATCTTGTGGAAGGGAAAGAGTCACACTGATAGATAACAAACTCTTGCAGATCACAAAGAAATCAGTTGTTCAAAGGCTAGTGGAATAGCAATAGTAAATTTATTGACTTTTTAAAAACACTAGTGGACTGCATAAGGCTACTACAGGATTAGTGTACATCATACTTTCATAATTTTCTTCTACTTGAAATAAGGTATGGTTTTTATAGGACATGCGGTGAGCTTGTTGATCAGAAAGGTTGGCAGTTCAGCGGTTCGAATCCCTAGCAACGTGTAATGGAGTGAGCTCCTGTTACTTGTCCCAGCTTCTGCCAACCTAGCAGTTCGAAAGCATGTAAAAATGCAAGTAGAAAAATAGGGACCACTTTGGTAGGAAGGTAACAGTGTTCCATGTGCCTTCAGCATTTAGTCATGCCGGCCACATGACCACAGAGACATCTTTGGACAGTGTTGGGTCTTCGGCTGTATTGATTGATTGATTGATTGATTGATTTGATTTATATTGCTGCCTATTCGCCCATGGCGAATTTTGTATAACAGAGATGAGCACAAACCCCTAGAGCCAGAAATGACTAGCATGTATGTGTGAGGGGAACCTTTACCCTTATCTTTTATGGTTTTTATTTTAAAATTTTAAAATATTTCCAACTTCCAAATATAAGAACAATTTTATATTTATATATGCTACAAGCTGATGATTTTCTACCCCCAGTATTCTTCAAGAGTCATATTGATTGATAGGCATTGTTTGGCAGGGCTGTTTATGCATATAAACAATACAGGTTGTATTCCAGTCAGATGGGAAGTGTCCAGGGGTGGGATTCTACCAGTATGGACCAGTTCTATAGAACCAGTTGTTATGATTCTGCACAGTTCGGAGAACCGACAAATCACACCACTAGCTGGCCCCTCCCCTCCCCTCCCCACCCACCCCTCCCCACCCAGTCACTCCTTACCTGGTATGCACACCATCCAACTTGCCTGCATTGTACCTTCGCCTAATTTTTGGTAAGTTTCTATTTTTCCTCCCCCCCCCCCCCGACAATCAGCCATTCCAACTATGAACTGTGCCGCCCGATTTAGATCAGCTAGAAAGCAGGAAATCATCAGATTTCTTACTTTCTAGCTAATCTAAATTGCTATTGTACTGCTTCGCCTTTGCCCAGGAGGCTTCCCTGAGGCCCAGTCAGGGATGGTATTCAGGGGGTTGGGGCGGGGAGAAGAGGCCTGAGAGCAGAGTTGAACCTTCCTTAGGACTGACGCTTCTATTTTTCAGTGCAGACTCAGACAGCAGATTGCAGAATGGTAGTTCTGTGAGTGAATCTGTGATTCTGCAAGCAGCTCAATCTGCCTGCCTGCTTTGCCTGATTTTGGATAAAAGTTGCTCTCTCTCTCTCTCTCTCTCTCTTTTTTTTAAAAAAAATTCAATATTTACATACATGGTGTGTTGTTAGTTAATTTTGTGAGTTTGCTTGCAAGCAAATTTTATGTGACAGACAGAAAAAAAATCAATATTTACATAAATATTTACAATATTTACACACAAGCCACACCCACCCAGTCACATGACCACCAAGCCACACCCACAAAATAGGCCACGCCCACAAAACCAGTTTTAAGAAATTTGAATCCCACCTCTGGAAGTAGCCATTATAACCCCCCTACATAAAAAGGTAGATAAAGGTGAACCAAAAGATTATAGATGATAAGACTCTCACCTGATGTGACCTACATCTGACCCCTTCACCAGACCCCCCTCCTGATATGATCCTCCCATCATGAGACCTACTGACCACATAAAGCCCTTATAAGCAGAAGAACACCAACACCAACTCCCTAAATTCTGCTGAAGATGTTTTCTAATCTGGTGCCATAGGAAAATTCCAGTAGGAAACAAAGACAACAACACAAGCAATAATTCTTACTTTAAGAGCAGAGGTTTATGGTTTCTAGTAATTTGGAAATGGGTAGATATAAAAGATATAATAGCAGTAATACACTTACATGCCATTACAATGGGGTCCCATAACAAAGCAAGTCCTAAGAGGACAGTTAAAGCCAAAGGGCCCAGAGCTAATCTCAAACCCTATCCTTTATACTTTTCTTCTTCATAACCCAATTCCTTCTTCCCTTTCTTATTGACCATCTGTTTCCACACACACCTGTGTACAACTGAAACTTTCAGCCACCTGTAACTTTTAGTTCCTCCTTACTCACAGTTTCAGTCTTCTGGTTCTAAATATACTCATGTAACTAGCTGTTTTGCAGAAACATTTCACGCAAGTGGCAACAGTTTAAGGAAAATTACATTCTATTACTGTATGAGAATGTTGGTTCATGCCTGTTTTCTTGAGGCCTGTTACATTTATATAGGCCCCATCTACTGTAATAGATCAATCAGCTCTATTTCCCTTTTTCACAATGGTAATGAAACATTCAGAAACCAGCCCACAAGCTCAGAGAATGAACTTCCACCCTCATTATGCACCTAAGCTACAGATATTCACCACTATTGCAGACTGATGTTGCAGACTTATTGGAATTATGGCTAAAGTGTATGCAAAACATATTCTGGGAGAAATGGAAGACTAAGGGGGTAATGGAAAGAAATATCTTAGTGGAGGAACAAGCCACATTCAGACCAGAGTACCACCCAACAATTATTTTACCTTATAACATCTAATAAAACAATTATCCATGGCAAGAAACTGTTTATTGCTTGTGTAAATCTCAGTGTGCCTTTTAATTTAATAAATGGAAATATTCCGTGGATGAAATTGGTCAGCTTAAATATGGAACCCAGAAACTTATTCTTGGTTAAGGGAGGCCTTCTATTCAAACACCCATTTGAAATCTGTATGGGTGCAAATCATGGGTGTCAAACTCGCAGCATCATGTTGCCATCACGTGATATTTAGCAGAAAAAGTGTGACACTTCACTGGCAGATAAATGGGGGAGCCTATTGAACAAGTGAATTATTTTACCTGTTTAGGAGGAGTGGTTTTTACCAACACAGGGTTGTGTGTAAATCATATTAAAAGAAGCTTGGCAAAAGTTGAAGTAAGTACTAAAAGGATATATAAATTATTTAACTATAATTACCCAGATACTTTGATCCCTATACCGAAAATATTAAGGGCAAAAATAGTCCTAGTGCTGACCTTTGGTGCAGAACTGTGGGGCCTTAACATAGTTTCTCCACTTGAACAAATTCAGGCTCATTTTTGAATAGACACTGGAAACATCTGCCCCGGCAGTCAGAGCAAAAATAGTTATCCATTCCTCATAGTCATTTAATAATTAAAGTTTTCACGTACTGGCAGAGGACCCATTTTATAAACCCTGAAAAAATTCCCAAAAGATGATTAGCAGAATAGATACATATAGATCAGCCCATTTTCACAGAGTCATTGGAGGTATTTTGGTTCAACCTTCTGCCCATGTCAGGAGATCTTACATCTTCTCAGACAAATGGTTGTCCAGTCCTATTTTGAAAATCTTCAGCGATGGTGCACCCATAACTCTAGAAGACAAACTGTTCCATTGGTTAATTATTCTCATTGTAAGGAAGTTTCTCCTTTGTTCCAGACTGAATCTCTTTTTAGCAAGCTGCAACCCATTCTTGTCCTCCCCTCAGGTGCTTTGAAGAATAGGTCAACCACTCTTCTCTCTGACAACTCCTCAAGTATTTGAAAGACTGCTATCATGTCACCCTAGTCTAGTCCTTTTGTTTGCTAAACCAGACCTAGTTCCCACAACTGTTCATCATATGGTTTATCCCCTAGACCCCTTATCTTTTTTGTTGCTCTTCTCTGCACTCTTTCTAGGGTCTCAGCATCTTTTTTTGTATCATGATGGCTAGAACTGGATGCAGTATCCCAAGTGTAGCCTCACTGGTACAACATAGAGTGGTACTATCACTTCTCATGATCTTGATGCTATCTGTCTGTTGATGCATTCTAGGACTGCATTGGCTTTTTTGGCAGCCTCAGAACACTGCTGGCTCATACTTAAGTGATGTCCATTAGGACATCAAAATCTCTTTGGCAATTTCTACCGTTAAACCATGATCTCTATACTTTTAGGAAGTCCTCAAAAATTGACTGAGTAGATGCCATAGGATCTAACAAACACTTTGTTCTATTTTGCGATTCTTTCTGTTCAAGTTATTTGACTGTCTCTCATTTAGTAATTTAGTCAAAATAGTTTCCTACAATTTACTTTGGAAATGTGTCTTGCATACTTTGCAGTTGTTACACCTGTTTTTCATGTGGTGCACAATAAAGAATGTACTACGTATGGAGATTATTGTATAACTGTTTTAGAGACGCCACAGATAGCTATATGGTTTTGATGTTTTGAACATAAATTTATAAATATGTGTCTTTTCAGATGAATCAACCAGACCATATGCCATTGGGAAAAATATAAAGCACTTTTTCTTTCTTCAGTTTATCATTTTTAGCAAGAATGTAAAAGAAGAGAATATATGTAAAAAAAAATAATCCTAAATACTAAGGATAATTAATAAATGACAAAATCCTAACCAGAACCAAGAAATAGAAGAGATAAAAACCAAAATTAAAAAGAAAATTAACCTAAAAAGCATACATATTAAACATTCTCTCTATGGATTTAGATATGAATCAATCTATCATTCATCTATCACCATACAAAAATATAATAGTATGTTGTTATAAAAAAGAATAAAATATTAATACTTTATTGTTGTAAAATATCATAAAATTTATACAAAATAATATTTCATTATCTAATCAGTTAAAAAGATTGCTTTTTCAAAACCAAATACATTATACATTTCCAAAAGCCAGCCCAGAACATTTGAAATAATATAACTATTCCCAAAATTATTTTAGCAACTGTACAACTATAGTTTCTTAAATATTCCAAAGTTTTGGGTTATAATTCAACTTCACATTAACTTCTTTAACATTTAGGGATTTCTCTATAATCTATTTATATTTTAGATTTAGATTAATAATATCATATTATTTATATATTTAAGAGCTGTGGTGGCCCAGAATGCAGTATTGCAGGCTAATTCCAATTTAGGCATTTCAATTTATTCCATTCGATTTGGCCGTTTCAAATCTCACTGGCTCAAGGTTGATTCATACTTCCATCCTTCCAAAGTTGGTAAAATGAGGACCCAGATTGTTGGAGGCAATATGTTGACTCTCTAAACCACTTAGAAAGAGGTGTAAAGTATTGTAAAGTGGTATATAAATCTAAGTGCTAAGTGTTTTAGTGCCTTCATAGATTTTGTCTGATGACAGATCCCCTCAAGTATTTTTGAAGTGGCCAAAGCATTTGGCCCATATTGACTTACCAAAACTTGCTCCAACTAAAAGCATTACCATTGTTGTTAACTAGTGAAAGCAAATTCAGTTTGAAACCAAAGCAATCAGTACATAACAATAGATTTAAAGCCACATTCTGCCTTCCACCCACCATTTCCAACAAAGTAAAAACACTACCTCCTCCTCCTCCGTCTTCTCCCAACTGTTATAGAAATGAATTAAGAACTCTGGGCATTTCATATACTCTAAGAAATGGGAAAATTATGTCAGAATAATAGGAAGTAGGTATGTCTAAAAATTCTACACTTTTCTTCCTATGATGTCTACTCCCCTACATTCATCCTCCCTACCATAGAACATAAAAAGCATGGCAGAGATGCTCTAAGAAGACGCTAATCTTATTTTTTTCAGATTCTCAGGTGCACTGCTAGGGAATATGGTGTATCAAGATGCTCACTTTTGATATTTCAAATGTAATACGTAAGTTCTTACAGAAAAGAGTTTGAAAGATGAAAAGAGATTTAGGTATTAGCATCATCTGAATATGTTCTAAATTATCTATTTTACTCTCTTCTTAATGTACTGTTTAGAACAGCATAGACAATTGCCCTACAATGTCCTATTGAAACACAAAGTGGACAATTTATGTTTCCCTAGACACAGTCATAACCACTGGAGCTGGAAATTAATATGCTAAGAGATGTGGATGGCCAAAGTGTTTAGATTAGCATTTGTGCATTTAAAATTAGAATTTCCTCTTTGAACTTCATCGGTAAGGCTTATGAGAATATTGCAATCATAAAGCAAAATTTTTTAAAAAAATCTTTATAAATGTCAGTGACTCTTAAGAATGCTCTTTGCAGATTATTTTGACATAATTCAGAGGAAGCATTTATTCAGGCCAATACCTCAACATTAAAAAAAAACCCACCAAAATGATTGCTGCAACAATCCTCTTGCAGAATGCAGCAAAAAAAAAATGTCTCCTAAATGTTTGTTCCACAGGAATTGAGCTCCAAGGAGACAACCCTGGATTTTCCTACAGAGGGTAACAGCTTATGCCTCGTTGATATGAATAACAAAATAACGGAGCTGGAAGGGACCTTGGAGGTCTTCTTGTCCGACCAGCTGCTCAAGCAGGAGACCCTATACCATCTCAGCCAAATGGCTGTGCAGTCTCTTTTTAAAACCCTCCAGTGATAGAGCACCCACATTTCTGAAGGTGAGTTGTTCCACTGGTTTATTTAGAATTCTTATTTTTTGTAGGTTGCATCTCTTCTTGGCCAGTTTCCCACCATTGCTTCTTGTCTTTCCTTCTGGTACTTTGGAAAACAGGTTGACCCTCTCTTCTTTGTGGCAGCCCCTCAGATATTGAAATACTTCTAGTCCTGCTTTTCACTACACTATACATATCTAATTCCTGCAATTGCTCTTCATATGTTTAAGTCTCTAGCCCCTTAATCATCTTTGTTGTTCTTTTCTGCATTATTTCTAGAGTTTCAATACCATTTTATATTATAGTGACCAAAAATAGATGCAGTATTCCAAGTGTGGTCTTACCAAGGCCTCATAAAGTGGTATTAACATTTAACGTGATCTTGATTCTATTCCTTTGTTAGTAGAACCTGAGATTATATTAGCTGTTTTAGCTGCTGCCACACACTGCTAGCTCATATTTAAGTGATTGCCTACTAGGACTCCAAGATTCCTCTCACAGTTACTGCTATTGAGCCAGGTTTCAACTAATCTGTACCTGTATAATTTGGCTTTTCTTGCCTATGTATAAAACCTTACTTTTCTTTACATTGAATTTCATTTTGTTGGATAGGGCCCAGAGTTCAAGTCTGCTGAGATCCCTCTGGATCTGGAGCCTATCATCTGGATTGTTGGGTAATCCTGCCAGTTTAGTGCAGTCTGCAAATTTGATGAGTTACCCTTCTATTCCCTGATCTAAATTGTTTATGAAGATATTGAAGAGCCTAAAATGTATAAGACTAGGTATCCAGTGTACAGTTGTGTATTCACTTAAGCTGGTCCAACATGCATGATATTGTGGAAGTAGAACAACCAGAGTTAATGCCTTTTTTGCATAAACCAGAGAGTGTCAGCTTTTTTGATATCCTCAGAATCTTACAGCATGCAGAGCAAACCACGCTGTTCCCATTAGAAAGGGCTAGAGATTTCCTAATCTCAAGTGATACTTATATTATTTTTCAGGGTTAAAATTAAACGAAGTTGCTGCTTGCTTCACAAAAATGAGAAGTCAATGAGCATCCGGATTTTACCTAACAGAATATCTAGTTTTTTTCTCTAAATCCTGCACCATAAAATAGAATGTCTTTCAATGCACTCTATTTATGTGCCACTTGTAGTTTTTAATGTAGTCTCTTGAGATTCATAAAGCTGCTTTATATTATGATTGTGGGTTGTGGCCTTTTCCAGCTTCCTTGAGTATGCTAAGCATCTTCTGCAAACAAAGACATGAAGTACCAGCTTTCTAGATGAATTATGTCCCTTCAGATTCTGTGATTTGAATTAAGCTTTGTGTGGTTTTTCTTTTTTTAATGTACAATTTATAAACCATATTTTGTCTATTATTCACATCATATTTTCCAATTAATGTCACAAAACTCTTTTTCTTCTTGATGTTAAACATCAGTCTCCAAATGTTGAAGTATAGAATATGTAGTTTAACTTTCAATTATGTTGATAATTAAACCACAGAGCTAAAATTCAAGCAAATAAAATACTGTGAATTGAAACAAGCAATCTTTTCAGCTTTTATGCTGATATTCCTCACCTTTACAATCCATTTACTTAATTATAATGGATGACACTAAAAAGGCAGTCTTGTTGCCAACACCAGCAATCATGTTTTTAAATTATACTGTAGTATACTTCTTTTCTTTTTTGTTTCACTGCACCCAAAATATTGTTCAAAAATTTTATTGTAAAATTCCTCAACCTCTGTTCTTAGAAGTGGGTGCTGGTATGGACACTGCTTGTTTCTTCATCAAAACAGAGCTTTTATGCAAATAGATTCAATGCTTTCTCCTTCCTCTTTGTGAGGTTATATAGCACCTCCACTTTAGACACATGTCTAAAATAACAAATCAGGGCCAGAATTTTGAGAAGAGTTCTGAATCAGGGATGAGATAAAACCATCCACTTACACTGACTTAAACACATTTGATCTCCAGTTATACTTACTGCACCTCATTAAGGCTTTGCTCCAGTTTGGCCCACTGCTTCAAGTTGGACCAAGTCAACCACAAAAGTCAATCCAAGTGATTGGGAATTTGCAAAATGACCCTTTGCTTCCCTCTACATGTTTTATTGCAGAGAACAGAGACCAGTACAAACAATATGACCAATCCCAGTAATTTGAATTGAGTTGATTTGTCTTTCCAGACTACAAAGAAAGCAATTTCAAAAAATAATTTGTGACAAGTCATAAGACATACCTGGACAGTATTGTCTGTTTAGTGATAGTGTGGTCAATATTTGACCTTCAGATTTCAATATTGTAAATCAATGCACATATTTCATAAATTCAAAGAATAATAGATTTATAGAATTACAGAATTGGAAGAAGCCAATTCCAACCTGCTTAGAGCAGAAATCCAAATTAAAGCATCCCAGATATGTGGATCTCTTTAAATATATTCAATGAAGAAGAGTTCATATTTTTTTTGTTAGGAAACCTTTCTAACATAAAATCAAAATCTGACTTCCTATATTTTCCAATCACCATAATGTCTCTTGCCCTCTAGTGGCAGGGATAAAGCATTTTAAACTTCTCATTGACAATCAGGAGAAAAATACTGGTAGTATTTTCTTCATGGGAAACTTCATGGGAAACTTCATGGGAGTTTGGAGATAGATAGAGATGCAGCAAAGGGTGAAGGGAATTTTTTTAATGATCTGCAACATTGGTCCCCCTATCTGAAGAGAATCCACACCATAGCTGGTTGGAAATGAAAGTTTGCATCCTTAATAGAGGATAAAGTAAAGGGGCTTGAGAAAAGAATTTCTGCCCTGTAGAACACCAGTGAAAATGAGAAGTTCCTGAGCAGGAAAAGCTCCTTGAGAGGAGCAGAGCAAAGAAATAAACACCCAAGACTGAAGAGGAAGTCAAAAAAGCAAGATGATCAGGGGCAGTATCAATGGAACTAACCAATCAGCAATGGACACTTTCTCCAGAAAATAATCCATAATTTCCTCAGCAAATCTAACTAACCTTGTCTGCAATATACCACACAGTATATTGTTGTTTTATAATGTGCGGGCAATGTATTGTGGGAGGTATGTTGTCTTCGTAGTGCCAATATCCAGCATATGACATCTAGGATGCGGAGATCCTTCAATTTGCCTAATCCTATTCTAGCCTTATGATATATGTGGAGCCTTGTGGAAACTGCTGGAATATACTTTGAATAAATCTCCTGAGATTTGCAAAGTATACTGTAAAAGGTAAATAAATTGATAATACAAGATGAGTTTTCATTCATCCTTAAGGTTGAGGGTCACACTGTAAATATTTCTATTTACCAGGCAGACCAAACCAAGAGCCAACACCACTTGTAGGCTAAACTACTATACTTTTCTCAAAGTTGCCTAGAATCTTGATAAATGTTGCAAGTGTGATTGCTCTGTGATTCCTTCTATTATCACACCCAGGTGAATTAGATGAGGCAACTTTCTGAGGCTCTTCTGCATATTCCACATGTGATTTACTTGAATGTTTTCCCCCCTTTCAGGTAAGGTCATGTTTCTTACTCTCTACATCAGGGGTCTTCAAACTTGACAGCTTGAAGACTTGTGGATTTCAACTCCCAGAATTCCTCCTCCAGTCTTGTTAGCTCAGGAATTCTGGGAGTTGAAGTGCACAAGTCTTAAATTTGCCAAGTTTGAAGACCTTTGCATGGAAGCCTGTTTTCTCAGCATCATTGTTTTCAGTGCCAATTCTCCTAGTATGCAGAAGGCCCACTTCTGCCTTTAGAACCCCTTTCACCTGCTTCCTTTCCCCCAGAGAACTCAACCAAGAGACTTTTTGGTCATTTTGGTCAATCCCTGCATTCTGCTCCAAGGCAGGGTAATTTAATGCTGGGTTTCTGGATGACAATAATCTTAAGTCTTCCCTACCAATGGTATTAAGCTAAGGATAGTTGCTTTTCTCCCCCCACCCCCCCAAATGGATTGAAAATTGAAGAGGAAATGATTGGTTGCAGGCTTTGGTGATTTGGTAATACATTTGGTGAAAATTATTTGGGATCTAGGTTCCTTTAAGTACTAATTTATTTCAAAAATATAAATATGTTAATAAAAAGGAATGAGCCTCTCTCAATGATGATGAATTTTAATATACAGGTTTGGAATACACATATACGCAAAAGCATACATTTGAGCAGTGGATTTATCTTCTATGTTGTATCCTGCATGGCCTCTCCAGGATGGACAACAGAAAACTAGTCATTTCACAGCAATTGCTCTAGGGAACAGTTAGCTAAATTCCCATTTACTTCATAGGCTTCATATTTCCTGTGGTTAATTGTGGTGTAGAGGAAAGCCAGATGGCAAAGAGAAATTACAAATGGATTGAATGTTCAGAAGCAGCGTAATCAGGACTCCTGCCATGGAAGGCTTTGCAGGGAGGCAACAGTCTGGAACCAGCAGCTCAGCAGCAGGCAGGAAATAGTAAACAGGCTGCTTGAAGTGGTAAAATGAATGAAAAGATACTTCAAGCAAATGCACCTTTTATGGAAGTATTTGAGATAAATCCAAATGTTAAAACCCTTGGAAACACTTCTTTCCCCAGGAATAAAGTGATGCAACCTGTCCACTTCATTGAAGTCAGTCAGTTGGTTTTCCTATCTGCATCATTCCCCATTTGTCATCAAAATACTGTGAGCAGAAATCCAAGAAAAAAACGTCGGAAAGAGAGTCAGGTGTAAGAATTGCATGTCAGAAAGGAATGGTCCCCTTGTTGTTGCAATCATAAAAATGCAATGACAACCTGAACATGGCCTTTAGTAATGGATTTGTTGTATGCATTTTATAGTGAGAGGATCTGGGTGCCTTAGTGGACAGATCACTTAAATATGACCTAGCAGTGCAGTGCAGCTGCTAAAAAAGCCATTACAATCCTAGGATGCATCAACAGAGGGATAGCATCAAGATCACAAGAAGTAATATTGTGTTTCACTGAAACAGGTCTAACATTCATTTTTGCTTAAAAAGACACATTATGGCTTATTTTCCAGTTAGGTCTTATTTTTGGGAAAATATGGTAGCACTGTTCTATACTGCACTAGTTCTCTTAGAATACTGCATCCAGTTCTGGTTGTTGTTATACAAAAAAGATGCTGAAGTCCTAGAAAGAGTGCAGAAAATAACAACAAAGATTAGGGGTCTGGAGGCTAAATCATATGATGATCAGTTAAGGGAATGATATCTGTCTGGTCTATCAAAGAGAAGAATTAGGAGTGATATGATAACTGTCTCCAGTACTGTTATAGACTAGACAGGGTTGACTTATTCTCTGAAGTATCTGAGGTAAGGATAAAAAGTAACAGACAGAAGATTATTAAAGATAGCCGAAGAAGCTTCTTGGGTGAGAAGCGAAATGTCTTCAAAGAAAATCCAGAAAGTCCTGTTGCCTCTTGAAAAAGCACTTCTGAGACATTAAAGAGAGATCTAACTTAAAATTGAGAAGTTTCCTGACAGTAAGAACAATAAATCATTGGAGCATTTTGCCTCCCAAAGTTGTGGGTTCTTTATCACTGGAGGTTTTCAAAAAGAGATTGAACAACCTCATGTGTGTTATGATATAGGATTTCCAAACAGGGTTGGCCTAGAAGACCTCCAAGATCACTTCCAACCCTGTAATTCTATTCTATGTTTAACATTTTGTAAAAACTTCTAAGTTCTAAACAAGTTAAAAGGGTAGGGACTTCACTGTATTTTGCATTTTATTAAATGTAGGTTCTTTCTCTGTTTAAAAATATATATTTATTTCTTTATTTAGAGTATGGCAAGATAGAGGGTAGGTGATGTGTGTGTGTGTGTGTGTGTGTGTGTGTGTGAGAGAGAGAGAGAGAGAGAGAGAGAGAGAGAGAGAGAGAGATCATGTCCTCATGACAAAAAAGTGAGAGAAGTTTAAGCATCAAACTAGTCTCCTCCCTCTTAAACTACCAATGAGAGCTGCAAGGCATGTGAATCTGTTTCATCCAGAAGATGAAATCACATTTTGAGAGTGGCCTTTTTAAGGCCTTAAAACTTAGTTTTGGCCTCTCTCCTTCATTAGTTTCCATCCATTGCTTCTTATTCTGTCTTCAGGTTGAACCTGTCTTCTTTACAGCAGCCCTTTAGATACTGAAGACTGCTATAAAAATCGTTCTAAAACTATTTTCAAAGGTGTTTAAATTCTGAAACAAAAAAGACATTTGTGTTGCTAAGGGCATCTGTGTGATAAACATAGCTCTAGGGAGACTGATCAGACCAGCTTTATCATTTATCATATAAAATCCAGTCCAGAGCGTGTTTCCCAGATTAAAAAAATCACTCTAGCTAAAGCCAAGCATTCTTGAAGAAGAACCTTTCTACTCCTCCTATCCTTTTCAAGGTGACTTTTGGCTTTGGTGGACTAAATAGTAATAGCAACAGCACTTATATACCATCCCATAGTGCTTTGCAGCAGTCTCTGGGTGGTTTACAATGTCAGCAAATTGCCCCCAACAATCTGGGTCCTCATTTTATTGACCTTGACTTTTATCTAGTAAAGCCAGTGAAGATTTCTGTTATCTTATTGCTAGTTCCCAAAACTAGCTTGGACACCCCCCTCAATTAGGATAATTCTATCTTCCTAGGAGATGAAGGGGGGGAGTCCTGGAGTGCTGCTTTTATAGGAACCTTGGTAGCCCCACTAAAATAAGACCCCCTAGATTTGAGGTAAGGATTTCTAGTTTTTCTCCATTATTGTTTGCAGTTCCTACTTCTTGGCTGAGGAAATAAAGACCACTAGAATTCATTTGAAGGGAAGTTCCTCAAGGTCTCCAGTACAAAGGCAGCTATAGCTGTATGATCCCATCCATGGGGAAACAAAGGGAACAGATGAACCATCTAACCTGAATCTATTGTATTGTCCTTTTGCATTAGTCCACCAATCTACCTCCTCATCTCTCTTCTCACTTCAGGTTTTCCAAGAGCTTCCCCACAATTTTATTTCAGTCACTCTGAGTGTATGTGTGTGTTTATTTTAATTTATTTTATTTAACATATAGCTGCCAATCTTATAATAACCCCATAGATGGCTCCCAATCTACTCTTTGTTATTTTAAATTGACTTATTTTCCCTGGCTAAAATTATTCAAATGAGCTATATTTTCCAGCCCAAAATAATTATTTCAATACTTTGATTTAAGGTGCCTTATTCATCAATAAAAACATATTTAATTGAAAGGGATAGTTCTATGTGTAGCAATTTAGTTCAATTAGCTAAACCCACTTTGGACCATTGTTTAAAGCTCTCTTAGTGAATTTGTATTCAGAGATAGTTTAAAATTTGAAGAGGAGGCCAGCAGATAGAGAGTTCATTATAATATTTGATTGTAGTGTACTTTCAATGGCATTGTTTGAGTTCCAAACATAAGATGATGCAAAGAAACATGAATGGAAATCTGTCTGTAGCTGCTAGTTATAGTAATCCTTCTAAAAATGTCAGAGCTCATTGACCTGGTAATCTAGCAACTATAGTAGATAACTTATCAAATTAGACATGATTCAGTCTATTATAATGCTTTTTATAATGGGAATATTTCTATGCAACCAATCATATATATGTGGATTATAGTTGGTGTTTTATTGTTGACCAGGCTAATATCAAAGTGCTTTCTAACACAGGGGTCCCCAATTCTCGTGCCCGGCCTGGTACCTGGCTGTGGCCGATTCAGAACCGGGCTGCACAAATAGTGGGCAAGTACCTGCAGCGGTACTTGCGTGAGCGGTGGCATATGTGTGCTTGTGTGCAGAGCTCCATTTTTGTGAAGGTGCTCACCCATTCTTTGCACAGAACCATCCTGTCTCCCCACCCCCACTGCCACTTCTGCTGCCAGTCTGCAAAGCCGGAAAGGTTGTGGACCGCTGTTCTAACTCATTTATTTTCTGTAATTCTTTAAATGTTCACAGTTAAGTCTTCCACTAGGGACACCTCTGGATCACAACAGTCTGCTTGCTCTTATATCCGAATCTCATATTTCAGAATGGCCTTGATTTCAAGCAATACATATCAACCCAGGGTCTAGATTGCTCCACTTCCATGCCTTTGCTGTGATGCCAATTCCGAGATGGCCTAAGATGGCAATCAGCACCACCTTCTGCTATTTTGGTTTGGGACAGCACTGTTAAGAAAGCAACCAGTAGTACTAGTAACAAACAGAAACCTTGACACAAAAAACCTTTTGTTTGCTATTTTATTGAAGTTTGTTTATATTAAATTAAAAATATATTTCTGACAGATTCATGTAACAAAAAAGCAGAACAGTTTTCAAATAGTTCAGCTGGGATGATCAGTGTAAGATGAAGCAAAAGCAGGCTGAAGTCCACATTTGCCTTAACAAACAGGTAAAGCTCTACCCTAAAGGACCTTGATAGAGAAGTTGAATGGGAAGAAATCACACTTAGAAAAAGAAGACACTGGTTTCTCCCCCAGCTTCCCAAACAACAAAAAAACCAGTATGAAAGGGAAATCATACTAAAATATTTAGCCTAGTAATATTAACAAAAATCAGTTGTGTATTTTCAACAGTGCGTGTTCCTTCAAAGCTGAAAAACTAAAAAAAACTAAAAGTTAAAATAACAATACACCACACACAATATCCTACTGTGTAAGTAAGTGCAGGAAGTTGAACAAACCACAATAGTGCTAACACAGAATCACACAGAATGTCAAAATGCAGTCAGATCTGGAAAGAGATAAACCAAAATGGGAGAAATGGGAAGAAGGCAGCGAGGAGGGCAATCACAGACCATTTACTTATATACAAATCAACCTTAGACAATCATGTTCCAAATAATGATGCCCACAAAGGGAAATAAAAGCTACATTAACCTTATTTACATAATGCAACTAGCCATATCTTTAACAAGCTATAAAAATACTATTCACATTTTCAAATTAACAAACAATAGGCTTTTGTTTTTCATGTTTGCTTCAAAAGGTCAGCTAACTTTGAATGCATTGTGTAACATGAAATGAAGATGCAAAACTCAAAACATAGTTTCACTAGCCTTTCCCAGAAGGGGTTCGCAAGATTATGGTCTTTTTATCGGCATGTTAAACGAGAATACTCAGAACATAGGGAAATTGCTACATTTCAGTTTCCAAGCAATACAAAATTGCAAGTTTTGGAAATCATAAATGGGAAGTTTAGAAATTCATAAACAAACCACTATTCCTGCCCCCAAGAGCATCACTCATTACAAAGAAAGCCATAATCCAGTATTTCTCAAAATCATATGTCCAAAATAATATATTGAATAGAAATATCTTAGTGTTTTCATGTTTGTTGTATTAATAATTTTAGTAATTTGTTTTAAGAAAAAAAATATGCACATACTTTTTTAAAAATAAATAAATAATATGATTTAAAAAGGGGGGGATTGATTAGATCTACAGATGGGGTCTCTAGTACTCTATGCACTGCATTTTCAAAAATTTGTGCCTACTTCAGCAAATGCAGTGATAAACTTGAAGCTACTTTTAAATTAGAGAGCAATGGCTAGCATCCTAAAAGTATCAAGCTAGTCATTACAAATCTATATCACTGATTTATTTAAATAAATACATGGATCTACAAACCATTTCTAGAATGGCAGTCAAATATCCAGTAAGATAGGTAAAGAACAGAATCCTGGATATTTTTGTTTACATATCTATGTACAGAAGGACACTGTAATTAAAAAAATATTCAGAATATTTGTACCTATCTATAATTATTTTTGCATATGAATCAAGAAAAAACTGCACAGGTTTTGAGTTTGATCTATTGCTCAATCATGGCATAATACAGAGATTTTAGCAATTTAGTCCACGGACAGTTGAAATGTCTTCCGTAGAATCTTCAGAACTTGCAAGATTTGTAATCTGTTGAGAATATTTAGGTTGCTCTTTAATTTTTGCACAATTTAAATGATTTCAGATGAACATGGCCACATAAGAAACAGAGCTCCATATCACTTGGCCAATTATTTTGATAGAAGGTAACTGATCTATGACTTGGATTATGAACTTTCTACCTACACAATATCCATTTGTTTCCCTGCAATTCAAAGTTAGCTTGTCCTTTGCACAGCTGCTTGTTTTATTATCGACCCATTCAACAGTAGTACCAACTTATGCTACATATTTCATAGTACTTCACTTCAAAATAACAGATTACATATCTACATTTATAAAATAGCATTCACAGTTTACTACTGTGGGTATTCCCCCAAAAATACTTTAGGCTCTGGAGTGCTTATAAGTCACCCAAGCTGACTTTCATGTCAGTGGAGTGCAATTGCTTTTCAATGAAGTTTATTAAATTCATCCCAATGAAAGTGCTTTTCCTTGCAAATATGCCAAAGGTGCATTTCAACTGGTTTCTCTTGCAGTGCGTTCAGTTATCCTGAATAGTGCCTATTCCATCTTCTACAATTAACCTCGTCATCAGCTAAAGCCCCAAATTTGATCTGTTGCCCATTTTTCTTTCCTCCTGTTTTATGATCTGCTAAAGTGTTTTTGTGTATCCACAGCCATGGGATCCTATCTTGTGCAGGTCTTTTAAGGAGTTTTAAGAATCTGACTGGGGAATTACCAGCCTATCTTAGAGTATTGGTGCACTGGACATTGGTGCACTGGACATGCCTATAGCCTTCTAGGCTGAGATAGTGGGGAAGGGGACTTATTCTTTCTCTCACCCCACCCCCCTTCCTGTTTTCAGAAGTCTGCAATCAGTGAGGATATGTGCAAGAGGGTGGAATTAGAGAATCAATTTCTATCTCTAAAGTTGAAGATCCCTGAAAATTAATATATATAAAAAAAAGCCTTTGGCGGCTGGTAAACGTCACAGAATACATCCTAGGATGATAAAGTTTCGACTTTTATGTCCCAAATTAATTTGAAAACAGTCCATGATTGTCTGCAAATAGATGGTTGTGAGCAGTAGGCATAGCTTCTGGGTGCCATATGACCACTTATCTCTATCTTATGCTGTTCCAGCCTAATTATTCTGATCAAATTTTCTAAAATATCTTTTTACTGGCTGAAAACAAAACTTTTCGTAGCTGTTCATAGCAAAACTTTTCAAACTGACCCCCTCATAAGTATTAATAATTCTCAATCAGTTCTCTTGACTTTGGATGAGAATGTAAACAGCCCTTGCCTTCTGAAACTAAAGAAAGTAATCCTTTATGGGAATATTTTGGGGGAAAAATAACTCGCCCCTTTTTAAATATAAAGCCAATAGCTTTAAAGCATCTCAGGCACTTTGCCTACTCAGGCCCCAGGTGATTCAGGTTCATTGCTTAGGTAAGTGCATTTTTTCAGAGTGTGGCTGTGGTGTGCCACTATGACGTCAATAATCTTACTCAGCTCCCTATTGTTTCCACTATGATCAGTAATAATTAACACTAAATACACACTTTTTCTGTGCAGTATTATCCCACAAGGAAATAGATGTACAGAAATCTACCATTTCCTTTTAAGCTGAATACCAATTTCCTGAAGTAGATTGAAAGAAATAGAAGAGTTTTACAGAGGTGTCTGTAGGGTATTTGTTGTGTCGAAAAGAGCAAATGGCAGCTGTGACTGTATGCTGAAACTGCACTCCTTTTTATGTATACAACTTCTGCCAGTTTGCTTGAGGATTCTTGCCTTTGGCTATGGAGGATTGTAGTTGGCTTATGTGGATATGTCCCAGCTTTGCTTATAGCACCTCTATAAAAGTTTTAGCAAAGCGATTGAGAAAAACAGCCTTCAAATTCTAAATGCTTTCACCAGAGCAATGATTCTATGAGTCAACTAAAGGGCCTGATTCAGCTAAGCAACACTGTCTGGTTGAAAGGTTTAGAACAGGAACAAATTTACATTATTTTTATTCACCCTGTAGCACCTTTATTTGCTCTCAAATGCAGCAAGCTCAAATGCAGTTACAACATACCAATTACCCAGGCTTTCAACAATATCTGCACCTTATTAAATTAATGCCTATTGTAGAAACATGGCATGCATGCATATTTATTAAGGTAATGCTTGATACCTATAATATAAAGTAGTAAGAGTTTAACTGAAAAGGTTGAATTAAAGAAAACTGATTTTAAAATTTAAAAAAGTTCAGTATAAAATTATTACCTTAAACTACTGAAAATAACTCAGAAAATTAAAATATTATAAAGACTACAAAGTTAATTAAAATGTTAAAAAGATAAAAAGTGTGGGCAGAAAAAGAAGACATCACATATGTCAAGGAAATATTTTAAATTCAATATTTCCTCGTAAGATGCCTTTGTTTGAAGGGCACTATCATTAATTCTAAGCCTATTTATTTTTATGCTTACATAACAGATTTACTGCTCATGTGGGAAGAGCAGAGTATCATATGAAAACAGGTTTGATAGAATAGTGTAGAATAAAAAATATATACATATAATCATAAAAATTAGATCTAAATGAAAACTTAAGCCAGGATATCTCCATTCCCAAATTATTCTGTTTTACCAGAATGCTCAATCTCTGCAATGTGAGAACTTTACAAATGAAAAAATATGTTGTTTAAACAAGTCAGCTGCTGCTGTCATGTGGGCTACTTCACTTTAATTCAAGATACTTGTCTGTCACGTTTTCAAGAAAATCTTGTACAATGTCAGGAATGTTGTCATTATAGTCACATGCCAAAGTCAGCTACAACAATCGGGTGATATGCAATGAGTAAAAACTCATAAAAATGAAAATATAAAAAATCCTAAGGCTGAATTCAAGACTAACCCTTCCTAATTGTAATTGCAACTGAATAAAATCTAGCTATTTATATGGAGATAGCAATAGTCAGATTTGCTAATAAAAATTCACCTTGTCTTAAAAATGGAAATGGTTTATTAATTTAGAGTGACAGTACTAAAAAGACAAAGCAGCAGCACTGGAGTAATGGTTTCAAAAATTTCATCCAAACACATATATTAACATCCCAAGAATGGAATAGTATTTACTTAGTTTTATCCTGCCTTTATTATTTTTATAAATGTGACAAATGTCAACTAAAAGATACTCCTTTGGTCTTTTTAGCTGCCAGAAAAGGGGAGAGGGGGAAAACGAGGCATTCTTTAAATGCCTAGATAATCACCCCGGCAGCCCAAAGTTGTCAGAGCGTAAGAAAGTTATTGGAGAGCATGATGGATGTGTCCCATTGGAGATGGATGTGTCCCATTGGAGAAATCACATCCAGGTGGTGGGGGAAGACCAGGGTCAAAGGGGAAATGTATGATGTAATTTAGTATCAGCTGCACCCAGCTAAATGCCAACATGGCCACTTCTAATAAATCAATTTTCTTTTCTCTGAGATGCGGCTAGAGACTTTTGATTTGAATGGGGGTGGATTTGTTGGCACAACAAACATAACTCCTTCCTCATCCTATTTTCCTCACATCAATAACTTTCAAAAAGTGAGACGGCTGAGAGTTATTGGCCCCAAATCACTCAACTGGTGACTTTTTCTGTCCACCATCTCAGAAACAAAAAAGCACTAGCTCATTAGAATAAAATTATCTCATGAGGAACAAACATGATATTAACATAATAATTAGATATAGAGAAAATTCTTTATCATAGGTTTTCACTGGTTCTGAAGCCTTCAATCTGACTCTCTCTTGGTTCAAACTACTGTACGTTGGTCTTTTTTCACCTTTCTCAAGACCAGGCATGATCGAAGTTTAAACCTGAAATACCACAATAGGCTAGGCTAATCTATCAACAAAGAATAATGTTATAATAATTAGATGATGATTATAATGGTAACAATTTCTTCCCTGGAGCATATAACTTTCAAGAGTTGGAATATTAGCCACAGTACTCCATAGTCAAATCCCTGTCTTCAAAACTTGGCTGTCCAAGCATTAATTACTGAATGCTTTTGCAAGGGTTTGCAAAAATGTTAATTATGGAAGACTAAGATAAGGTGTGGCTAGGTATCATAATTATTTGATAAATTGATCGAGTTGGTTCTTATAGCTTCTACAAATACAAAACATGTGCTGTAAACCTGCTGCCAGAAAGAACTTAATTCTGAAGTTGAATTCACTTCAGTGATTCAGAAGGCTTCCTTTACCTTTATACACTTTTGTAGCAGTATGACTCCAGCATATTAATCCTATTCAATACCTTTGTATTTAAATGAACAATGGGTTGGATATTAAAGCGAGGAATGTTTTTAAATGAGATGGAGATTAAGATGTATTAGGAATCCGTATTAATTTTCTAGAACAGGTCAGATTGCAGTAACTGGCAATGCTCTTTGCCAAAGGACTAGAATCTGCAAATGGGGGAGAGGAGACTAAAGTGGACACTTTCAAATCTACATGTACATGTTGGTGAAATTTTCTGAGAGAGGGCAAGTCTAGATTTACATATATAGAGGAATTTACAGTACATATAGAAATTTCCCTTTGTAATAAGTAAATTGTCTCATTCAAGTCAATGGTCCTTTTGCAGGAGAGTGACAACTTAATACATTTTCTTTATTTATATTCCCCCCTTTCTTATTTTAATAAATAACAAAGTAGAAATATATCTAATCCTTCTTCTTCTCCACAACAGCAAGAACCCTGTGAAATTAAGCTTTTCTGTCTAAGGGAGGCCTAGAACTAACAACCTTCTGGTTTCTAGCCTGATGCCTTAATCACTAGACCAAATTGGCTCACATTTGCAAATATGTTTTGAGTGGGGAAGGGGAAGAATGGAATGAGAGCTGGGGCCACCTCATAGCAGAATATAAATTTTACATCCTATGCCATTTTACAGTATAGTTTTTGCTTGGATTTTTTTCTGCACAATTGAACACAATGGTAAAAGTGCCCTTCACAGTTTTGGTTGTTCTCTACAGGAAACCTAACAGGATGAAAATTAATTCGCATGGCATGCAATGTAGTTGGGTCTTAAGATACAGCTTGAATAACTTTATATTAAGATACAGTTTAAATCACTTTAGGATAAACTTCACTTCCTTTTCATTTCTGTGTTTTCCAGAATTTGAAAAAAGTGATCCAGAGGAGAAATTACTGCTATGGCAGAAAAAAAAAAAAAGATTTCTATTTTCTTTTACTCTTTTGTGAGGGTTTTAATGCAGAAAATTACAGCATGTAACTAGTCTTCCATTTTTAGTTTGCAACAGGATGCTCCGGTGCTCAAAGGGCTCTTGAAAAGTGGTTCTAGCACAAAGGAAGTATTCCATTTCAAACGCCGTGTGGTACGCACAGGATTTCCACATACTAATTTTGGAACCAAACGTTATATACCCTTCAATTGCATTTGACTCACAATGGTATATCACATACTGGCTGAGAGTTGTCTGCGGATGATAGCTTTTGTTCAGTCTATTGGCTGTAGAAGGGTTCTGATGTAAGCCGGCTCAGTTCAGTCTGAGGCTTTCAGCATTCAAAGGTTATGACTTTCTGACGCCTTAAACATTTTCTCTCCAACTAGATTGATAAGGATTCCTATATCAGACATTTAATCCACAGTATTGAACGTAAAAACATAAGTATTAGGAGTAGGGTTAGTGCTTGCTGAAGTACACTTTCTTGTGAAATGTTTCAGTTCTCAGCTAGTTTTAGAACTTAGATCTAGAATAACAGGGTTGAAAGAGACATTGGAAGTCTTCAACTCCCTGCTCAAGTAGGAGACCTTATATCATTACAGACATATGGTTGCCCAATTTCTCCTTTAAAACCTCCTGTGATGAAGAACCCACAACTTCTGGAGGTAAGCTGTTCCATTTATTAATTGTTCTCACTGTCAGGAAATGTCTAGGTTGGATCTCTGTTTAATAATTTTCCATCCATTACTTCCTGTCCTGCCCTCAGGTGCTTTGAAAGACTGCCATAGTCTTTGATTCACTTTAGTCTCTGATTCGTAGAATTGTATTCCTTTATTTGCCTGTATAATCCATGGGCATACAATTACACCTATGGGATTTCTCCCTCCACCAAGGGTAGAAAACTTTCTGAGGCATCAGAACGATTGCAAGCAGCAACAATCCATGCTGATAGGATAGGTAGCATAAAAAAGAACCCCAAGGGATGCTGTTGAATTGCAGCTGAGAACCACTCTAGCCTTCACTTTGAGGCACTACCACCATTAACATGCCATTGCTTTCCTGCTCTTCTCACCAACATGCAGGGAACTGCTGAAGTAACCATTAGCCAATTTATGGCCCTTCTAGCTGAGAGCATAAACAATACCATTTCAAAGAGACCCTCCTAGAGAAACAAAATTCCTGCTCATTGCAAAAAGGATGACAGTGCTAGTTCCCAATCTACTAACCTTACTTGCAATGCATCTGGGGTTCACTTGTGTGGTCATTGGTGTAAATATGTTTTGGCACAAGAAATATGATCCTGGCTGTGAAGCTGCTGCCTTTCATTCAGTCAGTCCCCAATGGCTGCTGGAAAGTAGACTTAGCACTCTGACAGAAGGTTTTTAAGGAGGGCCTTCCTTCAGAGAGCTCATGGTCGAATCCCGATTGCTGAAGGATGCATTGGGGATTGCTGCTGTGAAAGCAAAGGAAAATTGCTCAGGATGGTTGACTTTTACACCATTCCTTCTTCCTTCCAGAGCAGATATTTATTGCCAATGCAATAGAAGCTGAGATATGGCTGCTGGTTTATGTTGCTAGGAGGAAGTGGGATGAAACAGAAGTTTCTTCTATTGAGAAAACAGGATTCTCAGAACAGCAATTAAAAGCTGCTTCAGCTAAATTTCAGGTGCCTGAGCCATGACAATACTGTCTCAAGTCTCTAACAATCTGATAGTATGAGATCAAACAAGTTGTACACCAATCTTGAACCAGCAGGAAATAGTGGCATGGTGGATTTCCTTATTACCATTGTGCACTAATTACGTGCCTCGTATGACAAATGAGAATTATGTAAATTCCACAAATAGATTTCACTGACATATTTGTGGATATTAACCCTGGCCAGTAGTACATTTAGTTCATTTTTCAACTGATTTTTTTTGGTACTGTCATTTGGAACACTAATCTTTATAGCTTGGACAATACTTTAAAGATCAATGATAATCACAGTTTCACAGCTTTGGCTTCTATGAGATTTTGAATTAACTATTGGTTGGAAAAACTAAATTTTTATGCTATCTTTCTGATTCAAATACTTTCATTCTAAAATCCTAAGGAAAAATAGTAATTCTAAATTTTAACATCTATTATTATACAGTCCAATATTTTACATGAGAAAATAAAGCTAATATGATGAAGTTGGGATTCAATCTGCCTGGTCTTTATGATGAAGTATAGAGAGAAACAAACCTTATGCCCAATGATGTCCTAATTACTGCATGGAGAAATTTGCAATATAATTAGTTTGATTTATTTACTTAATTACTGAGTTTTTAAAATGCCACCTCATAACTATTGTGGGATTGTTTAAAAGAAACTGTGAATATAATGAGCGGCATTTGCATGAAATGTAGCAGGAACGGATTACGTTCATTTCAAATCCATTCATAAAAAAGCTATCCATTCATAAAAACATGTTTAAATAAGCGGTCCTGTATTGCAACGGAAGACAAGTTTGTTCTAGGTACTGGCTCTGCAACTCCATTACTATAATGTCCACAATTAAAACCAGATCTTGTGAATTTCACTGGAGCAAGCAGTGGAATAAGAAGGAGCCTGACCTGCCAGGCTCTCTTCCAGTCCAATTTACACTGGAAACTCTTAAGGACTTTATAGGCGGGACATAGAAATGTGCCAGTTAATGGCTATTTCTTTGGAAAATTAGAAGTGTTGAAGTTTCATGGCTCCTTCTGGCAAATTTTGTACATAGGTAGGGAGCGATAACTGTTGAGAACAATGGAAGCTACTGCTAATTGCAGGATTTAACAAGCTATCAAACCTGGAAAATCAATGATTTAGGCATCTGGACTACAACATACATAGATCACACATTAGGTCCCATATGGTGCCCTTCAGCCAATAAATATTGGTCACAAGGCTATGGCTGATTATAAATGTAAGTTGGGCAACTAGAAGACACAAGCTCTTTAAATGAAGACAGCTACAGAAGATAAAGCAATGATTTCCAAATATTCCTGATTTTTAAGACTACTCTTTTCTCTTTTAAAATAAAAGCCTATCTGTGACTTACATTTTAACTACTTTTCCTTTTTGCAACAAAAGTAAATTTACTATCATTTTAAGGAAGAATTAGAAGGCTGCAGTGCTTTTTTTTTTTTAAATCAAGGTTTGAAGCAAGGCATGGATGTCTGCAAGAAGTAGAACATGTGGCAGAATGTATATTGTGATATTCTGATACAAACCACCCCAGTGTTCTGTACTGAAAATCTGGTCCCCTTCAACATTTCGTTTCATATCAAATAGGAAGAAGGAAAAAAGGAAACCATCATGCACATTTAAGCAGAGAAATTGTTTACTGTTTTATACTTTTTCTATGGATACCTGCAGAGTATGTGGAGTTCAGTTTGAGAATTTTGGGGCTAAAGATATCCAACAAGCTGCACCTTGAAGAAAAATAAATTGCTTATCTGAAGAAAAATAAATATCCATATAAAATCAGAAAGCTTGTTTTTAGATGACAAGTTCAAATACTTCTCTAAATATCATTAACACCTGAGTTTTCTAATTTGAGAATACCAGCAAGCAATATTCTAGATCAATCATGGGCAGAACAATTAATTTTGTATTATGTGCTTTCCAAATTATATTGGAAAAGGGATTTGGGGTTGCAAGATTTGACTGGTACTTTTTTTTATCTAACCTACTTGTTTGGATCCTTTGTGGTCACAGCTGTAGGCATCCTAACAATTGGTTCTGTAAGATCTATCCAGATTATTCGCTATGTGCGCCATACTTTGGCTCTTGCCTTAATCTCCAGTAAAATCATTCTGTTGATGATAACCTCATGGAATATGTTTTGTTCTTTGCTGAATCCCAAAAGAACATGCCTTTCATAGAGCATACCAAATGAATGAATAATGACCCACTATTTAAGAGTATCAGCTTTTATATCCATCGGCTTTTAAGTAAGGAAGTCCAAAGCCTACCTCTTGCAAGGGTTTCTTAATATGCTTCTTTATATTTCTCAAGACAATCCTTATCTTGTTGTACTCCTTAAATTTTGTTCATCACAGTTAAGTACAAATCTTATTTCTACACTGAATCTCTGTTCTTCTACCTTTATTCTCTGCTTTGAAATTAATAAATAGTAGACTGCATGCACTAAAGTAACTGATTCCTTTTAAAAGTGCATTCAAAATATATTGATAGGAGAATGGAGGTGGTTCTGTTTCTATTCTTGTGCCTTTCAATGCTACAATTTCAAGGAACCAACTATTTTTCTTTAAATTCAACATGTAAAGGCCAAAAGTAAAAAATAAATGGGCAAATGCTAGGAGATTACTTACAGATTTGATTGAGAATATAACAGCCACAAACAGCCTTAATTTGTCTTGTGTTTCTTCTTTGTGCTAGAACAAAACCATTCAATAACAGTCTCACAATAGTCTTTACTGGGGAGCTCCGTAAATCAGTCCTTCCCCCTTCTACCTTCAGAGTTCCCTTCTTCATATCTGCTCCTTTTCTTGTAAGAGCCAATATCTAAAGTTGGTACTTCAATATTATTCCTGGGAGTAGTAGTTGCACTGATGAAGGAAGTTCCAAAGGCTTGACTTTCACTTTGTTTTGGCAATTCCAGAGTTACCTTTCATATATAGATATAGTATATATATATTTATATTTATATTATTATTCATTTTACATTTTAAATTATTTTATTTTGCTGGTCATTTCCATATTGCTTCATTCAGATTCCAGAACAAAGTTCAGAGTAAAGAGAAAATAAAAAGATAATGAAAAAGAAAATTATAAGTGCAAACTAATTTTCCAGTGATTTCCCGAGTGTGTTTTACCTGTCCTTATTTTTTTCCTTTTCCTTTTTCCTCCTGACCTGCCTGTTATAAAGTGTTTAAAAATCCAGTGTTATTCTTCCTTCTAGTGCTATATAATGCTCTCAGCTCTCTAGTGCTATATAATGCTGATAAAGAAATGGAGGGAGAATTATTACATGTTGCATTCAATGTGTACAAAATATGAACAGGAGGCTCTCTTTATATAAATATTCAATATTCATTTGCACTGTGCCCTCAAAAAGCCCAAGCTAATTTGTGTGTGTCCTGATACAATTTTTGACTTGTAGCCACCTGTAATTTCATGCACCAGAACAAGAATGAATGAGGTCTCTGCCTTGGAAAAGAACTCACACTTGCAAAAGTAAAGAGAGCAACTGGCCATAAGCAAGCTGGATTAGACATCTTGATTAGGGGGCAGAATAAAAAAAGGTTAAAGAAATTGGCCTTTCAATCTCAGTCATTAGGTCATTACCTATGGTATAAAAATTGTCTTTTTCTACCCCCCTTCCCACCTTTTCAAACTGCCTTGCCTTCTGTGGTAATGCTTCGGTGACTCTGGCACATCCTGATGATAGAAACTGTCCAGGGTGACTTTCTTGGCACCCCCCGAGCTGGATCCCTATAAGAACACCACCTAACAGCAGGCAACCACTTCAAGGACTGGTCCTAGCCTGTATGGCTGGTCTGATCTTTTCTTCCTCTAAAAGAAGTGCTTGGAAAGGAAGAAAAGCCAGACTTTCCCCCACTTTTACTTCTTTCTAAATTCCTGGAATTGTTGACTTTTTTTTGCAGACATCAAATGGAGGGAAGGTTTGGCAAGAGAAAGTAAGAAAAGGGGGAAGGAGGAGAAAAGGACGAGGAGGAAAGAGAGGAGGAGAGTGCTGGTATGGTTTCCCCATTTCTCCCTGGGATTACACTACGGTGTTTCGGTGTCTGTATGGTGGAGGGGGAAGCATCATGCCAGGCTTCAGGGAAAACTCTGAGAGGTATTCAGGATTCTCGGCCACAGTGGGCCGGATCCTTCCATTTTGTTTGTAAAAATATTTTGTGCTGTATTCCTGCAGGTAGTCCGGATGCTGTAGGGTACTTCGTGGAGGGAGGCTGTGATTCCAGTAACCTGGGTTATCAAATGCCTTTTTGGGCTTTTCTGGCAACGGAAGCCCATTTTTCTTCAGGTACTCTGCCTTTTCAAAGGTGCTTGCAAAGGTGTTGAGGTACATGGGCTCATTCACATATTCATCCTCGACTTTGGACTGCCCAGTTTGGCTGTTGTGATAATCTGGGTTGTCCAGAGCTTGAAGATCACCATTCTTCCACCGAGAAACAAATGGGTTCTCCTCTACTGGATTCAGGTGATCTTGGAAAAAGGAAAAGAGATGTTAACTGAAATTAAAATAATTTCTACTGCAATGTGTACATTAAGAAAATATAATATTAAAGACTTGGGAAAATTGTTTGTAAATATATATACATATATACTAGAAAAAATGCATACAAAAATGCATAACTGAGTGAAAAGTCAAACAAAACTCCATACACTTAAAACACAAATTTGGAAGCACTCATGGAAATGACTAAAGGAACTTAAGGGTAGGAACTGAGGCTAAAGGTAATGGACAAAACTATTCCATCTATGTCAGCCTGTCCATACTTTAAGATCCCTAATGGAAATATTTCTCTGAGTCCTTTTTCCTTTTGGGGAAAAGCACTTCTCTGATCAAGCATTGCCAGCTATTGTACACCTAACATTTTGGGTATGTGTTTACCTATTACTGGTTTTTCTACAGTGTTGCATTATTGTTATGCTTTTATGCTTTTATGTTTATACTTAGAGTGCTATATCTTCATAACCATAAGGTGCTGTCTTGCTAACATGACTTTCAACTGAGATAAACTCAGTCACATATCATGTAAGTGAAAACAATCTTCTCACTAAGAATAGATGAATACAGAATCAAAGAACTGGGTTGTTACCTCTTGGTCTGCAGAAACATATAATTTGGCTTTAGGAAAATATATTTAAAAAGCTAAGAAGTATTTTAATTATTACATTCTTAATCTGTGAGGTTTTTTAAACTAATTTTCACCCAACCTTACCCATAAGATAGCTTGAAACTGGCACCCAATAGCTGCTAGATTGTAAACTGGCATGTTCATTTTCAAGTGAGTTGAGCTCATTCTACTGACAGTTTTGCACACATGCCTCAACTATATTAAAATCAATGATGCAAAAATGTTTCTTTACATTGCCTTATTAACTCTTAAGGGAACAAAACACTTACATCCAAAATGTTATCTATCTTATTGTGACAAAAGGGATTTTGAAAGATGTACAAGACTGAGAGAAAATAATAACTTAATTGGTTGTATCTTGAATTTCAATGTTGATCATAGAAAAGATCAAAATATCCCTTGCTTTTTAAAAGTTTCCTTGCATTTCAACATTAACATAAACAAACAGACTAAAACAAACACACAAACAGAAGCTATGTAAGGAAGCTAAGTTATTCTTGTAGAATTAAAAAAAGGTGGAGGGGGATTGGAGACCAGAGAGAATGCCATAGTATTTTAACTCTGGTTACTTGAGCTGACTGATTTTTCAGGAAGCAGTGTGTTTCATAAAAGCCCATGGGCTGTTGAATGAGTGATATACATTTTAATTACTTACAGTGCCAAATGTTGAAGCTTAACTAATCAGGATCACCTCTTGTTAGGAAGAGGCAATGAACATAACAGGGAAATTCTATCCATTTTCTTTTCCATATTATATGGTTGAGTACATTAAGGGCAGCAGGAAACTAATGATGCGTTTCCTCTAAGCCCGGTGATCATGCTGTTCAGTTGGACATTGGGAAAAGCAAAAAAAGAAAAGAAAAAGAAACCCTTTTACTTGAAAGTAAGCTCTACTCTGTAGCTAAGTTTGCAATGTAATCGATAAGTCAAGCCTCCTCTCAATGCTACAAATAAAATGCCAAGAGTGTGAGGTCCTATAAACTCTTCCATCGAACTTGAAAAGCCAATGCAAAAAAAACCAAGACTTTGATTCTAGGAGTCTGTTATGCTAGTTGCATGAAGCATGCACATAGATGTGCCTTTCATTTTACAGGTTGAACTGGTTTCACTGAAACAGATAATAATTCAGACAACCCAGTACTATAACAGAAGCATGCAGACGTTAAGTCGCAAAGACAGTGGCCTTTTCCCACTTCCTAAGTCTTCCCAGGTGCACCAAGGGGAATCAGAGCATAGCTATCCTGTGATAGCAGGTGGGCATGCTCTGGGGATAAGTAGCCCCATGAAGAACCTGGTCTGATATCTTGTAAGGCTTTAAAGATTTATGGTTCTTTGGCTATATGCTTACTTGTCTATATGTATATGTATAAATGGATGGATTGGCTCATGAAGCATGTGTGGCCCAAACTTCAACCTGGGAACCTATGGCTCTTTGGATGGAAAAGACGATACTCTCCTGTCTTGCAATGGTCCTTCATCCAAATAAATCTTAGTTCAGCTTGGAGGAAGGCATGGGAGAGATATGAGCACCAGTTGATGTCAGCCATTCTTGCTAGGGTTTATTTTATCTGTATAGAGCTTCAACCAGAATAATCTCTGAGCACTGATACTGGGGATGGGGGGCAGGGAGGAGGAATTATTATCACTATGTGAGAGATATACCTGTTTTGCACTTTTCTGGCATTGGCGTCATGTACCCTTCTTCATCCAGCTCAGTTCTTGGCCCTCGCTCTGGGATAAAAACTGTTGGGTCAGCGCTATACCTCTGAGTGATACTGTCATCTTGTGCAAGACTTGCCACTTGTTTCCGTAAAGTCCCATTGCAGCAAGTGTCATCACAGATCTCAGCAGCTCCTTGCCTGATGGGAGCTTCTGGAGCTATGCCGGGTATGGCAGTTCTGTATGGCAAAGGAATTCCTTGTTCTGTAGACAAACTTCCATCTCTGTAGATAAACTGATTCTATAAGAAACATAAAACATCATGTGAAAAAACAAACCACAGAATTAACATTAGAGCTTAGTTTCATGCATATAAGATGTTCAATCATTTGCTCAATGGGTACCTTTGCTATGAAGTTTTAGTTGTAACTGTTTCAGTCAACATTACACAGTTTTTTTTTAGTTTAATGTTTGACTGCAAGCAGTGGCTAAAGGAACTCAATGAATTCCACATGCATAGGTTTGTATTATTGCTGGATTCAATTTAAATTCCATTGGCTTAAAGTAATTCAAGATGCTTATTTGTGCTTTTCAAATATTACACTTCAAGAATTGAAACTTAGTGCATTTTTCTTGGATTTCAGAATACCATACAAATAATCTGCTAACTCAAATAAAAGGCCAACCCTAATCCATCAATCTATCAGTGTCACATCTAAATTGAACATTAAATGTAAATAAATCAGGATCACATTCTATTCAACATATTTCCAAAATCTCTTGATCTCTATATGGTATTTCTGTGTTGTTGTTTTTAAAAATCCCTAGTATTACAACACATTACCTTCTATGTACACTTCTAGGGTTAGTAAGGAAAGGACACAAAATGTCATAACTCTGGAAATTAACTGGCCTGCAGAAAGATTCCTTCAGTGACCTCTGCAACGGAGCCCAAGTTAGTAGTCCTCTGTAAGAGAGGATAGAGGGGAAAGTACTGCTGACAGAAGGCATTCGCAAGCAGGGTACAAGTGTTTTTAGAGCAAAACACTTGTATCCTGCTTGTGAATGCCTTCTGCCAGCAGTACTTTCCCCTCTATCCTCTCTTACATACATACATACATATATACATATACATATACATACACACACACACACATATGCATGTATATGTATATATGTGTGTGTGTGTGTGTCTGCACACACACATACACACACACCCACAGACATAGATGTCTATGACTTTTGTTTTTATCCTGAATTACTATAACAATACCGTAGAGTGTATAGAGTTTGTACAATTTTTTATTTGGAAGTTCTAGCGCTTCATATCTCCCTTACTATACAGTTACTTTACTACACAATAAAAACATGCTCTAAATATTAGTCATTGAGAATCATTTTACTTCCCATGGAATGATGGGATATTTCATATAATTAGAATAGAATAGAATAGAATAGAATAGAATAGAATAGAATAGAATAACAGAGTTGGAAGGGACCTTGGAGGTCCTCCAGTCCAACCCTCTCCTCAAGCAGGAGACCCTATTACCTTTTCTGACCTAATAGCCAGAATAATATGTGAAAGCATTTTTACACGAGCATTCCAAATTTTGCTTTAAGTAAAACTCTGAGACAAAATCGTTTCCCCCTTTTTGAATTAGTTCATTAGTTTTAACAACAATAACATAATTCTCAAACAGTAGGCTGACTGAATTATGTATTACTACTTAACTATGTATATGGTCTAGAAGAATGTGCAAGAATGGCACAGAAATAGAAGCAATACTGACTCTTGGCCATCAGTCTCCTGGAAGGAGAAAGCCCTTGAGCAGAACTTAACAACAACTATAATAACTACTACTACTACTTCTATTGATTTTACCAATAGTAATAGGAGCCCTTGGAGCAATACCCAAAGGGTTGCCTAAATACATCAAAATTTTGAACTTATCAGGCCTGAATATTTTGACTTTGCAAAAAACCACCTTACTCAGAACTGCCTGTATACTCAGACATTAGCTTGACAGCGCTTAGGTCCTTGGTTAGGACTTAACCAATCCCAGACTGTGAATCGAATTGAAGATTAAATTTGCAACAACAACAATAACAATAGGAGTGAAATTATGCATGCCAGTTCTTGAGCTGATATGTAATTCTACTTATTTCAGAAGCAGGACTAAAGGGTGAGAGGATTTTGAAATCTTTGAAAGACCAGCCAATTTCTCCCATTCCTCCCTGAGAAAGGACGGACTATATGTAACATGACGTTGGAGCTCTTATGACAGCAGGCTGGAAGATATTTAGACAATCACCATGGAGAACAGACCACCTCCTTTCTTTTTGAAGAGGAGATCTGAACTACCCAGTGGATTCTAAGATATCTTCCTTATCCCCATAAGATTATTGTTTAGAGTACAGCATTTAACATCATTATTTAAAACAAATATAATTGAACAAGTATTTCTTTATATTTTCCCAGGAATGCGATTTATCAACTTGGTTGTTGTTTTTCATAAAATAAGAGGAAAGGAGAATGTTCTTGAGAAATTAACAATTAGTTCTTCTTGTGGGACTCACTAGAACTTTTTAAAGCTAATCATTTAAAGAAATTACCATAGCTATAATTAATGTCCATTCAATAACCTTATACTGTATTTTCTGTGGATCTGTATCTGTATTGTTTTTGAATCCATACACACATATTAAAATTATTATTTCCTTTCAAGCTTAATTTTTATATTTGCCTTCAAGCTATATGAACTCTTCTGAATTTAAATGTGGCAATTTTTGGTTGTTTATTAGGTTTTGTTTTGTTAGGCTTATCAGATATCACAAAAGCTAATTGTCCCTCCGGTTGTTTTTTCTGATTCCTTTTTTCAGAGAAGGTTTAAACTTATGAAGCACAAAGCTTTTTCAGTATCATTAAACCAACCTAAACTAGAACAGGCACATCCATCCTTGCTTCAAAAAAAATTATGGACCCAAGATAACACTTTGAATCTCTCAAATACTTTTAGAATCAGGATAATCTTACAATGTTTAGCACTCCCTAATTTTATTATATTATTATAAGTGGCAACTTAACAATGTCCAGAGAACCCTGTTCAACAAAACAAAGCAAACATTTATCTTAAGGCAGAAATTAATCTCTAGTAACATCTGATTCTGTCCTAGAATTTTCTGTTAGAGTTAATGAAATTTGTGTTTTTCAGCAGGGCTCAGCAACAAAACATGATTAGTGTTCACCTACCCTTGGACAATGAAAGAATATATGGGATGGTGGAATTCATGAAGAGAGAAGAAGAAGGATACATTTAAAAAGACAAACAAATCCTAAAAGATGAAGGTTGATTATGAAATACTTACTCCTGACATAGGGGTGTAGGCAGGAGGAGGGCTGTGTCCAATTTCACTCTAATAGGAAAGAAAAATGGAATGACCAATATAGTAAGGGGTTACATGGATGAAAGTAAGTCATATGAATTCTGTGAATTGGTGGAAAAACCATGAACAAATTAGAGAGATTTATTCAAACACCAGTCAAATTCACCCCTTCTTGCTCAGCACATCTCCAGAGGCAGTTTTGTGTGAGTTCAAATTATGGAGGATTTGACTGTAGAATAATTAAGGAAAGTCTGAAAAGAGGTGTAGGACTTTTTTTGCAGAAAAGAATGATTAGCATGCAGCAAGTCAGTTGCCCCTCTAAAATGAAGATTCAAATGGGATGATCTACTACTTACTCACCTGGTCTAAAAGGAAGACAAAGGATATACTGCTTAACAATGAAGACAACACAGATATTTCACCTGAATAATTACATAATCACACAATATTCATTCTCTATAATCTGGCTAAAAGACAGCAGATTAAAAAAAAATACCTGTCTCTATGGCAGGTTTTCAATGACTGAAAAATTAACATGCTTGTAGTTCAATAACACAGAAAGATAAGTCTCTATCGCTGAATGCTGCTTCTGTTTCTACGTTTTGGTTCCAGAAATGTTCTAATGTCCTGCATCTATTGCTAGATTTCCTAGCAACAGATGCAGAATGTTTATTTCTCTAATACGCCCTTCCCAATATCAATATAATGAACATGTATGCATCATAATGTACGCATTATATATGAAGACAGACATCATGCATCATCAGTAACATGACCATGTTCTTTATGCATGCTTCTCTGTAAGGAGGGTTTGGAAAGCAGTATGATTCACATAGCCAGAATAGTCCCTTTTGACATTTCCAGTTCTCCTGGCATGGAGTTTTATTTTGCTGCAGACTCTATTTAGAATTGGGATATAGCTGCAAGAAGATTAAAGAGAACTCTAACATCAATATCTGTCCACACCTACTTAGTCCCAATAAAATGACTATTGGTCTGCCCTCATCATTTAGCAATTTTCATTTTTCTCTCAAGCATATCTCTTTTCCTTGTTACCGATTGCATGTTTTTCCTAGAATGCTACTAATAAATGTGATCATGGTATTTCTGGTGCTTACATATGGATTTACTTATATCATGTAGATTGTAGAAAAGAGGAGGTAGCATTTGAAAGACAAATTGTGCATGAATAAGAAATATGTCACTAAAATGTGAAACTGTATGTCAAATCTACCTTTTCATAATTCTTAATTATGTCAAAGTTGGAGTAGAGAGTCAATAGATGGGCAGGTTTGGCTGTGATGAGACTGATGAAGCTTGTATCTTTAGAAAACTTAAAGGAAAGAAAAACTACAAAAACTATTGGACCGTCTCAATTTATGGTGACTATACATAGATTTTTATTCAAAGTCTTGTTGCAGAGACATTTTGCTGAAAATGTTTGGTCAGGATGAACCCAGTTTGCTCAGCAGCAATAAGCAGTGAAGCATCTCCACTTGGCCTCCAACTTAGCTTTGGATATTCTCTCCCAAACATCTTTCTTCTTAGCTAAGTTCATTTACCAGCACTCTAATCTTCAGGTGTGCATTCATTTTAAAACTGGATAATAATTAATGATGTACAAAAGGCAAAATCTATTATACCCCAACAATCTGTTTATAGATGACTGAGGCAGTTTAATGTTTAAATATACAAAACTGTCATAATCACAACTGGTTTTTCTCTTAGATCATGATATTTCTGGATGGCAATTCACTCTATAATATGATGGTCTCACAGCTTTTCTTCTTGATTATGTATGTATTTGAAAATAAATAAAATTTAACACTTTATAGTATCAGCAATATTGTTGAGGAAGTGCTGCAATTTGATCCATGTATTTTTATGAATTATATTACTAGAATATAGAAAGATACTAAGAAAATGCAGAAGTGGGATATTTTTACAAGGATAAACATCAAGATCTTTTTCAAATCATTAATAAACAATCTGCATAATACATCAATGTTAGCCAATGATGGCCTCAGGGGTGGGATTCTACGGTTTCGCACTGGTTCTATAGAACCAGTTGTTAACATCACCGGTAATTCTAAGAACCATTAAAACTGACCACTCTCCACTGCTCCTAAGGGCCAAAAACTGTTTTGTTTTTTTACTACGCACGTGCGACATTTTTCACGCATGCGCAAAAATCCTTGCCTCATTCTCCCCCACCTGCCCCGCCCCTACTTATAGTGCATATGTGCTACCTACAAAAATTTTCCCGCCTGGTGCCATTGCTCACAGCAGCAGCAGCAGCAGCAGCCAAAGCAGCCATCCAGCCATCCATCCAGCCATCGCTGCCTGCCTTCTGTTGCCCTGCTGAGTGAGTGAGGGCAAGCCGCAAGCCCCAGTCGCCACCACCACTAACCACCCTCGCCCGGTCGGCCTGCCTCCCAGGCCTGCCTGCATGCCTTGCCTGGACTGCCTCCCACGGCAGCTGCTGTTAGGAATGATAGTCAACTAACAGTTGGGTTGGCAATATATAAACCAGGATAGTTATTTAATACTGTTGTATTTTTAAGAAAGTGCTGTAATTGTGATTGGCTGAGGTTCCTACAACGGCCATAAGACGGAGGCAGAAACCTGGTTTGTTCTCTTCTTGCATTTCCCTATTGCCTTTTTGCCTGATCATCGTTCTGCTTGGATTGCTGTGAGTCTTGCAACTGTTAGCAAATTCCACTTACTGAACTTTGTTTATGATACTGGTAAAGAAAAGGACTTAGTTTTTGGATTATCCCTGGACTGATGCTAACTGCTTTAACCGTGTATGATTTGGACTGTTTGTTGGACTTTGTTTACCCGTTTACTGGAAGTAAAACCTACATTTTACTATTCAGTGTATCTATATGCTGGTTGTATTTTATTCCTCACTACTCTCACTACATTTCCCTGAGTGCACTCATTCTCTTAACAGGGAATACCTCAACACTGGTTATGGGCCCAGACCATACCAGGCTCAGATAACTGAGAGTTAGTGTGAATACACAGTACAATATACAGACAGCTGTTTACTGTTTAATTGTGGGTTACTGTCCTGGTAAAGATGGCACAAGACCTGTCAACAAGTCTATCACTGATAACCTGGTTGGAGGGAACAAACTATGTTTCCTGGTCTATGAAGTGCAGTCTACTTCTGTGTAGGAAAGGGTTATGGGCTGCAGTTCAGGATCCATCGGATGTAAATGCTTGGGATCCAAATAATGAGGATGATGCCAAAAAGTTAGCTGACTTTAAACGGAACAATGAACGAGCTCTTTGTATAATTGGACTAACACTGAGTGACCAGCAGCTAGTCCATATTCGTGGAGAAGAGTCTGCTGCTAGGTGTTGGGAGAATTTGAAGAGGATTTATGTTCGTGACAGTGTAGGTGCACACATACAACTTACACGTAAACGGTTTAGAGCACATCTTCTGAAAGGTGGAAATATGTTAGCTCATTTGAACTTCATGAAAAGAACTTTTCAAGAGCTACATGAAAAGGAACTGATTTTTTCAGAGCTGCATCAGATTTACATCATTCTTTCCTCATTGGATGAAAGTTATGATGATTATGTATCTTCACTGGAAGTACTGCCCAGAGATAAACTGACATTGACTGACATAACCGGAAGGTTGTTAGAAGAGGCAAGAAGACAGCTGGATAGGGACCAACTGAGGAAGAAACAACCACAAGAAGAGGATTTGTCTTCAACTGCCTATACTGTTAGGAAATGTTTTTCTTGTGGGGCTAGGGGACATATAGCTAGATTCTGTAAGAAGGGAAAATGACAGAATACTGGTAATCACCAGAAGGCTAAGAAGAATGTTAATTTAGCTATGTCTAGCAAGTCAACTGTAAACCATGATTTGTGGGTAATTGATAGTGGAGCATCACAGTGCATTACTAGAAATAGAGAGAGATTTGAAAAGATGTCCACGAGTAAGCAACATGTATCATTGTTAAATGGATGGAAGATGAAAGCATCTGGTGAAGGTACTGCATATTGTTCATGTGTAAATGAGCATTTAACTATGTTATATGTACCTAAACTGAAATTTAATTTATTATCAGTAAGGGCTTTAGTTAATATTGGTTATGTAGTAACCTTTAGGGGAGATAACTGTATAATAGAGAAAGAGGGTAAAAGTGTTACTGTTACTTTAGAGAATTATTTATATGTGATACATGATGACCAGTTGAAGATGACTAACTCAGTTTATAACAATGTTAAGCCACATGACGAATGTATACATTTACTGCATAGATGTCTGGGGCACATTAATTTCAAAATGCTGAAACAAACTGTTGAATTGTCAGAGGGAGTAAAATTAAAACCCTGTAGCAAGTACTTAAACTGTAATGCCTGTATTCAGGAGAAAAGCAAGGTTACTCCAGCAAACAGACTGAATGGGTTTAAGACCAAAGAACCTTTAGGGGTTGTGTTTGCTGACATAATGGGTCTTAAGAAACCCAGTTTGGAAGGTTCCTGTTATGTTTTGAGTATAATGGACCATTACTCACGGTACAGTTTCTGTTATCTAATGAAAAACAAAACAGAAACATTCCAACATTTCTTTAACTGGCTAAGATTTGCAGAAAGGAAAATGAAACATAAAGTAATTACTTTAGTTACAGATAACGGGACTGAGTTTATTAACAATAGATTCCAAATGATGTTAAAATTGGCTGGTATTGAGCATAAATGTTCTGCACCTTACAGGCCACAACATAAGTCGTTTATAGAACGAAGAGGGCAAACGTTACAAGCCATGGCTCGCACTATGTTATCTGATTCAGATTTGCCTGAAACACTGTGGGGTGAGGCTATAATGTATAGCAACCATGTGTTAAACAATGTGGTGAACACAACAACTGGTGAATTGCCATTCACTTGTTGGCATAGCAGAAAACCAAATGTGTGTTATCTACACACTTGGAGCTCCAGCATGGGTGCATATTCCCTCACAAGTAAAACTGAAAGAGCAACATAGAGCTAGGAAATTATTTTTCGTAGGTTACAAGGCCAACCATAGATCATTTAGATTTTGGGATCCAGGCACAGCTAATATTTACTGTAGCACTAGTGCTAAATTTCTTGAGCATGTTGAGTGGAATAAACTAGAACAGGAATCAAACAATGATGTTGTTATCGACACCCAAATAGTCCCTAATGATGAGATTGTTAAACCATCAATAGCAATTAAAGAGGAAGAACAGGCACATGAGGAGGTAGAAGAACAGGAGCAGGTGAAACAGGAGAGTCCACCAGTAAGCCCTGAGTTGCCTAGAAATTCAACCCGTGTAACACGACCACCAAATAGATATCAGGCAAGTATTGTATGCCAAGTAAATACAGTTTCTAGTAACTATAATGAATTGAAACTGTATCCTGCTAAGGATCAGGCTACTTGGCAGGAAGCAATGGGTAAGGAACTGAAATCTTTACAAAGTTTGCAGGTATGTGAAAATGCAAGGTTACCACCAGGTAAGCAAGCCATAGGGTGCAAAATGGATTTATAAAATTAAGACAGGTGTGGATGGGACTGTTACCCATAAAGCCAGGTTAGTAACACAAGGGTTCAATCAGTCAGCCAATGACTATGATGAGGTATTTGCACCTAGTCTGAAGGCTACCACATTACGAGCAGCATTAGTGTGGGCAGCTAAGAATAAATACAAAATAAACCATTTAGATGTGGAGACGACATATCTTCATGCACCATTGCAACATACTATATATTTAAAGAAGCCTTTGGGTATAAAAACTGATAACAAAACTGATTGCTGGAGATTTAAAAAAAGGTCTTTATGGCTTGAAGCAATGAATGGAACCAGTGCATAGTGAAGGAGTTAACAAAGATGGGTTTTGTAGCTGGCATGGCTGATCCATGTTTATTCAAAAAGGAAAGTGATGGTGTAATTTCATTGTTGCTATTGTTCACTGATGACATAGCATTAATCACCAAAAGTGAGCAAGAAGCTACTGGGATTATTTCACTGTTAGAGAAGAAATTTAAAATAAAATATTTAGGTGAGATTAAACAGTATCTTGGCTTGAAAATAGACAAAACTAAGGGAGGCTACAAAATCTCACAGGCAGATAAAATTAACCAGTTACTGAAGAACTTTAAAATGGAACTTTGTAAGCCAGCTAAGTTGCCAATGAGCCAGGAGTTTAGCCACAGTGATGTGCAAAGTCCTGTTTTTTATAAAGATATTTATCAATCATTGAGTGGTAGCTTATCCTATCTTAGTAATTGGTCTAGGCCAGACATAGCATATGGTGTCAACCAATTAGCCAGGTTTAATGCTGAGCCTACTGAAAGGCACTGGCAAGCTGCTAAGCGTGTGTTGAGATATCTTAAACAAACAATGCATTATGCATTATATTTGGAGCCTAAGGATGAACTAAGCTTAACTGCATATGCCAATGCAAGTTTCACTACAGATGTACCTACATGTAAATCAACATCAGGTACCGTAGTGTATTAGGAAAGGTGTTAATTGGATGGCGGTCTATTCGACAAAAACATCTAAGCTTATCAACAATGGAGGCTGAATTCTCCTGTTTGTCTCTATTATGTACAGACTTAGTATGTTATAAACAACTAATGATAGACATGGGAATTAATGTAAAGGAACCTATTGTTGTATATGAAGACAACCAATCAGCAATTCAGATGGCTTTCAATCTTGCTGTAAAGACAAGATCAAAACACACTGATCTACGATATCTAAATGTGAGACAATGTGTTCAAAGTAAAATGATTATACTGGAGTGCTGCATGTCAGAGAATAACATTGCAGATCATTTTACAAAAGCCCAAGGCACATAAGGCTTGCTGTGAGGACTATGGATTTAAACTGTAAGGTTTTATATATTGTCCTACCCAAAGGGGAGAATGTTAGGAATGATAGTCAACTAACAGTTGGGTTGGCAATATATAAACCAGGATAATTATTTAATACTGTTGTATCTTTAAGAGAGTGCTGTAATTGTGATTGGCTGAGGTTCCTCCAACGGCCATAAGATGGAGGCAGAAATCATGTTTGTTCTCTTCTTGCATTTCCCTATTGCCTTTTTGCCTGATCATCGTTCTGCTTGGATTGCTGTGAGTCTTGCAACTGTTAGCAAACTCCGTTTACTGAACTTTGTTTATGATACATAAACAAAGAAAAGGACTTTGTTTTTGGATTATCCCTGGACTGATACTAACTGCTTTAGCTGTGTATGATTTGGACTGTTTGTTGGACTTTGTTTACCCGTTTACTGGAAGTAAAACCTACATTTTACTATTCAGTGTATCTGTATGCTGGTTGTGTGTTATTCCTCACCACTCTCACTATGTTTCCCTGAGTGCACTCATTCTCCTAACAGGGAATACCTCAACAGCTGCTGTTAAAGAAGATGCAAGCCCCGGCCACCGCCACCACTAGCCGTCCTTGCCTGCATGGACTGCCTACCCTGGCCTCTGAAGATGCGGAAAGGTAAGGACCTGGACGCCTACCTGCCACCACCAGCCCCAGTCGAGTGCCTACTCCCGGGATGCCCACCACCCTCACTGACACTCCCTGCCTTGCCTGCCACCAACTTCCCTCACCCACGGCCCTTGTTGCTGCCTTCCCTTCCCACCAGATTGGTGGGTGAGGAGGCAAAGCAGCAAGCCCCGCCGGTCCCCTACCTTCTCCTGCCACCACCGCCGCTGCCACCAGCCTGGTTGAGTGCTGACTCCTGGGCCAGCCACCGCTGCCTTATCCACCCAGTGGCCACCATCTTGGCTAGGACGGCCGGCAGCTGCCATCTTGGCTAGGATGACACCACCTTCCCTCATCTGCTGCGGCCCAAGGGTTGTTGCCTTGCCTTCCCACCACGAATTGGTGAGTGAGAAGGCAAAGCAGCAAGCCCCGCCGGTCCCCTACATCCTCCTGCTGCCACCACCACCAGCCTGGTCGAGTGCTGACTCCTGGGCTGGCCGCTGCTGCCTCGCCCACCCAGTGGTCACCATCTTGGCTAGGACGGCCGGCGACCGCCATCTTGGCTAGGATGACACCACCTTCCCTCACCTGCCATGATCCAAGGGTTGCTGCCTTGCCTTCCCACCACCGAGTGGTGAATGAGGAGGCAAAGCAGCAAGCCCTGCCAGTCGCCTACCTTCTCCTGCTGCCGCCACCGCCACTGCCAGCCTGGTTGAGTGCCTACTCCCAGGCCAGCCAGCAGCAAGATGAAGACTGAGGAGGACCCCAGCATAGCTAGCTAGCCACCTTGCCTGCCTCATTTTTGGTAAGTTGCTTTTTTATGCATGTATTTATTTATTTTTTTAGTATCTGTTTTTGTTTTTATTAATCATAAAAGCAAAACAGATACTAAAGAAATAAATGCATACATAAATAAAAATTATTTTACTATTCATCTTGATGTTTCTTTCTCCTTTGTTTTTTCCTATTGGGAAAAAGCAAATCAGAAAGAAATATCTATATATAGCATCAATGTTATATATAGATACTTGTTTCTGATTTGCTTTTTCCCAGTAGGAAAAAACAAAGGAGAAAGAAACATCAAGATGAATAGTAAAATAATTTTTATTTATGTATGTATGTATGTATTTATTTATTTATTTAGTGTCTGTTCTGTTTTTATGATTAATAAAAACAAAAACAGATACTAAAAATAAATAAATACATAAATAAAAAAGCAACTTACCAAAAATGAGGCAGGCAACTTCTTGTTACATTGTTGTTATACATTACCTGTTTCTGCTTAAATCAATATATAGCAACAATGTAACAAAAACCTGCATGCATACATAAATGGAATTTTTTTTAAATAAAAGTTTTTATTTTTTTAAACAAACAAAACAAACATAAAACATAAACCATCTTCAGTTACATACAGTGTGTCAGTTGGTACAAATCATTTGTCTACAATCTCTGCACTCTTTCCCTTCCAATTTGCATTAATCCTTATATCATAAATCCACTATATATATTTATATTATTACTTAAATATCAATAAGTACAGCACTGTAACAGAGAAATTATTTAAATTTCTTTGTATTGGCTTATTTCTAATTTTGTTAATTATATCAACATGTTTATAATTATCAATCTTCTGTATTTAATTCATACATAGCAATGATCATTCTCCGCCTAATTTCTACCTCTTATCTCTATCCATTTCTGCACATTGTAATTTTTTAATTTCATTTTCATCTAGGGGGATCTCTTCATTTTTCCACTGTTGTGCAACATAATTCTAGCCGCTGTTAACACATACAACATTAAATATGTATTGTACTCCCTTTATTTATGTGGGTACCAACAAAAATATTTCTGGTTTTAAAATTTAAATCTATATGTTGCTTTACCATTTTTGCTAACCTTGACACTATATCCTCTTGAGTAGCTACACTAGCAGAGCCCAATACAATTCATATATTCCAGTTTTTTAAACTGAGGAATAAATTTCAGAAAAAGAATTCAGTATTGCTCTGTGAATGTACCTATCAATTCCATTCTTAATCTAACTTCTTAGATGATTTTGTACTATTATCTTTTTTGTGTATATATATATATATATATATATATATATATATATATATATATATATATATATATATATATATATATAAAAAAAAGATAATAGATAATCTGTGCCAGAATGGTTTTTTCTTCATCCTGATTGGTTGGGAGTCTTGGTCTGTGTTTATTGGTCTCGGAGTTTGCTGTGTTCTGCTTGATTGGTGTCTCTAATATCTTCTGTCTGTTTTTGGCTCTTTTGTATCTTGATTGGCTGGCAGCATTGTGTTACTTTATTGGAGGTCTTTAGTGCAGCTTGGCTTGGGAAATGGACGGCTATCATTAGTTAGGAAGCTGGGTTTCATCTGGGTGCCTGGTTGGGATGTGTTTGAGCTGGAGGTATCAGGGGATCCTAACACACCTAAACAGCGCACACCCCAAAATCAAGTTCACCATGGAAACAGAAACAAACAAACAACTACCATTCCTAGATGTACTAATCTACAAAAAAACAGATAGCACACTAGGACACACCATATACCAGAAGAAAACACACCAACCGCTACCTCAACGCCTAATCCCACCACCACCCAGCACAGATAAACTCCGTGGCTAAAACACTAATTACTAGAACCAAACGCCTGGCAGACAAGACACACATTAAGACTGAACTATGCACCCTGACTAAAATATTGACAGCCAACGGCTTCCACAAAAGCAAAATCACCAACTTGATCCACAAAAACACACTGAGACATAATAGAGACCCAGAAGATGAACAGACCCATGGAACAGCTGTCCTGCCCTACATAAGAGGCACTACAGACAAAATTAGTAAGATACTATACAGACACCACATCAAGACTGCCTTCAAAACAGACAGAAAAATAGCAGCCATCCTCAGAAACCCCAAAGACAAAATTGACCTGGAAAACCAAGGCATATACGAGGTCCCCTGTGCATCATGCCCGGCCACATACATTGGACAGACCAATAGAAGAATAAGCACCCGCCTGGATGAACACAAAAATGCAGTCAAAAAGCTGGAACACACTTCCTCACTAGTCCAACACATGGAAGCCACAGGTCATAGCATCAACTTCAATGGCACCAAAACCTAGCCACTATAGAAAATTCCAGCCACAGAATCATCAGAGAAGCCATAGAGATTGAAAAAGACCAGAAAGCATGAACAGAAGAGATGATTCCACCAGGCTGTCAATCATTTGGAAGCCTGCACTCACAAACAAAAAATCTCCACACCACAAGCCAGGCAAACACCTGGGCACAAACAGATCCCCCTGATACCTCCAGCTCAAACACATCCCAACCAGGCACCCAGATGAAACCCAGCTTCCTAACTAATGATAGCCGTCCATTTACCCAAAGCCAAGCTGCACTAAAGACCTCCAATAAAGTAACACAATGCTGCCAGCCAATCAAGATACAAAAGAGCCAAAAACAGACAGAAGATATTAGAGACACCAATCAAGCAGAACACAGCAAACTCCGAGACCAATAAACACAGACCAAGACTCCCAACCAATCAGGATGAAGAAAAACCATTCTGGCACAGCAATAGGCTGCCCCAAATTTAAATCTGAAACCACTGTAAAAGTCTGACTCACAGACGGACACAATACAGAAGCCTGATGATGGCAGATGAGATTCTGCTGAAACGTTGCTACAACTTTAAAAGCACAACTATAATGACGTGGAAAATACCGAACAAAGCTGAAGGCCATACATACATACATACATACATACATACATACATACATACATACATACATATATATATATATATATATATATATATATATATATATATATATATATACGCATAAGGATTCTAAAAAGGTTAGGTGACCAAACATGGCTTCCCCTGGCTTTTCTCTCTCTGCTATAGAGAGAGCATTCCATTAGGGACTGTTGGTCCAGGTAAGTAGTCTTGGCTAAGAAAGACTTTTGTACCACTACTGGCACAAAATAACAAACTCCCTTGGTTTGTTAATAGTATTTCCATTTTAAGTGTTTCTTTTTCAGTTAATGAATTTTAATTATGAAAATATCAGCCATTCTTTTATATACACAGTGCAACATCTTTTTTATAAACTGTCATTTTCAAATCTACTTTGAGTTCCCCGTAGCTGCCCAAGACTTGCCCGGGCCTCACCCAGCCCTCCTCGTAGCGTCTCATAGCTGCCCGCGCCTCACCTTGCCCTCTCCAGGGTTCTCCAGGCCTTGGAAACTGGCAAAAAACACTTGCTGAACAAGTGGCCGCTTTGTTCTTTTTTCTTACTCCTTTTACATAAACATTCAAACCAGATTTATCCTATTTGTCCTGATGCTACTCATGGATGAACTGCCTTTCATTACAACACATGTAGCTGTGTTTTGTGCACCAACATAGAAAATCCATCAAATCTAGTGGGGCAATTTTCCACTAACCAAACATACTCTATGTAATTATAATTCACTTTAATTTTAGGTATGATCACTTTTTTGTTATTTTAGATATTATTATATTTTGTATAGGTGCAGGTGACTGGTAAAGCAACTGAAAAAAGCACCATCCATGCAAGCCCTTGGTTCATAGTTTATTTATGTTTTGTCATTTTAATTGTTCCTATAATTATAATTGTTTTTATGTCTGTCTTTGTATTGATTGTAAGCTGCGCAATGTCACTCTGGGAAGCAGAAATATAATATAATATTAATACATAACATATCATAACATAACATATCTGCTTTATAATTTATAGATTTTTATCCTAGTCCTCATTTGGACTAGCTTGTTTTATATTTTTTAAATATAAATTTTATTAAGTTTTCAAATTTTAAAAACATAAAATAAAACTTTATACATTGTTACCACATCAAGGCATCTTTTGCATCTCCTTACATTTTTCAGTATATGTATTTACTTATTCCTTTACCATTACATCTTACTCTTGCTATAAATCAATATTTTTTATCCTTACACATCAATCTTCTCCATGGTATATTTATATATTCCCTCATTCTTTTCCTAATTGCCATTTTATGTCTTTTGTGTTTTAGAAATAGCTTGTTTTATAAATGTATTTTAACTTTCTCTTACATTTTATTCTCTCTCTCTCTCTCTCTCTCTCTCACACACACACACACACACACACACACACACACACACACATTCACAGAGTACTCTACTTGTACTAGTCTTTGACAGTAGCACATTAAATTGAAATTGAATTGAAATCAAGGTAAAGGGCAGCTATTTTTGGAGTATGTTCTCTCTTAATGATATTTTATTAAAGGTTGAAAACTCTCATGATATTTATTAGATTTATCCACCAGAGATAGTCTTATCTCCCTTGATTCCTTCTATTATGGTCCAGAGGGAAAGTTCAGCCTTCTTTTCTGGCATGCTGTGACTACTTTGTAAGGGCCCCAGCAGGATAACCTACTAACTGGAGACAGGGATATGCAATATAAATGGAGGACATTACATGGGGCAAATTTAGAAAGTGACCCTTATTGTATGCATTTTTTCCAAGTTAAATCATACTTATAACAGCAGATTGCTTAGAAAGCAGTTTAAAGGGAGAAGACACAGCACCAGGATTACTATCCTCAAAACACTGCCTAGTCCAAGTCTAGTAGCAACATTGGTTGCCCTACAAAAACATATCACTTACTTAGCATCCTATTCAAATCCTATTTTGCCAAGTCTCTAACTTTGAATTGTTACCAATAAAAAAACCCTTTTTACAACCCTGTAATCACATAATTCAAGTAGAGTTGGGACAACTGGATGGAGCTTTATTGGCTGGAATGTTCTTCCTGACACCTGAAGCAGAGTTCACAGCAGATATTGGAATTTTTTGTGCCCTAGGGAAAAAAAATCTGCTGCAACCTAGGACTGAACTCTCAACCTACTGAGTAGGAGGTGAACATCTTCACCACTAGACCAACACGTTGTTCTCTGAATAATACATTTATAATTAATTATAGTGATACTAGTGATACTATAGTAATAATGTTAAGCTGGTACATACTGTTGCAAATTGTTTCCCCATCTTCCCTTAAGCATAGACAATTCTGTGAAGAAGGGAGTAACCCAAAATAAATGAAGACATTATGGTTGAGTTATGAATTTGGATTTTCTTGAATGACAGAAAAAAAATTACAATTAAATAGTAGCCTGCCACCCTGCGGACATGGCAGTACTTGGAAACAGCAGAACAGAAGAGAGAGAAATGGAGAAAATCATAAAATACTAATATTAAAATACATATAATACTAGTATAATACTAATATTAAGACCTGTAAATGGAAGTAGAATGACTATGGCAAAAGAAAGCATAAATAACACTAACAGTAACAGATACCTTTGGTGCAATCCTAAAACATCTAGAACACTACTTGGCATTGACAAAATCACCACCAGTCAATTGCAGAAGACAGCTTTACATCCTGAGATGATACCCTTAACACCATCAAATATCAACATCTACCTAGCAATAGCAACAGCACTTACTTATATGGTTAACACTCTGGTGCTTTACAACACTTTCTGGGTGGCTTACAATAGCAATAGCACTTAGACTTATATGCTGCTTCACAGTGCTTTACAGCCCTCTCTAAGTGGTTTACAGAGTCAGCAGATTGCCCCTAACAATCTGGGTCCTCATTTTTCAGACCTTAGAAAGATGGAAGGCTGAGTCAATCTTGACCCTATCTTTAAAACTTAGTTGAAGAAATGTAATTACTAGCCATTTTGAGAGATAGCGCCCATTTAATCCTGGGGCATTTAGTTTTAAGAGAAGTTAAACTCAAAGATGTACTATTTCAAAAAAGCAATTGAATAAATTGACAGCTTTGATAAATAGCGTCCCATGGCAGGAGAAGATAAGATGAAAAGGTCAGTATCAATAGGATTTCCCAGAAAAAAAAAACTCCAAATAAACATTTGCAAACTGAAAAATAATGGAGAAGCCAATGTGATTACAAAAAAAAAAAAAAGGCTGGAATTGGAGAAATGTTGTCAGGAAAGCAGAAGCTTGGTGAAAGATGTCAAAAACTATCAAAGACTGAACAGGTCATCATAAGAGGAAAAGTCACAGTGAAAACCACAAATATTGAAACTTAACAACAACAAAAGGATTTTTATATTGCCGAAATAAATTCAGGCACACACCTGAAATAGCTAAAAAACTATCAACTAAAAACAAAATGAAAAAATGGAGATAGAAAAATGCCTGAGGGATTCTTGGTATTTATCCAGATTTTACTTGTGTGATTTTTTTTTTTTGTTAAGAACATGCAAATTAATGGAAATCTGTTTGCTTATTTAATATTCATATTTCAGTAATCAAAGAAAAAGGACAGCTATCTTGAAGAAAACTGAAGCTTTTCAGAATTCAAATCCTATTGGCTACTAAGAGCAAAATATGATTTCTTGTAAATCCCAGCTTTATGTATTTATTAACTTTATTTATTAAATTTATATGCCACCCATCTTACCATCGTGACTCTAGGAGGCTTAGAGCAAGATAAAAACCACAATATAAAACAGTAAAATGATAAATATTAAGATTAAAATGAACAATAATAGCTAAGGATATACCCTGCCAGCCAGAATTCCTTGATTGACAGGGTTCACAGCATCTAACCCTAATCCTAATCCCTAATCATCTAACTCTAACCCCTTCTGCCAATGCAAAAGTCAGCCAATCCCATTGGTGTGAGATGGTTCCTCAGGTAACCTGGACCCATGCCAATGGCATTGTATGCCATGGTAGCTTCCAAATACTCCTCAAGGGTAGCCCCATGTAGAGTGCGTTGCAGTAGTCCAGATGAGAGATGACCAGGGTCTGAGTGACTGAGTGACTTTATTTAATCTTACCTAGAATGCTGCATAATGTGGAGTCTGGTTTCTGAGTTCTATATTGCTTTAGGTACCAAATGGTACATTCTTCAATAGCTCAGACCAGCTCTACTTTTCAAGTTAGACTTTTTATTTTTATTTATTTTATTTAAGTTTTAATTCAAAGCTATCAATTATTCAGTGAGGATGTACTAATATTTGCAGAAAGATCCTAAACCACAGCTACCTGCCCTATATATGGTACAGCTGCTGCCCTAAGTGGAAAGAAATTCAGGAAAAGTCTGTGTGGAATACAGACAGCTGGTTTATGCAAGTGGATCTTTATAATATGCTGCAGATACCCCAGTGGTGTTACAGCTAGAAAATATAATATAGAGCTGTCTCACCAGCTCAGAGCAAATATTTCAAAAGAACAGGATGGTATTTACAACAGATCTAAACCAAAATGAAATCAAATTGAAGGACTCTCCCCAGGGGAAGACATGTCTCTTCCCCAAGAGCACCAAAGGGAAAACAGACACTGCTTTGCAGAAGAGAATTTACAAGAATATTTCAATTTGCAACCATAGTAGGCAGGGACATTTTCAAAGAAACATAGCAAACTAGACGAGAGCATATGGATATGGCAAGGGGATAAGACCTTTCCCTTTTTTAAATTTTTTGTAGGGAAAAAAAATACAAAGCCGGTTAGCAGGCTCTTAGCACTCTACCTTGACAGCAGTAAGATGGACTAACCATTCCCTGAGCATTAACTGCAGGATGTACCAGGAAAACAGACCATCAATCAGAGGCTTCATCCGCAGTTTGAGTCCTCAGTCTGCTCTTGTTATACATAAGGAGCTTTCGTTTACAAAGGAAACGATCAGCAGGGAATTGTCAGCTGACTTTACTGTCACTTTTCCACCAGTTCTAAAAACTTTATGTCCAGGATGATGCCAGTTAGAGCTGGGACTAGAGAAGCAGGCGTTCAGGGTGTCACAACAGGAGCTCAAAGGAGGCTTGTTGTGAGCAGCCTTTTATCCTTTTGCTGTTTGTCTACAGGATGGCAGTGCATTGTATTACATATACTTCCTATCAAAGAAACATACCCTGATTACAATGGGAAATATGGCACTGAAGCTATTATTACCTCATAGATTCTCCCGCCCTCACATTTTTTTCGTCCTATATCTCTCTTTCTGCTTTGTAGTTTGTAATGGACCAGAGGTGGTATTCAGCAGGTTCTGACCAGTTCTGGAGAACCGGTAGTGGAAATTTTGAGTAGTTCGGAGAACCGGCAAATACCACCTTTGACTGGAGATTTTACAGTATCCTTCCCCTACTATGCCCACCAAGCCATGCCCACCAAGCCACACCCACAGAACTGATAGTAAAAAATTTGAATCCCACCACTGTAATGGATGCACACAGAACAATGATGAAGCTCGGGTACAGCCCTGTCCCTTAGTGGATTTGACCAGTTTAATGAAGTGGTTAAAGCATCAGGCTGGAAATGGGGGAACTGCAAGTTCTAATCCAAACTCAGCTAGGTGATCTTGGGCCAATCACTTTCTTTCAGCTCTAAGAAGGAAACCACTTCTGAAAATCCTTGCCAAGAAAACTGCAGGGATTTGTCCAGGCAATCTTTAAAAATCAGGCTCTATTGAGAAAAAAACTGTAAAATCACTCTTGAGTATGTTGTACTATTGGAGCCCACATTTATGCTGCCAGAACATTATAGTTGTTCTGGTCTTTTACTGTAATAAACTTGATTTGATAATTGCACATAGTATTATTCCAATAAACTATTCAGTAACAGATGTTTCCAGTTCAATGATGACAGGGATGTTAAGAGATGACTCAAGTACAGTAACTTGCAAAAAGAGCTGTTGTTTCATACATTAAGCTATCTAAAATGACAAAATGTGGCTCTGACTAGCTATAGCTCTTCCTCATCTGCTCTTCAGAGGACACCTTCCAGCATTAAATCTGGGAGTAATGTTTGAAATCTGTATGGAGTTTTCTGACTAAAGTTACCATGAAATGAATAAGATATATGTTGTCACTCCTATCTCCTTTTTCATCTCCTCTCCTTTCTCAATCTCAGCTAGGGTATCAGTACTGACTAAATCAAAATGTCTTCATCATAGGTGTTGACGTTTCTCTGTTCAATCAGATTGCTAATGGGATTCTCTTTTTGAGCAAATTATCTCTTTATTCAATCCTCTTATCTCAAGTTTGATTTCTCCATAAATGCTTTCTTCTTAAGAGCTATGGTGGCGCAGTGGTTAGAGTGCAGTACTGCAGGCTACTTCTGCTGACTGCTGGCTGCCTGCAATTTGGCAGTTCAAATTGATTTCACCTGATTTCACCAGGCTCAAGGTTGACTCAGCCTTCCATCCTTCCGAGGTGGATAAAATGAGGACCCAAATTGTTGGGGCAATATGCTGTCTCTGTAAACAGCTTAGAGAGGACTGTAAAAGCACTGTGAATTAGTATATAAGCTATTGCTATTGCTTCTCAGAAACCCATGATAGCTGTCCATTCTACCTCCACTAAATGTTGTTTAGATACCATGATGAGAAGATTTGGGTTTCCATCTGCTGTTGAAAATCTGATTTGCTGAATATTGTTATAGTTGTGGGTGTGCACTGCAGAAGCTGGTGTGGGCTCCTTTACTGTTGCTTTTGGATGTAGGAGGAATAGAACAAGGTCAGGGAGGCATTTTGCCCTAGCTCTGCATGGACTGAATGACAGTGTGCCAGAATTAGACTGGAGGAGGAGGTCAAAAGCCTCACACAGCCTACTGGGTGACTTTGGACAACCACTTCCTCTTAGGAAGATAAAATGAGGAATGAAGAATCACAGCCAATCGTATGTCCTTCCTCAGGAAGTGAATGAAAATGTAATTAGAAAGTCAAAGCTGTGGCTATGTTTTACTACTCTTGTAGTAAAGTATCCTTGGCTTGCCTCCATGGGATGAGAGAATTGAAAGTGCTATTGATTATGTCATGTTTACAATGTTGTTATTGCTACCAGACTAGATTGGACTGCACCACATTATATCAATGGGTGGCACAATGGCTCCCTCTACTCACTTATAGTACGGAAGCTTAAGAATAAACTTTTGAACTGCCTTGCTTGTCAAACAATATGTTTAAAATCACTTTAATTATAAATTTTCCTTCAGTGGCCAGAATAGTTTCAAAGCAAATGAATTATACAATTTCATAAGGTAGAAAACAAAATGCCTTCAGTGCTGTATTGCATCGTAACTGCAGGAAAGACGGTCACTGATGCTTGGCTTCAAGATATATGGAGGAAACAAGGATGGCCCAACTTTCAAGAGTGAAATGTTGAAGAGAGTGTGCTTTTTCTAATTCTGTGGGGTACGCAAAACGAAACAACTCACAGAGCTTTCCACTGATATATCTAGAGGAGTGATTCTTTACATTAATATATTTGTGTACCAAGCAATAGAGGAGGCAAAATTAAGAGAGAGGACTATAGATTCCTAGTTGCCTGTATATCTTTTTCCTTGTCCAATTCCAATTCTCTTTTCTTTTCTCAATACTAGTTTTCCTTTGTATGCATGATGTCATGCATTTTGTGACTTCTCTATCTATGCCACACCATCAGAGTGACAATATCAACAATAACAAAAAGTTTTGATGTCTTAAAGTCTCGATCTTGCCTGGCTGTTATATACATTTTTAAATGCCCAGAGGATTTAAAAGGAAACTAAACAACATAGGAGGCCTGGAATTCTGAACTTTTAAGTGGGAACACTTCTTAAGCAGGAATGAATCAAAAGGCCACATGCTCAGCAGCAGCAGCAGAAGGAAAGGGGAACACAAAAAAGATTTGATGAACATGTTTCACTTGCCCCCTCCCTATTACCCTTTCTCTCATTGCTCCCCCCTCCTTCTACTTTATCCAGTAATCAAAGGATATTCTGAGCCTCTCAAAAGCCATCTTCCCTCATTGAAAATGAAATGGAGCACATCTTCTTCAAAGCTTTTACAGAAGCAATCATTGTAGAAGCAAGAGGGAAGGTCTTAGGGAGAGGGAGGGGGGGACAGAGACAGAGAGAGAGAGAGATTTGAATGAGTGGAATGAGGAGACAGTCTAAACATCTGAATACAAAGTTGATGATAATATTCTCAATTTCATTATGTAAGAGATAAAGAAAACCATAATTGGATATTCTAGGCCCAAGAAAGGAAATAATAGCTGCCTTGATGAATTTTTCTCTGTTTCAGATGAGTTAATGTAGATCTTGGAATCTACTACAATAATACATTCAAAAATATTTAAAGAGAGAAAATAATAATTACCATTTTAAGTCTAAACCTTCGTACTTCTTGAGTTTCCTTTTATAACTCTTATTTGTTATTTATAAGGGTTATTTCTGTTTATTCCTTAAGAACAACAACGAATGAAGAAGGCAACCTCCTTTTTTAGTAAAATGTATTTTCCCTCATAGAGCTCTGGACAGTACAGATTATCATTATGACAAAACAGTAACACAAATGTTTGTGTACATAGGCCTTTGAGTCAGTGTTGATTCTTGGTGACTGCCTGGACAAGTTGGTGAAATTTTCTTGGCAGGTTTTCGGAAGTGGTCTGCCTTTGCTTGCTTTCTAAGGCTGAGAGAGAATGACTAGTACAAGGTCACTCACTGCTTCATGCCTAAAATGCAATTAGAAGTCACAATTTCCTGGTTTCTAGCCAATATTCAGACAAAATAAGAGTTAAAGGAAATTCAACCTTGTTCTATCAATTTGAAGACTAAAAAAATCCCAGTAAGTCAGAGTTCACTTAAATAGTTTTTCCATCATTGTTAAGATTGTTAGGAGAATTTATTTTTCCCAGAAAGGAATACCGCACTATTCATATGTTATTGTTTATGACTTGTGCAATACAATGTTCATATAGGAAGATACCTTGCATGTGGAATTATAAAAATAGTACTATTTGCACTAATACAATTTGGACATTGGACATTTTGTACTAAAGCCTGATATTAATTAATATTGGGACTTACATAAGGATAACACTGTAACAATGGAAATATTAAAAGAGATTTTGAAGAATGGAGCCAGAAGTCAACTTCAATATTAACTACAATATTAACACTGAGATATGAGTAACGATATTTGCTTTTATAGATTGTGTCTAAAATAAGTTAATTAAAGAATGACAGATATAGAAAACATTTATCTGATAAGACAGAAAAAGTACAAAATGTGGAACTACAAATGACAGACCAAGGCAGTGATTCAGAAAGGTATGGTTTACTGGATATACCAAAGAAACTGGCTGAAGTTGTTAAACAGAGAAATTCAAATGATAAACTAAGAGAATAACCTGGAAAATGTTTTCTTATTGAGCTACAAAAGAAGCTTATTAAAACATTCAAGAAATCTGGACAATAGGATAAAGAATTGAAATAAATAAAATCCTATGACAATATTTGATTGACTTAAATATATTACTGATTGAAATAAAACTGTTAGAAGTAAAAGGGAGGAATATAAAATTGGTTTATTTGATCAATGTTAAAATAAAACATTTTGTTGCAATGTTCTGGCAATGACTTATGGTTTTTTTGCTGACATGCGAATTGAAAAGCTGATGCTATATGGATGTTCTTAAAGATAAGGGATGGGATATGTGATTAAGAGACATCTTTTTAATCTTATAGGGAATATAACGTTATTAAATGTATTTATACTAGTTGAGTTAAAATCAATTTTATCAGTTTTTTATATTTTTTATTATATATCATTTCTTTTCTTCTGTCTTGTTTTCCTTGTACTTTTTAGTTTTTCTTTCCATTCTCTAAATTTAGTTTGTATTGATTTTTTTTACTATTGTAATTAAAATTTCTTAATAAAAAGTTTTTTTTAAAAAAAAGAAGAGTCATAGTATTTTTCTTTCTCCTTTTTCCTATTTCTTCCAACTCTTAATTAGCTCTATAACCTTAATTACATAAAGCAACTTGCAGTTTTTCAAACTAGTATGCAGACTCTGATAGGGTAAAGTATTTAACCTCATAACCATACATACACACACACACACACACACATACACACACACACACAAAACCAGACACATCCTAGCTGCTTTAGATAGTTCAAGGAAAGGCCAAAAAAAGTCAAAATTAAATGGTCTTCTCCACTTTTCTTCCCAAGTCAAGATTCAAAAAGAAAAATTCTCTGTCAAGGTGTGGATGGAGGAATCTACCAAATAGGCTCTTCCTTGTGGGCAGACAAAATAACAGAGATTTTACAGGAAAGGCTCATCTCCATGTGAGGAAGCCAGAGAGGCCAACAGAACACAACCGCCTGTGTACAGGTGCAAAAGCACACACTTCACTACAGCAGATATACTGTCTCCAGAACACCAGTCCTACAAAGAGATACCCCAGATCCTTTTAAGCAGAAAATGGACTTAAAAGTGGGATTTGCCATAGACATAAAGCAATTCAAATGAAAAAACAATGATAAACAATTTCTGGCAACAGCAGAGTAGTTCATAGCAAATCTTCCTGACAGCCCATTTTTTACTTCATAACCAAAGAATAGTATTTTTCTAAAAAAAATATATGCATAGGCATAACTGTAAAGGGCAAGGAACACATTATTTATAAGGTCAAGAAACATATTAATCCATGAGTATCACCGATCTTTAACTTTGCAAGAAAGCTAAAAATCTCCATGAGAAAATTCTCCACTGAAATATATTATATGAGGAGTTCAAAAACCCTGAAATTAGTACAAAGAAGGAATTATCTTCTTTAATTTATTGTATAAATATTCAAATAAATTTATAATTTAATGAGGCAAGTCACTTTTTCATTAAACTCAAAGAAAAGATTTCATAGCTATAGATTCTATATAAGAACATAGAAACTTTACTATAAAATTTCATTTCCTAGTAACAATGAGTATAAACAGCTTAAGCTGCTTCAATTTATTTCCCATTCATGGTAATCCCATCAATTGCAATAGGTCCATTTAATATTCATATTCATTAGCACAAACAAGTTTACTTTCCAGTAAGCCCAAGGAAGAGGTATGCCAAAGAATAGTAATTGTAAAAACTGAACTTGGAGTTCATTTCGCTGGTTCTGTTTCAGCCTTGCAATGAACAATGTTTAATATGTTTTAGTATGTGTTTTCCTTTGCAGAGGAAAAGCTCTAAATGTGTTTCATATTTAGCCAGAGTTAAATGCTCTTTACTGTAGTAGTGCTCTGTTATGCTGGTGGAATCTCTACAGGTTCTCGGATGAGACTTTTCAAATCCTGACAGCTAATACAGTTTGAGGGGAACGGCCAGAGATCCAAGTAAGGGAAATATTATTTTTCTACTAAGTTTTGAGTTGGGTCAAGCAGCAGAAAGGAGTGCAGGTACATTTTAATCTATATTCTACATGGTGCTTTAGACCAGGGGTGTCAAACTTGCATCGTTACGGCGGTGTCACGTGATGCATTGGGACTTTTCCGCCCTTTGCTAAACCGGGTGGGGCCAGCACGTAACGCATCCAGACTGCAGGCCGTGAGTTTGACACCCCTGCTTTAGACAAAGGAAAGAAGAAAGAACTTCAATCTCATAGAAATAATACAAGACAAAAATACAAGACAAAAATACATTTAGATGAAGCATATGTTTGAATGGCAAAGGGGTTGAAGCTTGGACATAAACAATTATTTCCTCCTGCTTCTCCTGATGAAAAGAGAGCATAATAAACAATCCTGATCAGTTCTCTTCCCTTAAAGTGCTTGAAACTGTTTAAACTTCCTTTTTCTATAGAATATAAATAGTCCTTGACTTACAACAGTTCATCTAGTGATCATTCAAAATTAGAATGGCACTGAAAACAGTGACATGACCCTTTTTCACACATGCGAGCATTGCAGCATTCCCAGTCACATGATCAAGATTCAGACACTTGGCAACTGGTTCATGTTTACGACGGTGTTCTGACCAAGGCTTCCTGAGACAGTAACAATCACACGCTGTTCCCAAAAATCTTGTTTTTATTTCAATGGCTGTGAATTATATGCATTCACAGCCCGTAATGAGTCCCAAACAGTTTATGAATAGTCCAACAGAAGTCTGCCACAGTCTTTCGGGATAAGACTGATAAGCACCCACCTTTATTTCCCTTGAAATGCTGCCAATGACTAAATTGCCAATTAGCTGTACAAGGCCAAATGGAGCACAAAGTCAACATGGAGCTTCAGATTTTAAACTGACCAGAATGAACAATGTTGCTTCCTGCAAAGGCTCATGTCCCTTTGCTCCTCCTTTATGTCTTATGGGAGGGGCCAATCATCTCCAAGCCTTACTCCCGAGTCACCCCTTTTGTCTGAATTGTTCTTGCCTTCTGGAAGCTCTGCGCAAGCGCACACTGGGAACAGGCTCTCCCTGTTCCTCTGTCTCACTGATACCAGATTCTGGAGGCCCCGGAGTCCACACGTAATTCTCAGATAGCCCTGGCCCCATCTCTGTGTCGGATGCAGATTCCTCGTCCGAGTCTTCCCCAGACTGGCCCATGTTCCTCCCCACTGTCTGACTCTGCCGCCAGCTCCACAAGCCACTGGTGGACCACAACAGACGGCTGCAGTATCCCAGGGTCATGTGATCACCTTTTGCAAGCTTCTGACAAGAAAAGTCAATGGGGAAGCCAGATTCATTTAACAGCCATGTTACTAACTTAACAACTGCAGTGATTCACTTAACAACTGTGTCAAGAGAGGTCATAAATAGGGCAAAACTCACCTAACAAGTATTTCACTTAGCAACATTAATTTTGGGCTCAATTGTGGTCGTAACTTGAGGATTATCTGATTCCAACTGCTTTTCTCTTTCAACAATGAAAAAAAGAATAATTCTACATCCATACCAACCTATTCTGTCTGGTATACAATTTGTGGTGGTAAACATGTGAGCTGCATTCATCATTAACTCTATATGTGAACTTGTTGAAGTGCCTTTTTATTAAATCATCACAGCAAGTGAATGACTGGTGACAAGGGTGAGAATCAGACAGCGACCAATGGCCCAAGAAACCACACTGTATTCAACTCTGCAGGCCAAGAAAACCAACTTGCTTCCTCCTGCTCCTGTCTAAATAAGAACTGCACCAGAATGCCTACTGCTATGTCTCCAGCCATTTTGCTCCCAGATAAGAATGTAAATCCAGATTAGCAGACCTGAAAGACACATTTATTTTCTGTGGATTGTACACATGTATTTTATATGACAGATATCTTGTTAGGGCAGGTCAGTCAAGAGATACAAACAAATCATATTTAGAAAAATCTATCCCCAGGTGAAATAGATACTACTGTTTGTACAAGAAAGCTTGTGGAGCTGCTGACAAAGATGAGCATCTTTACAAGAAAATTTGTTTTGAATGTTTCATGAATCATGCATTTAAAAAGACAGAGTCCCCACCTCTTGGTTTTGTTGAAACAATATGCATGGGCCATTTCTCTTTGGCTTTGTGACAGATTCTAAGGGTATTAGCCTGACTGTGCTGAAAAGAGAGCTTTTACTTCTCAGGAGACAGGCATGTTTATTCTGCTAACACATTTGTTGAATGAGAATATGGATACACTTTATGGTGATCCTTCCCTTCTCTCCTGAAAGGCAGCAATGTCAGTTCAACATCCATGTACATCAGCTACTTCTGTTAGAAGCCTGAGTGACATAATCTATATTGGATACTCTGTTGAGTACAAGTAATTCTTGATTTTCAACCATTCATTTAATGATCTTTCAAAGTTCCAACAACACTGACAAAACTGAATTAGTAAATTGAGGGCTACCTGTACTCTTTTGTTCTTCAAGTTTTAGAGAAATGCAGACCTAAATGACTGTCCTTAATCTGACATTTTCCATCTCCTGAAGCTACTTAGCCAAGCAAAGATCTGAATATAATAATTATTGTGTGGATTGCTTTGCCAGTGATCTCTCTGTGTGTATGTGTGTGTACATGTGCCCTTTTGTTCAGCCAAGCCTTTTTTTTCTTCTTACCCTGTTGGAGTCAATTCTTGTCCTTGATGTATAGACAGGTGGAGGAATATTAAATGCCTGAGGGACAAGATATTCTTCAGCATCCATCATGTCTTCCAGGTCTCCCTCATCCAGCAGATTCTGGAAAAATTTGCTGTCATTTGGGCTTGGTAGCTTCATGCGATCATCACCCTGTACAATGTCCCATTGACAGAAAATTAAAAATGATTACACTGATGATCACATCGATCATCCATCTGCTTGCTATTAGCTATCACTGGAGGTTTTAGACTGGACAACTATTTGATTGGTATGGTATAAGATTCCTGTCGTAAGGAGGCAGTTGGGCTAGAAGACCTGCAATGTCCCTTCCAGCCCTTCTATGATTCTGTGAATCTAGTTATATTATATTCTTTCATACTTCTCCTTATTGAATACCCTTGTTCTTTCCACAAAAAGCAAAAACAATTTCAAAAAAATTATTCAATAGTATTCTTTCCTAAGTATCCGGTTTATGTCAATTCCAAATCAAAACCTTGTATTTAAACTGTTTTATCAGGAAAAGTATTATGGAGAGGAGTAATCCCAGCAAAAGAGATGGTGATATGTTACTACTTTTCTAAAATACAATTATTGCAATGTTAATTATATACCTAGCTGTACAGAAACAAAGCTTATAACAGCCTCATAATGGACATTTGTTTTCTGTATCAAGAGAACTAAGATTTAGTGGCTTGTAGAAGTCTAATTGTGGGAAGGGAAAAGTAAACATCTTTGCTCTATAGTGACAAACCTGCTTTGCAGATTAAGTCTCTAGCATCTCTAGTGAAATCTACTAATAGATGCTGGAGAAAATCTTTGTCTGAAATCTTTGAGGGATGCTCCCATTCAGTTTAATATTCTGAGCTAAATGACAAATAATTAATGTCATGTAGGGCAACTTCTTCACGAAGAATTCATGAATTCTTCTTCATGGCTTCTTGGTTTAAAGGAATACAATTCTAATAGGTAAACGTTAATCTGATTTCTCACCTGAATTTTGAATAAAATAACTTTTTTTTTTGTTTGCAAAGTAGGAAATCTATTGTTCTAGCAGTGGGATTTTGACTGTCTTAACTTTCTTTTTTGTGTTCCTTGGGGAATCCTGGAATTGTTGAAACTGTCTTTATCTGTCACACTATCATCTTGCTCCCAGGCCTCACCCTTTTTCTTTTGAGGTGCTGGAACAGAAATGCTAACTTTGGGGAATGTGTAGAATATGTTTCTTGAGTCCAAAATTGAAAGTGTTCAAGTTACCAACCATTCTTGATGTATTTTAACAATTCTGTGTACTGATATTCAGGCTTTTCATTTAAGCTAATCTGTACTAGCATTGACCAGAATAGCCTCTAAAGGAAGAAAGAGAATATGCGCTTTTTAAAAAACTTTAATGCACCTTCTTTCCACAATTAAAAAGCTTTTGCTGAACAGAACTACATATTTTTAATGGCTAGTTTCCTATTAATAAAAAGTATCCATTGTATTGCTGCTGTTAATGTTTATAGAAGAATCCGATAGATTTATGAAAAAATGGGTGCAAATGCTAATGATGAGATGAGCACAAATATAGCACATCCAGAACATCTTGAGACAGAAACAAGTGTTTTCATTTTGCTAGAAGCATTTTGTGGCTGTTCCAAACATCCTCAAAGTAGTCCAATCTTGAAAGATCCCTGTTTTAAAGCTCAAAACTATTAATGGATGTACAAAGAGAAATTGGGTGAGAATTAAAATATTTCATTTTACTGAAATATGGGGCAATCTTTGTTGTTCTACCTAATGATAAAATAAACACAAAAATAGCACAGGAGAAAAATAACCCACCATCTGAGGCAGGGAAAAGGAGGTTTGCTGATCTAATACGTATTTGTAGCTAACTTTAGTGTAGCTAATACTAAACTCAGTGAGGCAAATAAACATGTAATATTTACAGCCTCTAATCTGGACCATCTTCACAAAGGTGAACATATTCAGATGCTGTGATTTGAGTTACAAATATAGCCTACCTTATATGGAGGATATTTTGAAAGCATTGTGATTAGCAGAACTATTGAGGTAATTGGGCTTTTAACACAAAATGGCATATTTCATTTTCTACTAAATAGAACAGAAGTAACATATGCCCTAATTTATCTGTTTTCAGAGACTTGAGAACACTTCAACTACTCTCAAAACCCCCAAAAGTGGTAGAAACTGTTCTGAAAATGCATAGGCATTTCAAAAATTCAAGGTTAAAAAAACACGAAATGCTGAGAAAATGTTTACATGTACATAGCCACTATCAGCCAGGAAGAAGCAGGAGGAGAAAGAAAAGAAGATGAATTCAGGCCACTTACTTGAATGACTAAATATCTTTGAGGATCCCGAGCCATTCTAGAAAATTCAGCAGCCAGCTCCTTGAACTTTGGTCGACTATCAGCATCAATCATCCAACCTATAGCCATGTGCAAGAAGAGAGAAAAAGTGCTTTTGTTACAAGACTTTCTTTTTTCATAAATGATTAATTAAAATCGTAATAATGAAGAGACCACTGGAAATTAAGCAGTTATTTCTAAAACTCTTCAATTTGGTAATGTCCTCATATTTCCATTTTAAATATTATTATTCTTTACCACACTCTGCAAGTCAACCATCTTATTTTTTAAAAAACTTCTTTCTGAAACTAAGCATATTCAGTAGGACCTGACTTGCAATAAACACTGGTATAAGGTACAATTAATATATGCATTTTTACATATATTCTTTTTTCTTTTCTTTTTTACTGTTCATTCTGCTTTACACATTATCAGATGTGTAATTTGTGTTTGTGATTGCCTGAGTTATCTGTCTGTAAAGCATTTTAGTTATTTCTCTTTCTGCTTGTGGCTGAGAACTATAATGTCCATCTTCCAACTTCTGAATCCCAGTCTGAGCCTGACAATTGGATGTTCAGTTCCAGCTGCTATGTAGATTTCGGTTGTCTCTAATATTCCCAACCAGGTGCATCTATTATGATTTTTTTTGTATTTCAAATAACCAATATCTTTAAAAATAAACATTTTTCAAAACCATAAAGGTGGCTAAACATGACAAGATCCATGAGTGTTTTTTTTTACTGAATTTTATGCCTACCATAATTAATATTTCTGTGTATCTGTTGTTAATGGTGAATATAGCAATAGCACTTACATATTGCTTCACAGTGCTTTACAGCTCTCTCTAAGTGGTTTACAGAGTCAGCATATTGCCCGCAGTAATCATGGTCCTCATTTTACCAGCCTCAGAAAGATGGAAGACTGGGTCAATCTTGAGCTGGTGAGACTCAAACTGCTGGTAGTTAGCAGTCAGCAGAATTAACCTGCAATACTGCATTTTAATTACTGCGCCACCACAGTTCTTATATCTGGGCATATACAGCCTGGTTACTGTCTGTGGCTGCTAGGGAAGCATTTGCCATGCAAAGAAAGTTTCTTTTTACTGTGCATTACAAAGCTTAGAAGAAATGGTTACTTTGCCCTACTTCTCTTCTGTAAGCCAAAGGGTACAAAGCATTACTAACTCTTAGATTCTCCTCAGCAATAGGCCCCTAGCCTATCTTAGAGCAAGCCTAATTGAAGATAGCATTGATGTGCCTTCAAATCTGTCATTGTTCAACATGAAGTTCCAGTACAATGAGTCTTACCTGCTTATGTAAAACTTTTCTTTGTTTAGTTGCAATGCATGACTGACACCAAAGACAACTTGTAAAATTGCCTCTAATATACAATCATATCTATGTCCTCAGATGTTATAGGATCACTCAGTCCAGTAGAAAAATTCATAGGAAGAATTATGGATCCACTTCATATAGATTCATACTTTCCAACCACGATCATGCAATTAATTCCACCAAAAGAGGGATGAATAAATCATCATGAACACTTTTTCTATTGCTCATAATACCTCACTTATTTTAAATGAATAAAAAATTATTAGGATAACTATATTAAAGAAACTGAGGAAAAAATGAATAATGAAACAACGGTGATGACAAAGCCTAATAATTTATTTTCAGAATCAGTATTTTTGCTATTTATTATCAATATAACAATTTATTTATTTGCACATTTCTAAGGCAGCTTACAATAAAAATTGAAGATTCAAATAAATTTTTAGTTTCCAGTGCAAAGTGTGAGATTCTGATCTAGTCTGTCTGACATGAATAATTCAGACTTGATCTAAATCTTTGTCAACTGAAGTTTATGTCAGAAGAATCAATAAAAAACTTGTATTTGCCCACTGAAATTATATCAACCAGTATACTAAATAAAAGTTTTCTATGGACAAATAATAACTTTTGTGGATGGATTTTCAATCATATGTAGTTCCACCTGCAGTCTGATAGGCAGCAGGTGACAAAACAATTCATCCTTTAAATGACAACTGAGTTGCAGTGGAAAGCTTCCAAAAGGAAAAATGCATTTATTTTTGTGTTACTTACAAAAGTCTAAAAAATTATGCCCTTGTGAAAGCATGCATTTAAATTTCTTGTATTGAAGTGTACTCTGAGAAAAGCAGATACAAAAACAAAAGAACTTAGGGCTGTCAAACTGATAGCCCGCAGGTCTGATGCAGGCCACGCCCACCCCAGCTCCCCAAAAGGGAAAATATCGTGAAACCTCATTTTACCAGCCTCAGAAAGATGGAAGACTGGGTCAATCTTGAGCTGGTGAGACTCAAACTGCTGGTAGTTAGCAGTCAGCAGAATTAACCTGCAATACTGCATTTTAATTACTGCGCCACCACAGTTCTTATATCTGGGCATATACAGCCTGGTTACTGTCTGTGGCTGCTAGGGAAGCATTTGCCATGCAAAGAAAGTTTCTTTTTACTGTGCATTACAAAGCTTAGAAGAAATGGTTACCTCATGATGCAGCGAGTTTGACACCCGTGTGTTAACTGTTTCTAAGAGAACCCAAACTAAACCAACATTTATCACAGTTAATGGGATCAGTTTACCATTGACCATGATTTTGATGAGTCAAGGCCAAAATATCCCACATTAATCTTGGATGTTTTTATGTCTTTCTCATTCCTTGCATTATGATATTTTTGACATTTGGGTTGATATCAGTTATGGTTTTGCTTTTTTTTTCACTTTCATGTGCTTGGTTATCAGACTTGATTATCATCTGGCATATAACACAAGAAGCAGGAAAACTTTTTCTTCTCCTTCTCCTTTTTCTTCTCCTTCTTCCAGTTAGCCAGTAGAAAGTTGATGCTTCCTATCCAATTGCTGTGCCCTACTGCTACCACTCAATTCAAACCATAAGTGGGATCATCTTCTTTGTATCTTATGATAATGTTTTCATGTGTATACGTGAGCAGCAAGCCACATTGAAGAAATGACTGTTTGTTAATCTCAGTTAAATTAAACCAGAAATACCACAGAGTATTTCTTAATTCTTTCAAAATTAAAACTGGAGCTCCAGGATTTACATCTTCTAGCAGTTGAACAGTTGGGGAGGGAGATTTGCCAAGTGAGAATCCAGATGCAAACATAAACAAAATAATTTGTCTCCAGATTCTCCTTGATTGTAATCTTCTCACAGAGATGCACTCTAGTTAGCATGACATACCAACATCTATAAATGATTGTACTGATTGTACAAAGGAAAACTATTTCCCCAAACTGGTTTTGTTTCATTCTATTTTTTATATTGTAATTTGGAAAAAAATGTTAATCTCTTTACAACTTTTCCTATATGATTCTAGAACATGAAATGCTATCATCTAATAAACTAGTTATCATTCGAAAAGAATGTAATTCGCGTGCAATGGATTTGATACATGGCAATACTGTGTGATATTATCTACTAACAATAAGGATTCAACTAATGCAAGGCCCTTCAGTCAGATTCATCTCCTTACAAACTTCAAGGTGTTAATATACACTGCTCAAAAAAATAAAGGGAACACAAAAATAAGACATCCTAGATCTGAATGAATGAAATATTCTTATTAAATACTTTGTTCATTACATAGTTGAATGAGCTGACAACAAAATCACACAAAAATTATTAATGGAAATCAAATTTAGCAACCCACGGAGGTCTGGATTTGGAGTTACACTCAAAATTAAAGTGGAAAAAAACACTATAGGCCAATCCAACTTTAATGTAATGTCCATAAAACAAGTCAAAATGAGGCTCAGTAGTGTATGTGGCCTCCATGTGCCTGTATGACCTCCCTACAATGCCTGGGTATGCTCCTGATGAGGTGGCGAATGGTCTCCTGAGGGATCTCCTCCCACACCTGGACTAAAGCATCTCCCAACTCCTGGACAGTCTGTGGTGCAACGTGGCGTTGGTGGATGGAGTGAGACATGATATCCCAGATGTGCTCAATTGGATTCAGGTCTGGGGAACGGGCGGGCCAGTCCATAGCACCAATGCCTTCATCTTGCAGGAACTGCTGACACACTCCAGCCACATGAGGTCTAGCATTGTCGTGCATTAGGAGGAACCCAGGGCCAACCGCACCAGCATATGGTCTCACAAGGGGTCTGAGGATCTCATCTCGGTACCTAATGGCAGTCAGGCTACCTCTGGCGAGCACATGGAGGGCTGTGTGGCCCTCTAAAGAAATGCCACCCCACACCATTACTGACCCACGGCCAAACGGGTCATGCTGGAGGATGTTGCAGGCAGTAGAATGTTCTCCACGGCATCTCCAGACCCTGTCACGTCTGTCACATGTGCTCAGTGTGAACCTGCTTTTATCTGTGAAGAGCACAGGGCGCCAGTGGCGAATTTGCCAATCTTGGTGTTCTCTGGCAAATGCCAAATGTCCTGCACCGTGTTGGGCTGTAAGCACAACCCCCACCTGTGGATGTCAGGCCCTCATACCACCCTCATGGAGTGTGTTTCTGACCATTTGAGCAGCCACATGCACATTTGTGGCCCACTGGAGGTCATTTTGCAGGGCTCTCGCAGTGCTCCTCCTGTCCCTTCTTGCACAAAGGTGGAGGTAGCAGTCCTGATGCTGGGTTGTTGCCCTCCTATGGCCTTCTCCACATCTCCTGATGTACTGGCCTGTCTCCTGGTAGTGCCTCCATGCTCTGGACACTACACTGACAGACACAGCAAACCTTCTTGCCACAACTCGCATTGATGTGCCATCCTGGATGAGCTGCACTACCTGAGCCACTTGTGTGGGTTGTAGACTTCGCCTCATGCTATCACTAGAGTGAAAGCACCGCCAGCACCAAACCATCAGCCAGAAAGCATAGGAACTGAGAAGTGGTCTGTGGTCACCACCTGCAGAACCACTCCTTTATTGGGGATGTCTTGCTAACTGCCTATGCTTTCCACCTGTTGTCTATTCCATTTGTACAACAGCATGTGAAATTGGTTGTCAATCAGTGTTGCTACCTAAGTGGACAGTTTGATTTCACAGAAGTGTGATTGACTTGGAGTTACATTGTGTTGTTTAAATGTTCCCTTTATTTTTTTGAGCAGTATATATTATTTGAATATAATTTACATAACTGCTTCAATACTTCAAAATGGCAAGCATTACTACAAAGGATTTGTGGCACTCAGCTGCAAGAGAAACCCTTTCAGTAAAATTTGCCCATACAAAAAACTAGAATCAAATTAAAGCTACTCACATTTCACCATTACCATGTAAACATCAATGGTGCAGATAGGAGGCTGCGGTAACCGTTCTCCTTTCTCTAACAAGTCAGGAATATCTCTTGTTGGGATCCCATCATAAGGCTTTCCACCAAAGGTCATAAGCTCCCAAATGGTGACACCTAAAGCAAAAGTGAGAATTCTTGCTATAGTCCATACATACCAGAGACACATAATCATTTACCAGACTATAATATTGTAGTCAATATTATAGGGGCAATTCTTGTTAAAAATATGCAGAACAGACTTTTTCCACGAGTCAAAAAATAAAATAGAAGACAAGTGTCCATACTTGTATCACTTGGCATCCACCATCATTCAAGTATCTCTACTTCTTTTATCCACCCTTAGCACTTTCTTTGCCATTCCTTTTTCTTGAACCCTCCCTGACACGAATAATTGAGCTTTTGCATGTTAAATATCTTGAGCACTTTTAAGCACTGCATGGTGGATTGAGACCATTCATTTTAAAAACTGTATTTAATCTATCCTAACCTGAAACTGTAAGAGCATTGTCAAAATCAAGATATAAAAAATGCATGAAGGGGTGAAATAGTTATGGGAAGTGAGCTGGAGGTTTCAGAGAATAAACTGTATAAATTGGGGGGGAAGTTTCTTGTTTATGCTTCTTTCTTATGCTATGCACAAGGGCACCTCTTTATCAAAATAAGTCAAGGTCAACGGACAGATGCCACATTACCACCTGAAGATGCCCACATGACGTTACATACAACTATTAATTGGATGGACAGTTTGAATTATTGTGGGTTGGGAACATTGCCATCACTTTGAATATGTGATTTACGTGCTCATTTTCTCAGATTCAGAATTCCTTTGATGCTACCACTTGATTTCCAGTAAAAGATATCTTTTCTCTAATTAATGGAGTCTAAGTATTTCTTTCTTGGATTTTGAATGGAGCACCAGCTGACATTATTCTGAATCTCAGTTTACCAGCCCACCCAGAGAATTAATATTTTTCTTCCGAGGGGGTCTGAAAACAATGTCTAATCCAGCCATCGACCAAGAAGACCTGGGAGTGGCAGGAAGGCCAATTTCCCTGCTTCTAGATGTTGCAGAGGAAGCTCAGTTTTTAGCAGAGCTACATCTTGATGAGAAACCAGCTGTAAAGCCTAAATGGTCTCTGGGAGTTGGCTGGAAGGATCCGGAGGAAGAAACCCCTCCAGGATTGACCACTACTCAACGGCGTAGAAGAGAAGAACCACGGCAAGAGGATGAAAGAAGGAATCTTTTATTAGTTCAAGCCTTGCATCTTCTGAATGAAGCTGTCGGAGGAACTCATGCTGATCAAAGGTATGAGAGGGAAAAGGGGGAGGCATCTGGGAAAGCCCAAGCAACTATTCCCATAAATCAACCTGGGCCAGAGCAACAGGCGGCAGCAGCCCAGGGGCCCCCGGTGGGGGGAGCAATTGCCCGAAGGCATCGAACTCCAAAGGTGCCTCCATTGGAAGTAAAATATGGAGGAGATCCCAAGGAGTTAGGATTCTTCCTAGCCCAGGTCTGGAGCCACATGGAAGAATATGGGGAGGATTTTTCCTCTGAAGCAGCTAAAGTCAGATGTGTTACCTGGGCTTTGGAAGGGACAGCTGCAAAATGGATGGTGACTTTGCATAATGATAATGCCCCCCAGCTGATGAATTATGACCTGTTCATGACAGCGTTGCGCGCCAGATTTGAAGACCCACTAACTGAACGTAAGGCTAGGATTAGGATGAAAACATAAATCAGGGGTGGAGATCAGTGGCCGAATACACTCAAGAATTTAGAGACCTGGCATGTCATATTGGAGGCTAGTCCAGGAAGCCCTGATAGACGCTTTTAAAGATGGACTGAACGAAGATGTTTATCAAAGCTGCATTGCCAGAAGAGACTCCAGTGAGCTGCAGCTGTGGTACGTGCTGGCAGCAGAAGTGGAAATTGATCTGACCCAAAACAGATGCTGGGGGGGGGGGGGCTTGGTTGAAGCAAATCATCCCCCACCAGCCCTCGAGAAGCCTCAAAACCTCAAAAGGGAGGGCTGGCAGCAAAACCCAAAACTACTGCATACTTCTGATGTGGGAAGAAAGGTCACCAGGCTGCAGACTGCCGTGCCAAGCTAGAGCCAAAGGGGGCACCAGGAGGAGGAAGAAAACCCAAAAAAACTCCAGTCAAGCCTCACGAAATGGCTGTTAAGGTGGAGGAGGTTGTAGAGATCGCCCCTCTGAAAGGAAAGGAGCTGGGAACTCTGACCTCTTCTGGTGAAAGTGAATCCGAATCAGAAGACGACCCTCTGGTAAGTCCAAACAAGGGCCCAATGACCATCCCAGTGAGATTAAGGATATCCACATTGGGACCCCAAGGGGAAATATTGGCCTTGTTAGACTCTTGGTGCACAAGGTACTTAATCAGTTCAGAAGTCATAAAGACACTGGGTTTAAGTCTAAGAATTTTAAAAACTCCCGTAGCATTTTGCCAACTGGATGGATCAGTAGCTGGGGCAGCCCTGCACATTTCATAATGGAACCAGTGGAAATGATGATGGGGAGGCATAGAGAGACTTTGTGTTTTATTGTTGCCCCTGGGATGGAGCACCCCCTACTGCTAGGTTTGCCTTGGCTCTGAAAGTGGAACCCCCAAGTGGATTGGAGGAGGGGATCATTATGCATACACTCTGACCAACCCCCAGAAGGGAAGGGGCAATCTCAACCGAAAACCCAGAATTCCACAGAGCTGGCATCTATGGGCAGTGAGAACCTGAGATGGGGAGGAGAAAATTCCTGAAGAATATTGGGATTTAAAGGAGGTGTTCAGTGAAAAGGCCTCAGACGAGCTTCACCCCCATCGCTCAACAGATTGCAGTATTGAAATTTTTCCAGGAGTGAAACTCCCAAAGCCTAAACTGAACTCAATGACACCACGGGAGCTAGAGGAGCTGCAGTCATTTATTGATAAAAATCTTGAACGAGGTTTCATCCAACCTGCTAGGCCTCGGGTAGCAACCCCAGTACTGTTCAGCAAGAAGAAAGATGGCTCGCTTTGTTTATGTGTTCATTATAGAAATTTAAATGCAATTTCAGTGGAGAACATGTACCCCCTCCCCTTAATGAAGGACATGTTGGCCCACCTGGCCAAAGGGAAAATTTTTACGAAACTCGATTTGAGAGAAGCTTACTACCGAGTTTGAATCGAGGAAGGAGATGAATGGAAAACTGCTTTTAATTGCCCAATGGAATGTTTCCAGTTCAACGTTCTCCCATATGGTCTTTAGGGGGCTCCTATGGTATTCATACAAATGATAACCAAAGTTTTGCATGAACATTTATACAAAGGGATGCTGGTTTATCTTGATGATATTCTTATTTACACTGAGACTCTTGATGAACATGTGAAACTAGTGCGTTCAGTTTTAGAAAAACTTCAAGCTGCTGAACTGTACGCGAAGCTATCCAAGTGTGAATTCCACCAAGAGAAAATTGACTATTTGGGCTATCGCATATCACATGATGGTATAGAAATGGATCCGGGGAAAGTTCGTGCTGCTTTGGAATGGGCCCCTCCCTGCACCAGGAAGCAATTACAAAGTTTCCTGGGATTTGCTAATTTCTACCGTCAGTTTATCCTGGCTTTTGCGAAGATTGTACTGTCTATTACAAATCTCCTAAAAACCAAGGAGGAGGTGAAACCAAAGCCTAGTAGGCCACTGGAGTGGTCCATACAGTGTCAAGCCACTTTTGAGAAGTTGAAATAACTTTTTGCCGCTGATCTGGTGCTCAAACACCCGGACATGGACGCCCCTTTTGTAATCCAAGCCGATGCGAGTGATGTAGCAGTGGGGGAGGTGTTACTACAAGCAAACGAGACGGGGACTCTGCAACTGTGTGCATATACTTCCTGTAAATTAACTGAGACAGAAAGAAGATGGGGCATTTGGGAAAAAGAAGCTTTTGCAGTTCGATGGGCTCTGTTAACCTGGAGGCATTTTCTAGAAAGGACAAAACACCCCTTTGAGGTGTGGACGGATCATAAGAATTTAGAGGCTCTAAAAACTCCACAGAAACTGTCACCTAAGCAAATTATCTGGGCACAATACTTCAAACGCTTTAATTTTTCATTGAAGTACATTCCGGGGGGAGGAACTTCATGGCGGATGCATTATCTAGATTGCCTCAATATAATAGTGCCTGTCCAGAAATGATCCACCTTATTGTCCCAACTAGATAGTTGGTGGCTCCAATGGTTACCAGGGCCCAGAAAAAAGGTGAAGTTGATTTATCAAAGGATTTATCTGCACAGTTAAAAGAAGCTCTGAAACTTGATGATTGGTTCCTGACTCACTCAAATAACTGTACAGTTAGGGATGGATTGGTATTGGTGGGGGCTAAATTATATGTGCCAGCGAAGCTGAGGAACCAAATATTACAACAAGCTCATGATTCTGAAACTGCTGGACATTTTGGGTTCGTAAAAACCTTACACTTGGTTAAAAGGCAATTTTGGTGGCCTACTTTGAAAAAGGACATTGAAACTTATGTGGCTAGTTGTCCTATCTGTGCCTCAGCCAAAAGGCTGCCTGGTAAACCAGCAGGCCTACTACAAAATGTAGCTAGACCGACTGCTTCATGGAAAGAAATTTCTATGGATTTTATAGTGGAATTACCTGAAAGCGGAGGAAATACAGTTATTTGGGTAGTAACAGATTTGTTTTCCAAACAGGTACATTTCCTAACCTTGTGCAAAAATCCCACCTGTGAAAACCTAAGCTAAACTGTTTATTTTACATGCCTATAGGTTACATGGGGTTCCTGAATGGATAATCTCAGATAGGGGTGTCCAATTTATCTCAAACTTTTGAGAAGAGTTCCTGAAGTTATTGGGCTCTGCCCAGAATTTAAGATCCACCCACCAGTCTCAAACCAATAGGGCTTGTGATAGAAGTAACTTGGTATTGGACCAATATCTTAGATGCTATATTAATTATCAACAAAATGATTGGGCTGACCTATTGCCATTTGCTGAGGTGGCATATAACAGTTCGGTTCATAGTAGTACTGTGTTTACTCCATTTAAAGTGGCTTTGGGACAAGACTTTGTACCCATACCTGAGCTTCCACAGGAGAAACCTAATATTCAGTCATTGAGTGAGCGGATAACCCAACTCCAGCTTACCTGGCCAGTTACCCATAAAGCATTGGATGATGCTCATCACTCTCATAAGAAATTTGCAGACAAAAAGAGAGCTCTACAGAAACAATATCAAGTTGCAGACAAAGTTTTCTTGTATTTACAGACCACACAAAAGTCAAAAAGGCTGAGGCCTAAATATGTTGGACCTTTTCCGATTGAACGTATTGTGAATCCCATGGCAGTCCAATTGTGATTACCAAAAACCCTTAGACAAATCCATCCTGTCTTCCATGTTAGTTTATTGAAACCTGAACATACCTCCAACCTGAGACCAGCTCAGGTTGATCCCCCCGTTCCTCTTCTAATTGAGGGTGAACAACATTTTGAAATTAAAGAAATTTTGGATTCTAGGAAACAAAGAGGTCGACTTCAATATTTAGTTGTCTGGAAACACTTTCCTCCTTCCCAGTCAGAATGGGTAAATGAAAAGGATGTTCGAGCCCCTAGACTTGTACAGGCGTTTTGTGCTAAATATCCTAACAAACCTTAAAATATTATAGTATTGTGTCACATGTATATTCTTCTTTTATCTTGTATTCTCTTTCTTTTATAGGGCTAACGCCACTTTTGCAGGAGGGCCGAATGTCAGCCTTCAATATTTCTTTCCTTTGGTTTGCATCTTTCGGCTGTCATGAGTAACGGGGGGGAGAAGGGGTGAAATAGTTATGGGAAGCGAGCTGGAGGTTTCAGAGAATAAACTGTATACATTGGGGGGGGTGGAGTTTCTTGTTTATGCTTCTTTCTTATGCTATGCACAAGGGCACCTCTTTATCAAAATAAGTCAAGGTCAACGGACAGATGCCACATTACCACCTGAAGATGCCCACATGACGTTACATACAACTGTTAATTGGATGGACAGTTTGAATTATTGTGGGTGGGAACATTGCCATCACTTTGTATATGTGATTTACGTGTTCATTTTCTCAGATTCAGAATTCCTTTGATGCTACCACTTGATTTTCAGTAAAAGATATCTTTTCTCTAATTAATGGAGTCTAAGTATTTCTTTCTTGGATTTTGAATGGAGCACCAGCTGACACTAATGTTGGATTTCATTTTCTGATTCCTGGAAATCTTCGGAGCTTTCTTTCCAACATTTTCTTTCTAATACTTTTAATACTTTCACATTAAAAAAGTCCAAAAGAAAGCATCCATCACAATCAATCAAATTGTTATTATGGTCAAAGACCATCAAAAGGAGGATGGTCAATTTAAAAAGCATAAAAATACATGAGTCTAAAAAATAATTATTATAAATATATATATAAAGCTAAAACATAAAGCTAAAACATATAAAACTGAAATGCATATCTAAAAACAAAAATGTAAAAGGAATCTAAAAGGAGGGGTAGGAGCATTAGATGGAGGTAGGAGAGCATAAGGTCTGCATTTGCAGACAAAATCTATCACAGTAGAGAGCACTCTAAGAATGATGAACTAGATGCCCATTAAGCCTACTTTATGGCACAGACTATTATCTAATGGATTTTAAACACTGCTGTGTTTAAACTTCACAACATTACATTGTAGCAGGATTAGTATCTGAAAGCAGCAGGAAGGTATAGAATTGTCCTGAGTACCCTGTGCAATTTTGGTGAGATGAGGCTAGTATGAATGTCTCTGTAGTATAGGCACTAGAGGAGTACATGTTCTGTTGTTTCCACATGTCCAGAGTTGCAGGTTCATTGCCTCTCTGGGTAGGGAATCTTCCTGTATTGGCCTTCAAGGACAACCGAGGGAAGGGCATGACATCATGCCAGAGGAAAATTACTTCTGGTTAGGTACTTTGAGCTTGGTATACCATAGGGAAGGCAGAGTACCTATAGGATTCATTGGCAATAAAGGCTAGGGATTTGATTAGATCCAATTGGCACTCTGTGTCTTCTGCCCAGTGTTTAATGAAAGCCTGATCATATCCAGTTCTGAGTAGAAACGCCCAAGGGTGAGATTTTAGTTGTCACTGTCTTTTTCTAGGTGAATGACAACCATCCTCATAGATAACGAGGCAAGGCCAAGGAGGAAAGAGAATAGTCTGAGCCAGTAATTGAGTATGGAGTATGGCCACCCATACTCTAGCATTCACTTTCACAAACCCTGTCTCTAGTCTCAGAGTGCCATTAGAGACACATTTTGGGATTTGAAGAGGTGATCTTAAGACATTTAGATTGAACAAGTTCTAGTGGTATAAAATAGCAACGTCATAAATACGTTGCGCTAGTGGCTTGGCTCTGAATAATTTTGAGTGCTGAAGGAATATGGAATGGGCACCTTTTAAGGAATTTAAGAATAGCAGATGAATTCCTCTGTGCATTTTCAGTAGTGCAATTCCTATGGGGTTTCCAAGTGTTGGCAGAATGAAGCAGCTCTCCCAGGTATTTTAAAATAGAAGACCTGCTCGATCTCCTGGTCATATATCCTCCAGGAATGGTTCCTGTGCCATTTGACAAATGCCATGACTCTAGTTTTCTCATAATTCAGTTGGTCTTCCTGGCAATATTGTGTTAGGAAAGCATATGAAAAGCTATGGATACTCTGGATTCAAGTAATTCCAACCTCCGATCTTTCCCCTTATCCTTATAAAGGTACAAGTTAATATTGCTGGCTCACAAAGTAGTTCATAAAGAAGATTCTCCCATTTGCCTGTGGTATCAGATATCAGATAGAGAGGCTAGAGTGAAAGGACCAGTTGAATAGGGAAAGTGAAGCTCTTCCCATTCACTTCAGCAGTCTTTTCACCTGAGCTTTGCAGTTACTAGTGGTCCATCATCACGACACTCCACAGTGTAAGATAAGAGTGCCCTGTTTAAGGCTGGAAATATCTATGCAATGCCTGTCAATTTAACTCAAAAACTTAAAAGTGGAATACCGATATTTTGCCATTGCAAAACTCTGTAAATCTATAAAACATAAATTGAGACATATAGAAGGAGCCAGTACAAGGATTATCAGAGGCAAGGAAAATATAATTTGAAGTGAGTGAATGCTGAGAAAATTACTAACGAGGCCAAAGGAAGGGAGGAGGGAGTAATTGCTATTTTTGGTCTCTTCGCAAGTAAGCAAGCAAACAAAGTTGACCTAAAATTACTGCTTTTCTAGTTCAGAGCATCAGATGTTATTAACATTTCCATTTATTCAAAACAAATGAGACTTGCATATTTTTGCTTTATTTTAAAGATAATTTAAAATATGTCATTAAGCAAGGAAGCACATCTTACAAAGCATCACATCTGTCACATTTAACTTCCAGAAGCAACACAACCACATATACAGAAACATACAAACACACTAGGATCTCTACAAATGCATATAATACATTCATTATTCATCTCTCCCTAGCATTATTAACTATATTTTGCTTGGATTTATTGAGTTCCACTGTACACTGTACACCATCCTCAAGATACAGGTACAACATGCAAGCCGGGAGGAAAAGAAAAGCCTAATCTGGAAAGAGTCTGGATGGAGTGAGGGTGGAAGAACCTCCCTACAACAGATCATTGCTATGAAAAGGATAGCCTGTTAAGAAGAAAAAAATCAGGTGCCAGGTGCTGTTTGTGAGAGAACTTTTGCTGTGAGTAGAAAGTGGAGAAGGAGATATTTAATACTGCAAGAGTCAAGGAAAGGGAAAAGCAGAGGAAAAAGGCTTCTTTCTCACAACCAGAGGAATCACAGAGGTGAGGAGAAGTTTACTGGGATAACAAATATCCTGCCTTTCTGAGATCAGGCAGGAAATGGAAACTGAAGACCCTACTGAAAAAAGAGAGAGAGGAGGTCGACTAAAATATGTTTCTTTTTGCCTTTTTTTTTCATTCTCAACAAACTGACGTAGGACACTCTCTCTCTCTCTCTCTCTCTCTCTCACACACACACACACAAAACCCAGAAATTTAGTAAAAAGACACACATACCTGCTTATTGATTACAATGTATTTTTGTTTCTCAGGCTTTCCCATTTGGGATTACCTCTTCAGGAAAAAATTTTTTGACAGTTTGCATATTGGTAAAACATTGCCATCTTTTAATGAGAACACATTAGGAGGGAAAGAAAGCAATCCTTTCTTATAATTTATTCATTTCTCCTCTTGCCAAATGCGTCTTCTTTCTGATGGATCTTTGATTCTGTATTGCTTCAGGCAATGCCATTTCCTGTGCAGTTCCATCACTCAAGGGATGTATACCGCAATTTGAGGCAAAGTTATAGGCCACCTGTATCTGATCGTCGCTAGTAAGCTTGGATCTTTAGAAGGCTCTCCTAATTTCTAAGAAGAAATTGGAACTGGGATGAGTTCCAGTGCCTTCTTTAAAAAATTTCCACATGTGGAACTTCCAGTTTGGGGCTCTTCAGCAACAGGCCGAAATCTGCAATCGTGCGCGGTTTCAATCTGTGCTCGCCGCTGGAGCACCCCGATCCTTTGGATTCGGGGCTGAAACCACCCCGTAGAGGTGGTGAAGAGGGGGGAGATTGCTAGCCGAGTGGAGGGGAGCTGCATCTCTCCTCCTTGGCTGGTCCAAACTCCCTTCCCCAAAGGCCATTGCAGCAGTGGTCAGAAATGGCCACCTCAAAGAAGAACCCGACTGGATAAGATTGTGCAGGAGGAAGACAAAGAGGAAAGCAGGACAGACCGGGCTAAACAACAGAGAACATCTCAGCAAGGTACCCTGAATCTAAAAGTACCTAGAGGGATACTTCTAAAGGAAGATCTTTAAGCGGCGAAGGAGAGAGAAAAGGAGGTTAAAAACCCATTTTTTACCTTTATAATGATAATTACCAATGGCATGGAAAGAAATTTATATTAATCTATTTTGACACTAATAGGCAACCTTAAGCTGAAATCTAAGTGTCAAAAGGAGAATAAAGATTTTTTTTCTTGGTCATTTTAAAGCCCTAAAAAGGAGAAGAGTGGAGGCAAAAGGGTGGGACTTGGAATAATGGAAAAATGGAGTGCCACCTGGAAAAATAAAGAGGATTAACAGTGAAACTTTGAAAAGACCCCCGAGGATACATTGTAACTGAAATCTTATTAAAAGATACAGTAACCCACGGAAAGGAAAAGTAAAGGAAAGAAACAAGAAGGAACAGTCTGGGATCATTTGGTGATTTTAAAAAAAAGGTTTTGGTTTTTTCTTTCTTTTTCTGTTTTTACTTAAAGTCAATCAGGTGGTTGTTCAAAAGTGTTTAAAATGGCATCACTCCTGGAGGAATTGAAGATGAGTCTTAAAAAACAGAAAGAAGATGCAGAAAGGGGAGGAAGATCCTTTGGCTTCGTATTTGAGTTTTTTGAAATGGAGATCCTGAACTATGAAAAGCAAAAGGAAAAGCTTCAAGAGCAAGAAGAAGGGTGGGACAAGAAGAAGCAATTTTCAATGATCAAATAATGCAAAGTGTGGTAATAAGGGGAAAAAGGGGGAAAGGAGTTAAAAGTTTGAGATCAAAGGGAACAGCCAAAAAGAAAAATAGTCTGAAAAAGAAGTATAACAGCAAGGAGAAGCAGAAAAGAAAACTACAGAAGGGAAAATTAGAGAGAGAAGGGTATAAAAAAGGGGATGAGAAAAAGGGGAAGAAGATAGAAAGGGAAAAAACTTATGAGGGACAAAAACAGGAAATAAAGAAAAAAGGGAAACGTACTAGGATTAAAGGTATTTGCTCAGCTAGAAAACACAGAGACAATGGTTAAATTAAGTTAAAAGTGAGGATTCTGCAAAGGTACAAAAGATAGTGTTATGACAGTAGAATACTGTAATGAGTTAGAAACAAAATAAGTAAATAAACTATGAGATAAAACTGTATTGTTATGTAAATGGTATGTTTATTTATAATTAATGCAATAATAAAGAAGAGAGGGAAACATTGCAATTGTTTCTAAAGATTGATAAAATATTGAAAAGAAATGTGAAAGATTTATAAGGAAATTTATACCAGTTATTAGAATGAATTTGAATAATTATTTTGCTTATTAATAGTAAATAATTTATAAGATAAAACTGTATAACTATCCAATGGTATGCTTATTAACAGTTAAGTAATAATGAAGAAGGGAGGAAAACATTTCAATTGTTCTCAAAGATTGATACCGTGTTTCTCATATAATAAGGCTGGGTCTTACTTTTTTTTGTGAAAAGAAACGTGAAAGATTTACAAGGTTCATACCAGTACTAGAATGATTTTGAATAACTATTTGGTTTACTAAAGTTTATATATATATATATATATATATATATATATATATATATATATATATATATATATATATATATATATATATATATATATATATATATATATATATTGTTTTTGCTATGTTTTTAGAATTTTTCTTTTTACATTTTCAAGGGGAAGTACCAAGCAGAGTCTGAATGATGAGATTTACATGATATAAAATAGATACTAGAAATATGAATGTTATAATTTTAGAATGCACAAATTCAATGTTTAATGAGATTTCATATGATAATAACAATAAGATTTAAAGGTGTTGCACTTCGACTGGCAATCATAGGTGGAATTTTGCTTCTTAAGAATGTTGGAAGAGAACATATGAAATTGTAAACAAGACAGATGAAAGTATAAGTACAATGAATAAAAAGATATAGAAATTTAGGTAAAAGAAATACAATTGAATAAGAAGAAAATGAGATAACCATAAAAGATAATTAAGAGAAGTAAAGGGAGAAATAGTGAGAAGTTGGAAAGAGTAATAAGATATGAAGTTGAATACATAAGATGAATATGCATATGAAATTTTGTCCGTATGGAAATGTGATAACCCGGAACCATGCTGTACTCAAATAAGATGTTTTATTTGTTTTGTTAAAACTCAATAAAACTTTATTAATTTTTTTTCCAGATGTGCATCTCAACACTCATAATTTGGAAAAATAATTTAAAAATATTCTTTGTTTTTGTGCATTGGAGTCAGTGTTGGCCCCTGGATTAGTTCCTGCAGTTTTCTTGGCAAAGTTTCAGATGTGATTTGCCTATGCCTGATTCATAGAACTATGAGAGTGAGACTCATGTAGCTGGATTTGTGCCCAAGGCTGGACTCATGGTCTTGGGTTGCTAGCTTGATGCCTTAATTACTACAACCCAATGGGTTCAAATTTGGAAAAGACTTTCAAAATAATCTGGCAGTTAGCTCCCACCCATGAGCCTCATAGTTCCTGTATTTTCTATATTTTCTGGAAGAAGGCAAGGAAGCTCCCACAGGCACTGATTCCACCATGCCAAAATAACACAGAAATTAGTTAGGTTTGGAGAGACTGGTCCCTCTGCTCTTCAGGAGGCAACTTGCAGTACCTTCACATTCCATTTTGTGGAGATAGCATATAAAGGAGCACCTACTCTCTAAATCCTTCTGGATGCAGGTGTCAGCATTCCATTGAATTTTCCCTCCTCAAAAGTCCTCTGTACAAAGAATTTTATGAAGTCCATGGGGTGCAAAAATATAAAGGTTCACCTTCTCATTGCTGACATGTCAGTCCAGGTTGGACTCTTGTATGCTTACACTAGTATTAAGAAAAAATGTTGTATTCTACATATTTAAAATAATGCACTTAGACAAATGACTGTGACTGTCCTGTGTGGAGCCACAGCTATCCAAGTTCAGCTCTGGTTTGCTTCTTTCATTTCTAATTTTGTAAAAAGATTTTCCTGGGGGTTCCTGTTTTCCTGCACTGAACTGGCAGTCCTTTGGATGTCTTGGTGTTCAGGGCAGGATTACACATTGCTCAGCCAACAGGAATTCTTTAGTGAATCCTTGTGCATTCCCATTATCAGACTCACAGAAAAAACATCAGAAACAAATAAAGGAATTTGCAATAAGAAGCAAGAATACAATTTAAATAGAAATGGTCCTAAATTAAATTAATTAAATTAAAATCAGAATCCATTTTTACACATGAAGAAAATTAAGAACTTTTTTCACTCTCAAAAATAAAATAAAAAAGTAAATGTGTTATATGTATATATTTCTTTTTCACACCCATACATCTGGAAGCTAAACCTAATATGCTGATCTTGTTTACATACACTGAGTGCAACAAGGGAGCTATTGTTCCATGGTAGAATCCCACAAAGTTGCTCCAAATATACAGTAATAGCAGCACAATTATTAACATGGGAAAGACCTAGTTTGGTCCTTTTGACTTTTAATTATGAGGTTTGAAAATGTGCTTTCTTAATGTAGGGAAGTGTGATACAAAGAGCTCTTCCAAATAAAGGCCTCCTTTTGATTTTTAATCACACAGTACCATAACCACTGCATGCAACTGAATTACATTTCTATTCCAGTTCCATTTTAGCCACGGTTACAAATCTCAATACTGCCAATCAAGTTCCTCTTTTGAAATGGAAAAGTATTGCTATTTTGCACTTCATTCCTATCTCAGCCAGATGTTGACTTCTATCAGTGCCCTATCACTGGGTATTATTTTTGGAACATCCCCTCACTTCCTGTTCCTTCTTGAATGCAGTCAAGTATCATAGTTCTGAACAGCCTCACTCTGCTCCATGCTCTCTTTCCCTCCTTCTGCCAAGCATTTTTTTGGATAATAGAATATAGAATCTGGCCAAATTACAGAGCAAATCTCCCCTTCCCCCATTTCCTTTTAAAATAGATCATGTTTACTTAAAGGCCAGTTGAGTAGTTTCTTGCAATCTTTCCATCAACAAGCTCCAACATTCTCTTTGTGGAATACCCATTAGAGACACATTGGTATGCCAGCATGGCATCACTAAGTGGTTTCACAATGACTCCTATGGGTATGAGCCACAGTACTAACAGCCCACCTGTTTTCTTGCTTGAAAACACCAATTCTCCTTCACATACAGTACAACTACTCCAACCTTTTCTCATAGCAAGATATATATACATACAAAACCCTGGGTTAGCAATGCATTTGTGGGCCAGGAAGGTTTAGCATTTTTAAGATACAAAGTTTCATTAACATCAACAACACTGAACAGAAGAATGGATAATGAAAAGAGTTTAGACTAGTATTATTGGTTCTCTTCGAGGGTGATACTAACAGGGTGATACTGCAGTTCTCTAAGTTCCACTGTCTACCAGCATTGAGATAGAAAGGAGTAGGTTTGATTAACTGAAAAGCTGAAAGTTCTACATATAATATGATCATATCAATCACATTTAATATTAGCACATAGCTGAAAACAATGAAGACAACCAAAATGAACCTCAAGTGAATTTTAACCTGGATTTAGAAGAATAGGTAATGAATAAGCTCAAAGATATCTACGAGGAGAGAGGGCTAGTCACCGTCAAAGCCCCACCAGTTTTTACTTGCATTATTACACTTTAACTTTTTTGATCCTCTTCCCCCAGAATATGTCCATGGATCAGATGATGGTTTGCAAGATAATTTGACTACATATCTTTATTGATTGATCTGCTCTTCCAAACTCCATAACAAATTACATGCATGTGCAAACACACACTCAGACACACAGGGAATATTTGATAAAGAGCTAATATTTTAATAAAGGAGGAAAAAGGCTTACAGCCAATTTTAAAAAAAACTATGTAAATTGAAAATCCATAGGAAATAAATGTAATAGTCAATAAATTAAAAGTAGGACAGTGGCAGCCATGTATTATTAATGTTATTCAATGTTATAACACTAAACAGGTTTGTTGTTTCTCATTTAAGAGGCACTAGGAATAAGGCTGTGAAAGCATCCTAATAGTTTAGTTCCAATGTACTTTGGTTTACTTATGAGCAAAGTTAAAATAGGAAGAGCCTACAAATCCAGACTTTAGATTTGATTAAAAGTTCATGTTGGACAGTTTTCCAGAGTATAATTAACCATTGTCAATGAACATAGCTATGTTGCAAAATGAAGCAATAATAGAAGGGACAGAACATGTATTTTACAGATGAACAATTAAAACCACAATGTTTAGCTTTCTTAGCTACAGAGAATATGAAATTAACTGCTTTGGAAAAAAGTTGAATAAAATATTGGATAAAACACATTGTCTCTGATGAGACTTCAGCTACTATAGTGGAATATATTATAAAGTGGGTGGTTTTTTTCATTAGTGCATCAGAGGTATATAGCCTCTTAAAATGCAATTCTGTTTAACAAAAGGGGCAGATAAATCATATAAAACAAGTCAGGTAGTTGTTCAAGTGTCCATTAATAGGCACCAATAAAATTAGCTTGACATTCCAATTAATTACATTAACTAAATTCCATAGGTATGGATTTATAGATGTATCTGTGCTTTTTTGTAAAGGCAGGGTTGCTTGTGAAATTCCATGTTAGTAAGTTTTTTCAGCTCAAAGCTTAAATTCTCTAACCCTGTATTTATTCTGTGATATGATAATTTATCAATTATGGGATAAAATTCTTCTATTTCTATAAGATGGTATCATCATCATCATCATCATCCCAATGTTCATATATTTTAAACATATAAATGTTGAATATAAGAAATGTTATAATACATAATCATTTTTATACATTCAAAACTCAGTAAGAAAAATATTCATTATGAAATCAATGTAGGACAAGAAGTAGCAGATTAATATCAGTCATGAAAGACCAGGATCACATGTAAAGTTCCAATTAAACTTATTTACTATTAATCATGCCAATGCACATGAATCTACTCAACTAAAGGTTAGCACTATATTGGCATTAGATAAGGCTCAACAGAATTCAAAAGGGGTGGAGTTAATCCATTTGTGGCTACGTAGAGACTCTAGGCTTTTCCTTTTTTGACTTCGCCCTCAGGTTTTGTAACTTCTTCTCCTACAAACAGTAAGGCAAAACACTGCCCAAGGGTAGTTTCCAGGGGTGGGCTTCAAATTTTTTTAGCAACCAGTTCTCTGCCTGGTTGCTGGGTGGGTGTGGTGGGTGTGGCCTAGTTGGCCTCCTGCACCATGTCGGGGGCGTTTTCATCCTCTCCGGGCTCTGGAGGCTTTCCTCGAGTCTATGGGAGGGAGAAAACAGGGTCCCCAGGCTCCAGAGGCCCTCTGAAGGCCAGAAACGGGTCTGTTTCTGGCCTTCTGGAGCCTCCAGGAGACCTGTTTTTCCCCCATCCACGAGCCTCCACACAGGCCCTGCACTTACCTGGCATCCAAAACAAGCTGCATGGAGACTCCTGCGAGGAGAGGGGCAAGTTGGATGAGGCCAGCCAGGGGTGGGATTTGCTGGTTCACCGAACCAGCCATAAAATTAGCTACCGGTTAGCTAAGGGTTTGTCCAAACCAGAGCAAACCGGTAATAGCCCACCCCTGGTGGTTTCAAGAAGCTAACATAATGGCTTAATGAAAATCATTTTTTTCCAATATATAAAACAAATATTATACAGATTTTTTTTAAAAAGAAAAACTTCACCTACTATGTGGAAACAAAGTTATATAAGTTTGGTTAACAACATGTAAACTAGGACCATCACTTTCAAAGTCAAATCATTGCCTTCCCAGAACCCAGGAAAACATCTTTCACTGCATCCTCTAAGACAGCAGCTCTCGAAGTATTATCTGGGGACACTGAAGGTCTCCAAAACTCTTTTATCCACAAAGTCAAATAATTAAATATTTGAAAATTTCTCAGCTTTAATTTTTAGTACAACAAATATTGATATATATATATTTGAATAATCCTTGACTTATGTTTGTAATGGAGGATGGAATTGTGATTGAAAGTCACTGTTGTCATAAGTCAAGGCATCCATATGACTGAAAGTAATTTTCCAGCCTGTTTTGCAGTGATCATTAAGCAAATGCCACAGTAATTAAGCAAATCAATTTGTTGCTGGAAACTGACAAAAAACATAGTGAATTGCAGTCATGTGTGGATCCTCAATCATTTTTAAGAATGTAAAGGTTTGAGAACTGCTGCTCCAAGATATGCTTAATGGGAAAAATTGAGACACACAAATCTAGCCAATGGACTACCTGCTTTTTCTCACTACCGTGTTTCTCACAAAATAAGGCCGGGCCTTATTTTTTTTGGACCCCTGAAAAAACAGCTAGGCCGTCTTTTTGGGGGTGACTTAATTTCCTCCCCCACCTAGAGCGGCCCATACGCACGTACCTTGCCGCGAGGCCGCTTCAATCGGCCGACAAAAGCTCCCCGAAGGCAGAGTCCCCAGCTGCTTCAGGGCGTGGCGTGGCTGCCCGTGTCCCTTCGCCTTTAGGCAGTCTCTTTCGGGCGATGGAAGCTCCCCAAATGCAGTCACCAGCCACTTTGATTGGCTGGTAGAAGCGGCCTTGGGTCGAGCACACACACACACACACACACACACTCCCCTTGCTACGAGGCTGCTTCTATTGGCAGATGAAAGCTCCCTTGAAGGCAGAGTCCCCAGCCACTTCAGGGCGAGGCATGGCTGCCCATGTCCCTTCACCTTTAGGCAGTCTCTTTTGGGTGATGGAAGCTCCCCAAATGCAGTCACCAGCCACTTCAATCGGCCGGTAGAAGCAGCCTCGTAGCGAAGGGAGTGTGTGTGTGCGCTCGCCCCGAGGCCGCTTTCACCGGCCGATCAAAGTGGCTGGTGACTGCATTTGGAGAGCTTCCATCGCCCGAAAGAGACTGCTTAAAGGCGAGGGGACACGGGCAGCCACGCCTTGCCCCAAAGCAGCTGGGGACTCTGCCTTCAAGGGAGCTTTCGTCTGCTGATAGAAGCGGCCTCGTGGTGAGGGGAGTGTGTGTGTTTGTGTGTGTGTGTGTGTGTGTGCGCGCGCTTGCCCCGAGGCCTCTTCTACCAGCCAATCGAAGTGGCTGGTGACTGCATTTGGGAAGCTTCCATCGCCCGAAAGAGACTGCCTAAAGGCGAGGGGACATGGGTAGCCACGCCATGCCCTGAAGCGGCTGGGGACTCTGCCTTCAGGGAGCTTCTATCGGCTATCGGGGTATTCTAGCCTAGGCTACCTGCAGGGCATTCCTAAAGGCAAGTTTTCTCCCCATCCCCCGCCCTTCCCCTGCCCATTTCTCTTCACTTCGTGTAGTTCTAACGAATGATGTGAGAAATGGCGGGGAAACGCATGGTTTAAATAGGCCTAAATTTTGGGGGCGGGGCTTAATTTCACCTCATGCCTAGAAATCATGCTGGGCCTTCCTATTGGTGGAGGCTGTATTGTTGGAGAAACACAGTATTATTAAAAATAGGTTATAAAAAGCACATGTTAGTCAGGGATCACTGAGGTGGCTGGCTGCCTCTGTAAAAGGAATTTTTTTGGGCAGTGTTATCTTTACTCGCGGGATGTCTGAATGCTGGTAGGCATTTGGGGGAAGCTCCTTTCTTGTCCCTGCATGGTTTATTTGCTCACGGGAATCAAGCCGCCAACCTCAGTGGTGCACAGACCCAGAGTGACCCCCTTACATTGTTATAATTTACAGAATATAATTCAATATAGATTTTATTTTACCATAGCTCCAAACATCTGTCTGGTGTGTGAATTTCCTATAATGTATACATTCAAGAGCCATCCATTTTATTGGCATCTAGAATGAAAAAAGGGGGGAAATAAAATCAGTTAGCAAGCATATTTCCCTATTAAATGTCTTTCAAATCAAAGTGAAAAATGAGATTTTCAATTTCATATTCCAAAAGTATTGCCATTGGTCATCCTTTCAAAGATACCAGTTTCCTTACCTGATACCTCAACGCCTTCAACAATGGCAAAATTTCTAATGTATCTACCTCATTTGAGGTACGTTGGTTGAAAAAGTTTTTCCCTAGGATGCACTATTTCACCCAGTCAAAGAGTTCAGACATAAGAGTTTTTGTTAGTGTACTGATTACACCCCTGGAGCAGGAACAAATATTTTATGTCTCTAAAAAGTAGAACTTAGATATATATGAGCCATGGCCTCTGAAACAAAATTGACTCAAAAAGGCACATTTTTAAGGTAAGTTCTGGTTGGTACACATTATAAATTATAGATTAACAGGTAAAAGAAAGTGGATAGACATTAACATTAAGGATTAGCTGTATTTTGACTTGATTTTTTTAAAAATAAATGTAGGGAAGAGAAACTTGGTTCATGAAAGCAATAAATATGCATTCATTAATTTTTTAAAAATCTTTTTTTTTTTTAACCATGATCACTTTCCCATTTTATGTTGGGTGTTAATGGCCTGGTCTATTTTATGAATTTAAAGAAACCTACCTTTCCACCATCAGCACTATATTCCTTCTCATCACCTTCCAGTAGCCTAGCCAGGCCAAAGTCTGTGATCTTCACATGATTTGGAGACTTCACCAAGACATTTCGTGCTGCTAAATCTCGATGAACCAGTCTCCTCTCTTCCAGGTACATCATTCCCTAACAAGCAAAACCACGAAAATGTGTTTGTTATATAATGGTTATCTGTGTAATAGGTATTAGAGCTGTCTTACAAGCAGCCATTTATTTATTTATTTCATCCATTTCCACCGTTTTTCAGGTTTGTTTATTTATTTACTATATATAACTAATGAATCTGTTTTCCTCCATTCAATCACATCTGGTTCTCAGCCTGGAAAAGTTCCTACAATTTTTTTGGCAAGGTTTTTTAGAAGTGGCTTGCCATGGCCTCCTTTTTTAGGGCTGAGAGAAAGTGACTGGCTCAAAATCACCCAGCTGGCCTTGTGCCCAAGGAGGAACTAGAACTCCTGAACTCCCAATTTCTAGACTGTTGTGTTAACTACTACATCCAACTGGTTCTCTTAATGGAATAATATACAAAATATAATGTGTGATTAGATAGGCTTTTTAAAATTTCTTAAACATAGCCATGAATTGTATCAGGATATTTCAGGAGGGAACTTCATAAGATTGCCACAAAGAAAGCCCTTTTCTGGTGACTGCCCACTAGTTGATTATGGTGATGTGCTATTGCCCAGGGGCTTCAAACAATCTTATTCAGCAAATTCACTTGGGTATAGGAGATCCTTCAAGTAAACTGGATTGAAACTGTTTTGATTTATTTTTAATATTAAATATTGCACCACAAAACAAACTTACAAGCAGTATACTTCATACAAAACAAGTTTAATGTGATCTGATTATTTCTTCCACCTGTCCCCACAGATATAAAAGAGCCACATTTTAGGCAATTTCTGAGTCAGCTTGAAAGGCAGTCTCATATACAGATTATAAAAGTCAATTCTAGATGTAATTAGATCATGCAAAATTGAGATCACATCACTTGACCTAGTTGAGTTCAGAGCTGATGAACTAAAACAGATAGAAAAACACCTCTAGCAGCAGTATTTATCCAAATAGGACAAGTCCAGAAGGACTTTGTGTTACAATCTGGTCCTTCAGGAAAAGTATTTCAGGAAAAATGAAGTCCTATTAAATACCAGTTTAATTATTGAAGTTATACTTGCCATTTTCCATATCTAAGTTTTAGCTTTTTTATTCTCAATATATCTAATATTGCCTCTAAACACTGTTTATGAGATCCATAATCTTCCTGGAATTGTTGATACTGCAGTCCAAACTTCAGAACACCATCAGTTACTGGCTTGACATAGATACTATGTGATATTATAGCATGTAAAATAAAATAGAATACTGTGCTAAAGACCACTGGGTAGATCATTTTCCCCCTCCCCTTTCATCCCACTCCCCAATTTATTCTGAATGATTTTACAAAGTTTTAGAGCTAATTAGCCTTAGAGGATAGAAGAGGAAATCAGTCTTCCAATTTTACAAGTAGCAGAGGAGGCGGCAGAATGCCAGCACCAGAAACCCTTGAGATGTATGGTTAAAATCAGCCACAAGGCTTTGAAAACATGAATCCTCTTCCAAGAAAACTAACATTGCTACCTAACAATCCATTAGTGTAGTTTGTTTTTTATTTATTATAGTGTCCTTTTCTTCTCAGTTCAGTGACAATCTCCTTCTTTCACATCTGTATCTACAGAGACATGCTGATGTCTTCAGCATAAAATAGCCCCCCAAATTCTCAATACTGAATTGGTTTAATCCAAACACTCTTGATTAGCTTACAGTTATTGAATCACAGAATTCAAGGGGTGTTGGAAGGGATTCTAGTTTAGACCATCAAGTAGGAATGCAAATTAAAGCATCCCAACAGATATCTAGCGTCTCCACATCAGCAAATCCTATGAAAGGGTAATTGGTTGCAATGTGAAACTGTCTGATTGGGTGTAACCAAAAATACTTTTAAAAGACGCTAATTCCTCACAGGCAAGGTTTTCAGAATAAAGGGCACACCAAACTGAGCAACAAAAGCTACCCTAAACAAAGCATATCATGACTTAATCTTAAGAGATTCAGAATGGTAACCATAACAGTGCAGCAATGTGAGAGTCAAGATCCCAGGTAGTGCAGTGATAAATGGGATAGCTTAGGCCCACATTCTCTGTCAGGGTTACTATAGGAACTTTGAATCAGTTAATATCTCTTAGTCCAATCTTATCTCATTGGAAGACTGTCATGGGGGGGGGGGGAGTAAATGTAGGGAATAAAACCTTTTGTAACAAATGGAATATTAAAATAATTAATGCAAAAGGCCTCCAAATATTTCTTTCTTTTTTCATTTTTTTTAACTAAGTTGTGGTTTAATAGGGCTCTATATATGCAGATACTTAAAAACTGTACATCGCTGCCCTTGTGACCTTCAGCACATTATTTCATGCTATGCCTCAAAAGCATTTCTATTACACTAAGCTACTTGAAAATAAAAGTTACCAAGATAATTGCACAAATTGTTTTTAAAAGAAAAATTACATTTCTAGAAGTATAAGTATAGATAAATATAGCTGTGTTGCAGGAAAACAGGTTGATGGCTATTATAAAGATATTTTACTAGGTGTTCTGAAGAAGAAATTTATATGAAGGTTCTTGAAATAAATAAAGAATAATAATCAGAATTTTGCTCATGTTTTCATTTATTACAATAGATTTTACAGTATTTGACTTGAAGAGGGTTAAAAAAATACTTTGGACAAAAAATACACTATATTATTTTCACATGGCTTTAATGGGACAAAACAAGCACATTCTCTCTTGCCAGTTGCAAATCAATGCTGCTAGCTATTCAATGGCAGAGATATAGAAAATTGAAGGATTAGCCTTTCTGATATCAAACCTAAATCTCTAAAACACACAGACACACAGAAACACACACAAAGGGTGAGATGTTGGAGATCTATACAGTATGCACCTCATAAGCAAAAAATAGCAGATAGGTTTAGATAGTCCCTGGAGCCAAATATTAACATGGTAGAACCACAAATATGTCAAGACTCTACAGTCTAATTAGGCCACAATCCACCCAGAAGTAGTCCTGTGGAAATTAACAAGTGCTGAATTAGTAATGAGAAACTTGGAGTAAAGGACATGCAGAAACATGCAAAATAGAATACCAATATTTAACTGGATTTTTCTATCCTCCTTTTTGTTTAATATGCAAAATTCTAATTCAGCATTATTCTTTAACTTTGTTCCCTGTTTGCTTCTCCATTCATTTATTTGTTTTAAGAAGGCATCGCATCTCTGGTTCTGATGGGCCTATAGCCAAATGTAGATGGATAGGAATGAGAAAATCAGCAAACAGGACAGACAGGTGGATGCATTGATAGTGGAAGCACATGAGGTCATAAGATCAGTGTCAGATAAACAGCATGCAGTAGTCTACCATTCCTCCTAACTCACTATTTGATGCAAGAAGCTCCCCTTTGCTCATGGGCAGCAGTTATCTTGTAACAGTGCAGTTCTTTACTCTAAACATATTTAATTTAGCTTCCATTCCAAGATAATGGCAAATAGTAAACACTTTACTATTGCATCTCGTCTTAAAAACTGTCACAGTAAACTACATATTGATTTTTCTCAGCATCCTATTAAGGAAGTTTGAGAGTGTCTGAGCACACACAAAAATAAACAAAAGTACTGTTATACTAAAACTCAAAACAAAATTGGTCAAAATAAAGAAGCCAGAAAAGGAAGGTTAAGCTATTTACTGTTGTTCACTGAGGCTGTTGTTTAGGTATCTCTTGCCTTGGGTGTTTAATTTGACATTTCAAGCATGATAAACATGGCATTACATCTCCCTTTACAGGAAGCATAAACAATTAAGCAATCTATGAATTTTATGGAATAAATTTACATATATACAAGCCAAAAAACACATAAGAATTCCAAGGAAATATTCCTGCAATAACAAAAAATAATCACAATGGAAATCTGGGCCTATTCAGTCTTCAAATATTCTGAAATGTATGACATGAGGGGATAGTCATGGTGAATCCTAGTTTAAATATGTTTGAATAAGGGTAAATTTGAAAACTAAAGAAAACCTCGGCAAAAACAATGCTGCCACCTTCTCACTCGCAATATTTTCTGAAGAAAATATTAGGCTAAGCAGAATTCAAGAGTGGAAGATTTTAACCTATTAATTTATTTTTTAGATCTAATAACAATTACAAGCTAGATAATAACTGAAGCGCAAACTTAACTTACTGCTATGAAAAATATTGGACTTTCATGGTTTTTATATTTGAATGTAGGAATTCTTCAACTTACAGAATATCTCTCTTCTCAAGGCAAGGACATATCTTTTCACAGGTAGTTACAAAATTCCTAAAAGATGTGTTAGGCCAGGAAAACTGCTAATATGCCATGAGGAATAAATTATTTGAAAGATATAATTTTCTTTCACATAAAGATTCCTAGAGAAAGCAAACTACTATATGACCAGTAGACTCTTTCAATTAATCTTCAACTATGGCTAGGTATAAAGTAGGGCCAGAATTATCTGTCAACATTGACAGTAGTACCTAATGTAGGTAGTTATTTTCTTGGTATCTCTTTGTCATCCTTTCCTTTCTTGTAGCAGCAGTAACTAATCTGTTAAATGCTGTCATTTATCATCAGACTTTTGGTCAAAATGTAAATTAAAAGCATATATCTACCACTTGCCTTCTAACTGACACATAAGAATGAGCTCAAACTATAATACTGCTCATCATTATCAAGTTTTCCTTGCTGAGCATATCATTACAAGGACAACTGCTGCTGAAATCCTCCAGTATTGAATCATTCCTTGAAACAGAGCCTAAAGACATTAAAAAGTCAAGCACACATCGCCAGCAGTTGTAATAAAAGTCATATTGAGGTACTATCATTGGAATCTTCACATGAAAAAAATAATATATTAAATAGCAAGAACAGCCAATATATAGTTATCTCAAATTGCCCTTCTAAAAGAGGACAAATCCACAACTTCTCTTTTCTTTTGATTTGTTTACACTGACATAAGCAACAGAATCAAAATACTAGGGTTGAAATCCCAGCCTACATCTGATGTGGCAAAGGAGCACAAAGTTACTTCATGCTCTTTTCTTATATCATCCACATATGATTTGCCAGGATCTGGGAGAAAAATGAAACGCAGCAATAACTAGGGACCTGTCCCCACCCCCCCCCCCCCCAAAAAAAACCAGGCAAGAAAGAAAGGACTATTTTCTTCCATCTACTGTTTTAATGCTCCCAGGAATCACCATCATTTTCCTTCTTCTTCAGGAGGGTTAAACTGTAAAAGCAATATGGCTTTTTGTAACTAGGAAAGGAAAATGCACAACTGAGAAACTGAGGGAGTCTTTTCTCTTCCCCCCTTTTAAATATTACACATAATTGACAAGCAATGTGGCATTCTTTCTAAAATGGTAGAATAAATGTTGGAATGACAATAACTTGGAGGGGGTGATGAGGCTTTTCCCTAAAACAAAATACTGAATTCTCTATTCCTTTTGTTAAAAGAGGCATTGATACTGATGGGCGTTCTTTTTTCTCTTTTATTTAATAGACGCAAAATCCCAGTCCCAGTGGCTACATGGTGTAGGTTCATGAACCCAGTTATTAACCCAGGTAACCATGCAGTAATCCAATTCTGTTCAGGAATCCATATGATTACCTGGAGGTAAGCAATGATTACAGGAAAGGAGCCTTTTCATGAGCAGCAAAAATAATGCTGATGAACATCCCATTCCCCTGGAAAAAAATGCCTAAATTGAAACTGCAAAACACATATTCACAGGGGAAATTAATGGATTTTCAGACCAGTTTGCATCCATGTTTACCCTAAGGTAATTTAGCTGCTATGTGCTACATGACTAAAACAAACCATTTATAAAAATAATTTCAGAACAGTAGATCCACAAATCAGTATTAACAATAACTATAATACAGTCCTGTGCATTTTTACTGGAAGCACAGAAGTAAAAAAGACAAATGTTGTCTTGAGTTGACTTAGCAAGCAGTTAGCAAACATTTAGATACTTCTAATAATTGAATAAAGAAGGAATGGAGATAAGAAGGAGTTAAAGAATGATTCAAGATGGTGGAAGATTGAGAAAAGGGGAATAGGAGGTGATTTAGCTGAGTCAGCTTATAGCCTATTAATTATGTGAATGCAACATAGAAATGTGAACAGTCATTTAAATTCCATTTGTACTGTAGCTTGCAGAAAATCAACAATTCTGAATTGCAGAAATCTAGACAATTACCTGATACTTTGTAGACAATAAGAGGGAGTTTTCTCTGCTGCCATGTAGTTAGTATTCATCCAGATTTTGCACCACAGACCTTGTAGCTCAAACTTAAGAGATAAAAGCTACATCTTTTAGCATTTGGGAATTATCCTGAATTTCCTGGCAGTGTAAGAGCAACAGTTCTAGGAACTCAACCTTAAACAAAGCCTTAGACTCAGGGGTGGGATTCAAATTTTTTAACAACCGCTTCTGTGGGCATGGTTAGGTGGCGTGGCTAGGTGGGCATGCTAGGTGGGCATGGCCACATGACTGGGTGGGCATGGCTGATTTTCCTTTTCCTTCTCCTTCTTCTTCTTTTTGCAGCACCCCCCCCCATTTTTTTTGCTTCCTGGGCCTCAAGGAAGCCTCCTGGGGGGCGTTTTTGCTCCTGGAAGGCTTCCATGGGGCCCAGGAAGGCAAAAAATGGAGCACAGGGGGGGCTGCGCAGCACACACACACACACCTGTGTGCCCCTTTTTGCCTCCTCAAGGAAGCCTCCTGGGTGAAGCAGTAAGACAGTGAGGGGGGTCCTAGCACAGCTGATTGTCAGAACAGCTGATCGTCAGGAGGGAAAAAAGAGAAAGAAATACTTTAAGGAATCACTGGGTGGGGGAGAATGCAGTCAGCGATGTCGGGCATGTGTGCAATGTCCTGCATGTACAATAAGGACTGATTGGGTGGGGAGGGGGAGCGGGTGGAGAGGGGCGGGACCAGCCAGGGGCACGATTTGCTGGTTCTCCGAACTGTGTAGAATCATAACAACCAGTTCTATAGAACCGGTCTGAACCGGTAGAATCCCACCCCTGCTTAGAATTAGTAAATGGATTAAATACCTTTTATAAATAAACAATCCCAAGATTAAGTATCTAAGAGTTTTGATTTGTAATATTTATTATAACTTATAAATCTTAAAACTTTAAAAAGTTCAAACACAAGAATTCTAGTGGTACTTTACTTTCAAATGAGAAATATATGTAGACAAGCTAAAACTAAAGAACATTTCTTTGCTTATATCTTTTAGTGCAAAACTTGTCTCATTTGTAAACTTTTGTTTTGGTGATTGATATTCATTTCATCAGTAAGAGAACTCTCATATGATGCAAAGGATTGAAATTGTTTTTAAGAATCCAACTTATTAATGAATTTTGCATTTTCAAAGCTGAGGGTGCAACTGTTCTCTTTGCATTTCAATGAGAGCCCCTAAATCCACTCAAGAAGGTTTCCTCTATTCTTTATGACATATAGATTAAAAAATGAGATTATCCTCATTTTTTTAAAGTTGTAATGTAGTTAAGATAACCAGCAAACTGATACATTATTTTCAAAGTCTAATGTTCAATTGCAATAGCCATATTATGTCTTATCATGCTATTGCTGTTGCTTTCATATTATATGAGATGTATAGTTATATATAATAAAAGGATACAATTTGTTCAAAAAGAAGAAAAGCAATAAAATGGAAGGAAGCCAAATGCGTGAATTTGGCAGTGCTAAAGAAGCCATCTGGATTTAAAACAAATAGTGAAACAAATGAAAGTAATCACTGCTGTTGGTGCAAACCATTGCTCTCCTAACCAAGGGAAATATCTGAATGATTCCTTCCAGAGGCAAACTGCAGCTCTTTCAAACAGGCATGAAATTATAATGATGGGAGACTTTAATTAGCATGACATCTGTTGGGAGTCCAACTCTGCCAAACATGGACCTTCTATGTAATTTCCAATTTGTCTTTCTGACAACTTCCTTCTTCTGAAAGTAGAGGAAGGCATAAGAGGCTATCTTTGACCTGATACTAATCAATAGAGGAGATTTAATTAAAAAGGGAAGAGATATTGAGGGGAAATGACCATGAAATGTAGTTTTTTTTTTATTTTAATAGAAACTGCATAGTCAAAAATGTATTGGATTTAAAAAAAAAACACATGTAATTTTCACAACAGCAAAGAGGAAAAGGTAATAGGGAAAGCTCAAATTGGATGTGAATTCCTAAAGGAGAAATTGCACAAATGTAAACAACTCCAATGAGGAAAACAAATGGAGGTCATCAGAAAGAAGCCAATTTGGCTACAAAAAGGCTTAGGAAAGATCAGAACCAAAGGACATCTACAGGAAATGGAAATGAGTCATGCCACAAGGAAAGACAGTAGTAGTCTTGAATCATAGACCTGCTTTTAGGAAAGTAAAGCTTGGACTGACTGAAGCAAAGAATACTAAGAATAACAAAAATGTTTACTTTCAAAAATGTTTTCATTCAAAATGAAAGGGGGAAAATCAAAATGCCATTTGCCTGATTAATTAAAAAACTACTTCTGTCCTTTTTTGTTGCTTTTTCTTAACCAACAAAAACTATATATGTCACTAGAAGTTGTGAAGCAAAACTAATAGAAATGTGAATGTAAACCTCTAGGTCCAAAAGAATTGTACCTTGAGATGCTAAAAACTGGTGAAGTGCTGGATGACTAGAGGGCAGAAAATGTTTTTCTTCTTTAGAAAAGGACATAGGGAATGGAGGAAGAGGATACAGTAAACTATGGACACCTCAATCACACACCTAGGCAGATTCTAGAGAGATCATAATGATAATACTTATAAATAATTTAAAAACAATATAGCAATAACAAAAATGAAACATGAATTATTAAGAACAAATTTTGAGAGATTATCTTTATCTAATTTTTGGTGGAGTTTTCTTTAATAGATTGCGGGAAAGCTGAAAATGTAATATAACTTGACTTAAGCTGAAATTTTGACAAAACACTCTATAATATGCTGAACAGCAAACTAGTCAATTGTGGCCTATATTAGAGGTCCCCAACCCACAGACCATGGACTGGCCCACCAGGAACCTGTCTGCAAAGCCTCATGTGTGCATGTGTGGGATCCAAGCAGCATGTGAAACCACACATACACCCAATATATGGAAAAACCGCCCTCCGTGGAATCGTCCCTGGTACCCAAAAGGTCTGGAGCCCTAGCCTAGATGGTACAACAATTAAGTTGATATACAGCAAACGTTAAAATCATACTCAGAAAGTGCTCATCAATGGTTCCTAATTAAATTGGACCAAGATAATGAATCACAAGGTTCAGTCATGAATGTCTACTCTTCAATATTTGTATTAACAACTTATATGAAAAACTTATAAAATTTGCCAATAAACAAAACTGATGAGATAACCAATAACCCAGAAGACAGAAATTAACTTACTAGGATAGAAAACTGGACATATAAAAGGCTTGTATTAGTAAGAACAATATATAAAGTTTGGACATACTTTGGTCTTTATGCCTAGTCAAATACAGTTTTATGCAAACTAGTATGAGAGTATTTTTCCTATGGATAAAATGGATAGGAGTTATCAAAACAAGGAATAAGTGCAGAGCGGCCTACCTTCACAAAAATGGCAAGCCTCCTCTTTGCTTTCTATAGCTTTGCTATAATTCTTTATTCTTTCTGATAATGTTATACATTGCTATAACTCTAAGGTGAAAATACTTTTCTTGAGTCCCTTATTTTTACTCATAGCCATCAGCGGAATTCCATTTTGATTGTTTTGTTATATGATACTTGACTGCCGTTTCATATTTCATATAAATATAAATTTATATTGCCCATGTTTTAATGTTATATGGTATGATGGGATATTGGGGGGGGCAGATATTTCTCATTGTTGTGTGTCACTCAGTCACATTGTTTGAATTGGGTGGCCTTATAAATATAATAGATAGATAGATAGATAGATAGATAGATAGATAGATAGATAGATAGATAGATAGATAAACGGAGAATGAAATATAGCTGCAGTACAAAGAACTTGTGTGTGTCTGTGTCTGTGTGTTTTGTTTTGTTTTAATAAATGATCCAGGAAGAGGAGCAATGCTTTAGATTAGGAGAATGAGGCTTTCCCAAAACATTAACTGCATGTGTATGGCCCTTCTTACTAGCCAGCAGAATAATAACAACTCTTCTTTGCCTTTCTCTCTCCCCTTTGTGCTTCATCATTGACCTTTTGCCAATACAATTACAACTGGGAGACTACATTATATAGCAAGTGCACTTTCTCCAAGAAGTGTATTTTAAATGTATGACTTCTGCTTCTTCAGTAGTCAATCAATAGAGATGTGGATTACAGTTAAGTGTTGTGATATCTGTAGGCTGTACTGGTTATCCTCTGTGGTCTCTTTACAAATTAATTAAAAATCAATGAAGTGTGCAGCCCATTAATAAGTCAACCTCCAGATTAACAGATACTATCCCTGCCTTCCTCAACTGCTATATATAAGTAGTACAAATGCAATTTAGGCATATTGGTATTAAAGATAATAGAATGCAAAAAATTCAGATTTTTCTTGGGATTCTGACTCTTATACTACAAAGCTTTCTTTCAAAGGAATGGGTGTATGTAATTCTTTTTTAATGTACCATATCTATTTACACTAAAGAAGCAGAATATTTCTGGTTAATGTTCAGGCAGAACATTTCTCTGCATTAGAAATTTATTTCCATCACATTTAAACTATATGTTCTATAAATTTAATTAATATTAACTTCTGTTTTAGACCAAGTATTCTTTAATATTTTCATAAACAATCTAGATGAGGAAATTGAAGGGGAACTCATTAAATTTGCAGATGAAACTAAGCTGGCAGGAATAGCCAGCACTCCAGAAGACAACCTCGAGATTCAAAAAGATCTTGACAGATTTGAACGCTGGCCCTATCTAACAAAATCAAATTCAACATAGATAAAAGGAAGGTTCTATGCTTAGGCAAGAAAAACCCAACTGTATAGGTACAGACTAGATGAAAATTGGCTTCATGTCAGTAACTGTGAGAGGGATCTTGGAATCCTAATGGACAATCACTTAAATATGAGTTAACAGTGTGCAGCAACAGCCAAAAAAGCCAATGGAATCCTAGACATTAATAGAGGGATAGATAGATCATGTAAAGTTCTAGTATGGCTTCAAAAAGCATTAGTAAAAATCACACTTGGAATACTGCATCCAATTCTGGTCATCACAATATAAAAAAGATATTCAGACTCTGGAAAGCATGCAGAGAAGAGCAACAAAAATGATTAGAGGGCTAAAACATACAAAGAATGATTACAAGAAATGGGTATGTCTAGTCTAAAGAAAAGAAGGACTATGGGTGACATGATAGTATTGTTCCAATATTTGAGGGGCTCCTACAAAGATGAGGGGGTCAAACTCTTTTGCAAAGCACCAAAAGGCAAGACAGAAAACAATGGTTGGAAATTAACTAAGGAGAGAAGCAACTTAGAAGTAAGGAGAAATTTCCTAACAATGAAAATGATCAACCAATACAATAGCTTGCCTTCAGAAGTTGTGGGTGCTCCATCACTGGAGGCTTTCAAAAAGAGACTGGACAACCATTTATTTGAAATAGTATAAGGTCTCTTCTCAAGCAGGGGTTGAACTAGAAGACCTCCGAAGTTCCTTCCAACATTATTCTATGTTCTATGTTGTTTCAAAATTCTGTTTAATGTAACTTTTTCTCCTAGTTACCAATGTTTTGGGGTCTACCGTCTGGTTAGCCTGAGGGCAGGCAAGAAATAACAGGTGGAAGATGATCAAATATTACATATTCATTTATTGTTGTAATTATCTTATATGGCATTTTATTCGGTATCTGTAAGCCACCTAGAGTTGTCTTTGGTGAGATAGGCAGAATGCAACTTTGAAAAATAAATAGAAATAAATAATAAAAAGACAGATCCAACCTAGAATTAAAGAGAAATTTCCTGACAATGAACAAAATTAATCAATGGAACAGTTTGCTTTCTGAAGCTGTGGGTGCTCCATCACTGGAGATTTTAAAGAAGAGATTGGATAGTCTTTTGTCCAGAATGGTATAACGTCTCTGCTTGAGCAGGATAAGGTTAGACTAGAGTCCCTTTCAAGTCTGTTATTTTATATTCTAAAACTAAACAACCCGTGACCTATTGGCTCATTTCAAAAATATTTCCTTACCTTCTTTACTCATGCACCCCTGCACAATCTCCCCACTTGCACAGCATTCTCTTGCACTCCTGCATGCACCCACTGACTATATGGAGTTTCTCACACACCTCCACATACCTCCCCATGGATTGGGAAGTGTGCATGGGGGTAGACAAGAAGTGCTGTGTGGAGGACAGTATCTGAAGGCATAACATGAGTTGGAAAGAGTGGGAGTGTGTGATTGGTGTAGTGGAAGCAGAATGGACTTGTGTGTGTGGCGAAAACTTACTTCAGCAACTTGCAACCTTCCCTGCCAGCTTCTCCATTACTGATACTCTCTACTAGCTTCCAACAAGCAAAACTTTTGCTTGTGGGAAGCTGACAGGGGGAATCAGCAATCACAATGAGTTTACACCAGAGGTGGTATTCAGCAGGTTCTGACCAGTTCTGGATAACTTGTAGCGGAAATTTTGAGTAATTCAGTGAACTGGCAAATACCACCTCTGACTGGAGATTTTACAGTATCCTTCCCCTGCCACGCCCACCAAGCCACACCCACAGAACCGGTAGTAAAAATATTTGAATCCCACCACTGGTTTACACTTCTGGCTGGCTTCTCCACTAACATGTGGGGAGCTATCATGGAGCTTTGGAAATGATAATCACATCATCACAGCTGATAGCTCTGAAGCAGTAGAAGCACAGCATCACTGAAATGGCCATATAATTTCCCCAAATTTCATTTCCCTAGGAATAATGAATCGCGGCTTTCTGTAAATTAGTTATTTGAGGTATCACAGTTTTTAAAAAATTTGCCTGTGAGGCATTATTTTGCCCAACTGAAGATTACAAACTAACAGACACAAATGTTTTGGTAGTGTATAGATATAATGAACAACTACATTTGTGTATATCATTTTTAGCATTCAATCTCCTTCTCCATTTTGTTGTATCTATATATATAATTGTGCAAGAAAAACAATACTATTTTGTATAATGACAACATGAGGTTCTTATTAGCTGCAATCCAAGAATGTCTTCCAAAAGTTGACAGTTTAATGGTTTTGAATGTAAATTTGATTAAATATTTATGTGGTCAATCTTTTCAGATTTTTAACATTGTCTTCATTTTACCATACAAAATCCAACTGTATATTCACAGTTGGATTTATTTAGTTTGACCACAGCATGCAATTCATGGAGGATGTTTTCTTTCTTACCATTTTCATTCCTACTAAAAGAAAATATTGTTTCTCTAGAAGCTCCAAGCTACAACGCTGAAATGATTTTGGTTGGGATATAACTGGAGAGGGAAGAGATAAAATAAACTCACTGCACTGCATAACTCAGCATAACTTCTCCTTATATTTAAGGAAGAAACATAAATCTCAAAGCTCCCCTGCAACATCTTTATCAAAAAAATTAATGCAAGAGTACCTGAATCAATGCAAAATGTGTAGTTTGGCTCAGGGGTGGGATTCAAATCTCCTAACAACTGGTTATGTGGGCATGGCTTAATTTGTGGGTGTGGCTTGGTTGTCATGTGACTGGGTGGGTGTGGCTTGCTGGCTGGATATGGGCTTGCTGGTCACATGACTGGCTGGGCATGTCTTGGTGTTCATGTGACTGGGTGGGCATGACCAACTCAATGTCACTCACATCAAGGGGTGCCTCACCTGGCCCCTCCCCTCCCAGCCATTCCTTGTCACACCCAGCCTCAACTTATCTATAGTTCTGTAAAAATATTGTTCACCTTTTTTTGACTTTATTATCTATGTGCTCTAGATGTACTTTTATGGACCACTGAGAGGAGGAAATGGCTCACATGCTTTATTCAAGAGTGTGATAGGCAACAGGCTTTTAAGGGGCTGCCACAAAGAAAGGGGGGCAATGTATTTTCCAAAGCACCAGAAAGCAAACAAGAAGCAATGGATGGAAAATGAACAAAGACAGAAGCAAACCAAGACTAAGGAGAAACTTCCTGACAGTGAGAACAATTAACCAGTGGAACTGCTTGCCACCAGAAGTTCTGAGTGCTCCAACACTGGAGGTTTTTAAGAAAAGACTGGACAGTCATTTATCTGAAACGGTATAGGGTTCCCCCCCCTCCAAGGTCCCTTCTAAGTATTGTTCTGTTATTCTAGCACCGTTCCCAGGACCTCTACTTAGAGTTTGGCACCCTCAATTTTCTTGCCTGAGCAGGGGGTTGGACTAGAAGACCTCCAAAGGCCCTTTCAACTCTGTTAAACACACATGTATTTATGCTCTGGACTATAGACATTGAATACATGTATTTAAACCCTGAAAAATACCTGGGCAAAAGAAAGGCAGTAAAATCATTCTAGGTGTAGGGACAGTGTAAAATATTAATATATGATAAATAATGGAACAATTAAAAATAATAGCACAGAGTTTTCTTTCTCCCCCATTCCTTCCTCTTTCTTTCTTTCTTTCTTTCTTTCTTTCTTTCTTTCTTTCTTTCTTTCTTTCTTTCTTTCTTTCTTTCTTTCTTTCTTTTTCTTCTCTTTTCTCTCTCTCCCTTCCTTCCTTTCTTGCTCTTTCTCTCTCTTTTTCTCTTTCTTTTTCTCCCTTCCTCTTTCTTGCTCTTTCTTTCTTTCTCTTTCTTTCTTTCTTTCTTTCTTTCTGTCCCTTCCTCTTTCCTTCTTGCGCTCTCTCTCTCTCTCTCTCTCTCTCTCTCTCTCTCTCTCTCACACACACACACACACACCTGATCTAGGATGAACTGAATGATCCGGTGAGCTCCAGTCAGCAGCAGGTGGTGGGAAAAGGAAGAAAGTACCTCCATGTGCAGTGGTGGTGGCAGCTGCAGTGGCACTTTGAGCACCCCCTCGGGCCCTCCCAAAACACTTCCGCAGGTGGGAGAGGTGGCAGACCTGGCTCTGGCTGCCTCCAGCAGTGGTGGGGGTGGCTGCCTCCCATAAGCGGCGGCCTCCTGTAAGCAGTGGTGGCAGTCTCCCATAAGCAGCAGCGGCCTCCCATAAGCGGTGGTGCTGGCGCTTTGAGCACCCCCCAGGCCCTCCCAAAACACCTCCGCGGGTGGCACCTGGCTCTGGCTGACTTGCATAAGTGGCAGTGGCTTCCTGTAAGCAGCGGCCTCCCGTAAGTGGTGGTGGCACTTTGAGCACCCCCCAGGCCCTCCCAAAACACCTCCACGGGTGGCAGAGGTGGTGGACCTGGCTCTGGCTGCCTCCTGTAAGCAGCGCCGTCGCCGCAGCACCTCCACCCGCTTCCTTTCGTTTTGCCCCAGGGAGAAGTGGGTGGAGGCAGCAGAGGTGGCGGAGACACTACGGTGACAGCCCTGCTTATGGGAGGCAGCCAGGTCCACTGCCCTAACGCTCGGAGCACCGCCGCCACACGTCCCTGCACCGCAGCTGCCACATGGTAGGGAGAGCTGGGAGAGCGCCGCATGGCAGTTTAGCCAGCCAACCGAGCCCAAGGAAATGGGGGGCAGGTAGGTAGGCTAATCATTCAGGCTGCTCTAATGACTTTAATTTCACTAATATGAAGGGACTCCTTGCAATCATTCCCAATATGTGGATTATATCAAATGTTATATGAGTGGACTTCTTATTGTTTATTAGCTATTTGGATATTCATTGTTAGGAAAAGGAGGCAATTCAGCATGCTCATAAAATAGCTTTGTAGTAATAAACAAATTGAAAACCATCAGATCAGCTCCTTCCCTTTGACATACAAGTTTCCAGGTAGAAAACTGGAATAAGAACAAATCCCTACTGATGGGAAGACAAATGATGAGAGATCATACTCCCAGGTGGAGAGAAAAACCCCAGGTTTTAGGCCACCATTCTAAGACTGGGCAGGTGTGAGTGCAAATATCCTCAGGCAAAAAACTTTCCATTGCATTCTTGCCTAGATAAAGGCAAAGGGATGCAACATTATATACTTCAGCCGCAATGGAACTTACTATCTTTTAATTCTTATTAATTTTCCAAAATTAGTACTTGTAGAGTTGGGAAGATGAAATCTATACTGACATAGGAATTTATTCAGTGTCTGGATTGCTTCCAAAGCCAAAGGTTTTTGCTGTTCTTTTGTGTGTATACATGTGAAGACATTGTCTGTCTTTAGACACAGCATCCCATTCCACAGAAGCTCCAGCAAACATTGTCCTAAATATTGTTTTCCTTTTATGTCCTCATAGGTCCTATTAAAAGATAAATAAGAAAGCCAGTAAACTTATCTCATACCCCCTAAGGGTTTAAAAGCTGCAATATGCATAATAAAGCTGCTACCATTCACTACTGCCATCCTCTTCCTTCTAGGACCAGACAGAGCCAGTGCTTTTCTGAGGGTGACAACTACTAGAATGCAAAAGGCTCTTGGGAGCAGCTTTACATGAGCAAACTTTGAAGCAGATTGGAGCTTAAGGAAAAACAGAAAGCATGCCTCCTCTTCCTTCTCTGAAGAATTGCTTTCTGGGACAGTCCAGGAATATAGGAAAGGAAATTTGCAACAAACATTTGAAATTCAGATCATTATTCTGAGGAAGGAGCTTCAAGTCCAGCTCCTTTTACTGTAATCATCCTTTACAGTAATGTAAAAAGCAAATTTCTCCCTGAGCCAGACCAACTAAATCACTTGTTTCATGGTTCTTGCCTGCAATTTGCAGGGAACAAAAGCCCCCAAAAGCTATAAACCCTTCATCAAACCTATTCCTCTTTTGTGCTTTTGAGTGTTAATTAAAAATACAGGTCAATCACATGACACTTATTGTTCATGTATTGACTCTCCCTGTGCATATTAATAAGCCCAAGTATGCAGATCTTTGGTCTTTGTTTTCCTAACTGGTAAAAGACACATGACACAACTTCCTCCTCACAGTGAAGAATTTCGTCTCACCAGAAGATTGGGCAGATTACTTTGAGAATATCATCCTGAAACTATGTCAGTAGAAAATGTACACTTAAACACTGATTCTCATTTAAGTAGCCACATCTTTCGATTTTTCTTTATCATTTTACAATATAATTTATCTTTCTGAATGACCATTTTTGGGAAAAACTATGATATACTGATTTAAATCAGAATATGGTTGTGGGAAAAATCATATGGAATGAACCTGGCAAGCATGGTTCAAGCTGATGAGGTATAACATCCGTTGATAGGCCAGGCTATGAATTG